>NC_057355.1:106721863-107026286 GCF_016509475.1 Prionailurus bengalensis
CCATCATGATAAGTGTGTCACTGGTCTCTGAAGCAGAAGACACCTGAGATGTTTCCTTTAAGACTTCAGAAGCATTTGAATATTTTATTAGCTTCATTTGAAATTTGAATATCTGAAATTATATGCTGTAGTCCACAGTGTGCTGCAAAAAAAGTATGTTTAAAAATAATATAATTTCAAGTAATAGTGGTAGAAATTCACTGAACTAGTGGAATCTGATCATTTAAAGACTAGTGTGGTTTTTGAGGAAACATCAGAAATTCTTCAAGCAGGGAATTGAGTTTGCCCCTCACCCACCTGGCAACAAAATTTAGGAAGTGAGGTGAACCACACATTTGGCAATAGCCATGAGAATTATCAAGTCCTTGGTGAGGAAATTTAGAAGTACCATACATGGAAAACCTGAGAAAAGCAAGGCCTTCCGGAAGGAAAGTTCCATGCCCTAAAGCTCTATGTTTTCCTGGGATGGTCTCAGTTTCAAGTCTCTGCCTTTCTCCATTTAAAGTGAGCAGGGTGCAGTTGCATTCAGAATTGTCAACAAACAGAGCCCAAGAGTATTAGATTTCTTTTTTTTTTAATTTTTTTAATGTTTATTTATTTTTGTAAGAGAGACAGAGCTTGAGCAGGGCAGGGGCAGAGAGAGAGGGAGAAAGAACCTGAAGCCGGCTCCAGGCTCTGAGCTGTTAGCACAGAGCCTGATGCGGGGCTCAAACCCACAAACTGTGAAATCATGACCTAAGCCAAAGCTGGACCCCCAACCAGCTGAACCACCCAGGCACCCCAAAGAGTATTAGATTTCTAACCTAATGGTGGAAATGGGCAAAGTCTATTTTAAACAATTTACATTACCAGATATTTCACACGTCAAAATATTCAGATGGCAATCCAGCAGGACAGGTCTAAGATTCACATACATGGAAATTACCCAAGTCAAGTGTTGGAAAAAACTCAGATTTAGGCTCTGACAACCTGAGATCCCCCCGCCCCCCACTGGAAATTTTCTAGCTTCCAACATAGCCATAAAGATAATGCATACCGCACAGGGTTGATTTGAAGATCACTTGAGATAATGTGAACATTTCGTAAACCATGGAGCACAGTGCCAAGTATCCGCCTCTATCTCCATTTACCTGTTTCTGGATGATATCCTTTCCACCACCTCTAGATTTTTGTTCTGTGAAGAATTCCTGACACACACGGAGAAGAGAACCATGTGAGGATGGAGGCAGAGATGGGAGTGATGTGTCCATGAGCCAAAGATTGCTGGCTACCACCAGAAGCTGGGAGAGAGACATGGAACGGATTTTATTTCAGAGCTTTCCTCCTGGAATTCCTTCTGGAATCCTAAGATTCTCCTTAGGGGAGTCTCCTTAGGAGAAACCAGCACTGCGGACGCCATGACTTCAGGCTTCTGGCCTCCGAAACCGTGAAGGAGCAAATTCAGTTGGTTCAAGCCACTGGATTTGTGGTTGCTTATCACAGCATCCCTAGAAAACGAATACAGCCTTTCATCTGAAAGCTGAACCTTCAAATCCCTGAACACTCAGCAACGCCAGTCCTCAGAAAATGCCCAAATAAAAAGTTTTTGCACGTGAACACCCTATTCATAAAATGATGCATTTTACTCACAAAATGGCACAACTTATTCCATCACTGATTGGATAATGTGATATGGTCACAAAGTGAAATATTTATACAGCAATGAAAATGAATGAACTACAGCTACATGAAACCACATGGAATAATCTTAGAAATCCCATGAGAGAAAAAGTCAATCCCAGAAGACTACCTATGGCACAATTTTATTTTTATAGAACGAATACTAACAAGGTTAAACAAAATATTAAAATGTACACATATCTGTGATTAAGCAGTTTCTTAAAAACTTAAATATGTGTGTACCATATGATCAGCAATTTCACTTTTAGGCAGTTATCCCAGAGAAATTAAAAGTTAGGTTCACACTAAACCTGTACCCAAAGGTTCATGGCAGCTTTATTCATAATACACAAAACCCAGAAACAAACCAGATGTCTCCAACAGGTGACTAGTTCAACAAGCTGTGGCACATTTCTACCATGGAATACTACTTAGCAATTAAAAAGAAAAAACAACTTGAATGGATCTCAGAGAATTATGTTGTGTGAAAAAAAGTCAGTCTCAAAAATTTTGCATATGGTATGATTCCATTAATTAGCATTCTCAAAATGTCAAAAACTGGAGGCAGAGAACAGGTTACTCATTACCCATGGTCAGAAGGAAGTAGAGGAAGAAAGGTAAAACTGGCTATGAAAGGCTGGCAGGAGAATCTTTGTGATGTTATTATTCCATTTCTTGACGGTGCTGGTAGCCACACAAATCTATACATGTGATGCAATTGCATAGAACTAAATATATATACAAATCCATGCATGTAAAACTAGTGAAATCTGAATAAAGTTGATGGATTGTATTAATGTTAAAAAAAAAAGTGAATTCCCTTTCTCCCCTGTAACTTCAGACTCTCTTCATTCGTTGATTCAGTGACTCATTGAACAAATATTTGCTGAGTGTACTGTGTATGAGCCACTATGACATCAAACTGATTCATCGAAGTTGTGAAATGTGCTACAATAGAAAAATGTCCAATTCCTTCTGAATGTGAAACGGGGAGACCTCACCTTGTCATTTGGGACAGTGAAGGCTTTCCTGAGGAAGCATTGCTTAAGTTAAAACCTAATAGATGAGTAAGCAAAAGTTAGGTAAATAGCTAGGATTCTTGGCATTGTCTCAGGCAGAGAGAATGTATGCGTTCACCCAAGTGTTGTCTTGAGCTGGGAAGCAGCATGGATTAATGGTTTAATTAATGGATTAATGAGCTGAAAGATGTTCAACAAGACTGGAGCAAAGAGACTGGGAGAGACAGATACAAGATGCCGATGAGTTATTCAGGAAGGGCAGACAGAGAGAGGAGAGGGAGAGAATCCTAAGCAGGCTCCTTGCTGTCAGCGTGGAGCCCTATGCAGGGCTTGAACCCGTGAACTGCAAGACTATGACCTGAGCCAAAGTTGGAAGCTTAACTCACTGAGCCACGCAGGTACCCCTTGTGATGAAATTCTGAGACTACAGCAGGATTTTTTCTGCCTAAAGGCTATTGCATGTGGTGTTCCCACTGCCTGTGTCATTACCTCGAATGTGAATTCATGAAACAGGGACCTTGTCTGTCTTGTTCTCCAAATGATCACTCATGCCTGCCACAGTGCCTAGGACAATGGGGACTCAAAAAGTACTTCTCAAGTGAATGTTGAATGAATGGTAGAAACAGAGTAGAAAGTACTAAGGCTTACCTCGACAGCAGAGGCTGTGGTTGGGAAGATATAATTACTGATGTCCAGTTTATTGCCTGAGCATATCTCTTCCTTTGTTTCCTACTGCTGGTGTTTTTCACCCCTATATATTATCAGTCAACATTTTGTTCCCATTTCCAGCTTCCTCTAAATGTCTTCAACTGAACTCCCACAATGATGTCAGGCTGACACTTATCTCTCAAAATTTTACCTCCTCCCATATTCCTTCTTTTTTATGGCTTCCCCTTTAATGACTCACCAAAATCAGAAACCTGATATTTATCTTTGCTAGTTGCCTTTATTCACCCTTAAATCAATTCTCTTATAAAATTCTTTTTATTTTCCCTTTTCATGTATTTTTTAAAGTTCACTTATTTATTTTGAGAGAGAGAGAGACAGAGAGAGAGAGAGAGAGAGAGAGAGAGAGAGAGAGAGAGCAGAGGAGGGGCAGAGAAAGAAAGAGAGAGAGAATCCCAAGCAGGCTCCACACTGCCAGCACAGAGCCTGATACACAAACCCATGAACCATGAGATCATGACTTGAGCCAAAACCAAGAGTTGGATGCTCAACCAACTGAGCCACCCAGGTGCCCCTTATTTTCCCTTTTTAAATAGATTTCAAATCCATTCTCTCCTCCCCAGACTTATGACTGATCCCTGCCCACCAGTCTTGCTCCATTTCCTACTCTCCTCTCCTCCCCTGGCACATTGTTCTCCAGTAATATTGAATGCCTACTCTTTTAAATGTCCTTATATTTATGTTCATTCTGTTTCCTCTACTTGGAATGCCCTTCCCAGCATCCCCTTTTAACCTGAAATTCCCAGGAGAACAAGGCAACCTTCAAACACTAAATGGGCACTCTCTTAGAAAGAATGATGAAGGGAGTTGAAATGGGGGTGGGGGTGGGAATAAGGTTCCTATTGTGCCCGAAGTCTTTAGGAAAAAGTTTCAAATTTTTTGAATACGTGAAGCCCAAGTGCCTGTGCATTCCGCCCATAGGATACTCCTAAAAGCAAGAGGGAAGAGCTATGAAAATACTAAGTACTATCCCCCCAAAAAACTAGCAGATGAAATTAGAATGACTAGAATAGCAAGAAAAGCTGGCAATGACTAAGTTCCTGTGGAGCCCACATTAACATTTGTCATAGGGATCAGAGGTACCCACGACAGGAGCCCTTAGGTCCTTAGGTCTGAAAGGTGTTACAGCCCCTCACCATCACCAAGTCTCAGTAGCTAACCTGCTAAGCTCAACTCAGATCTGAAGTCAATAAATGAACTAATTCTCAGCATCGTTATGACAAAAATCAAAAAACACATTGTCTTGATGCCTAATCTTTTACAGCACAATCACTCAGTAATTCTGAAATCATCTGTGCAAAGGATATGATTTATGATATCTATATAGTTGGAAAACATTTCAAAGAGGCGAACAAGTTACTGTGGACTGTAAATCATTTTCTCCATGAGGTGGAAGGAAGAGACTGTTCCTAGACCAACTGCAATGTGTTGCGGGATGGGGTGGGGGCGGGGAGCATCCCCACACCACCACCAAGCAATGCTCTGGACACCAGCTGGGTGTTCTGCAATTCAACTTAATTCTGACACTATTTACCTGGGGATAGCATCGGGTTCCACAGATTAAGGGCTCAGCTTACAGGACTGCCCCCACCCCTCCACATCAGAGGCCAGTCACAAGTCAGGTTATGGGCTGTCCTTCTGGCCAACCAGCTATAATGAGATTCCCACGATCCCCCCGTCTTCCGTGAGTTCGATTAATTTGCTAGAGTGGCTCACAGAACTCAGGAAATATTTTACTCACTAAATTAATGCTTTATTATAAAAGGATACAACTCAGGAACGACTAAATAGAAGAGATGCATAGGTTGAGGTGTGAGGGAAGGGTGCGAATATTCCAGTCTCCCAGGGCAATGCTCTCCCAGCGCTTCCCTGTGTTCACCAACCTGGGAGCTCTCCAAACACTGTCCTTTTCGGTTTTTATGGAAGCTTCATTATATAGCCATGACTGAGTAAATCATTGGCCATTGGTGATGGATTCAGACTTTAGCCTCTCTCCCTTCCCTAGTGTCTGTAGGTGGGACTGGAAGTTCCAACCTCCTAATTACTTGGTTGGTTACCCGGACAGCCAGCCTCCATCCTTACAAGCTTCCCAAAAGTCACTTAATTAACATAACAAAAATGGCTTTATGGTTCTCTTCACTTAGGAAATTCCAAGGGCTTGGGGAGCTCTGTGCTAGCAAGAGGACAAAGGTCAAATATATATTTCTTATAAATCACAATATCACAGAGACCATCCATTTTTTTTGAAAGAAGGACATGCTGTTAACAGGGGAAATCAGACCATTGTAGATCACATTAAAGAATGAGGCCAAGGATCTACCAGTGACATAGATGTCACCTCTTCTGTGAACCTTTTCACTACCTTCTACTTCAAGATAGAATTAAGCCTCCTGTGACCCTCTTCTGCATCTCATAAATTCTTATATTATTGTACATATGTCACCCTATTATTCATTCATATATCGTCTCCCCTACTGGATTGGAAGCAATTTAAGAACAGAGACACTTTGCATGCATTTGTACTCTCCGTGTCCGCTCAGGCTTGACCCTATAGCTGCCTGATGAGCTAATTATATGTAATTAGAGAAAGACTCTGTGTCCTCCCAGAAATTGTTCCTGGCACAGGAACACTGTAAGCAAAAGTAAAGAATATGCATGTATTATACCGACTAGAACTCTGATACCTAGGTAAAAGCAATTTCCAAAACAATGCCGTTTCCTGACAGAAGTTTAAATCAAATGTTCTTTGCTTTGAGACTCTATCTGAACCTCTTGCTTCCTTTGTCTAACTCTTGGTGATTGCTTAATGCTTTCCAGCTGTTTTTACTTCCAAGGCTTTAAGTTTTTCTTTCACTGACCAAAAGGCACTGAGAAATTTATAAAGAAATAGTATTTTTTCTATTTTTTTAAAGTTCGTTTATTTATTTTGAGGGAGATAGATGGCATGAGTGGGAAAGGGCAGAGAGAGAATCCCAAACAGGCTCCATGCCGTGAGCACAGAGCCTGATGTGGGGCTTAAACTCACAAACCATGAGATCATGATCTGCTCTGAAACCAAGAGTCAGACGCTCAACCGACTGAACCAACCAGGCACCCCAAGAAATAGTATTTTGAATAGAATTATTTCTTATATTACCTCCCAATTTTGTACCCCTATCACGATCCACCCCAAACAAAATCTGGCCTCTCTCCATTTATAGCTATGTGTGTATTCTATCACCTTAGATTCCAGTGTAATCCAGATTCCTCTTATATAACAGCTTGGCACATCCATCCATCCCAAGGCTTGGATGTAGTTTCTACTCTGCTTTCCTTTTATACATGCTAACATCACTGCTCAATCTATGAACTTGAATGGTCTATGAAAATGACACCAAAAGGTACAGTCCCTCCATTTTTTATTAAGTTTTTTTATTTTAATTCAAGTATAGTTAATATTCAGTATTATATTCATTTCAGGTCTACAACATAGTGATTCAACAATTCTAATGTTTATTTGTTTATTTTTGAGAGAGAGAGAGAGTGCATGAGCAGGGGAGGGACAGAAAGAGAGGGAGAGAGAGAACCCCAAGCAGGCTCCGAGCTGTCAGCACAGAGCCTGACACAGAAGCTTGAATCCACGAACTGTGAGATCATGACCTGATTTGAAATCAAGAGTCAGATGCTTAACCAACTGAGCCACCCAGGTGCCCCAGGGTTCAACAGTTTTGTTACTCACTGTTCATCATGATAAGTGCACTCTTAATCCCCTTCACCTATTTGACCCATTCCCCCTTCCCCCACCTTCCCTTTGGTAATCATCAGTTCTCTATAGTTAAGAGTCTGTTTTTTGGGTTGTCTCCTGCTATCTCTCTGTTTTTTCTTTTGTCCATTTGTTTCTTAAATTCCACATTTGAGTGAAATCATATAGTATTTGTCTTTCTCTGACTGGCTTATTTCACTTAGCATAATACTCTGTAGATCCATTCCAGTTGTTGCAAATGGAAACATTTCATTCTCTTTATGGCTGAATAATATTCCTCTGTGTGTGTATGTGTGCGTGTGTGTGTGTACCAATTCTTCTTTATCCATTTATCTGTTGATGGACACTTGGACTATTTCCATAATCTGAGTATTGTAAATAATGCTGCTATAAACATAAGAGTTCATGTATCCCTTTGAATTAGTGATTTTGTATTTGTATCGTTTCTCAGCCTTTTGGCTAAGATCAAGTGTAGTGATATTGTATTTGTTTGGTAAATACCCAGAAGTGTGATTGGATCATAGGTAGCTGTATTTTTAACTTTTTAAGGAACCTCCATACTGTATTTCACAGTGGCTTTATCTGTTTATATTCTCATTAACAGTGCATGAGAGTTCCTTTTTCTCTACATCCTCACCAACACTTATTGTTTCTTGTTTTTTTTTTTTTTTATTTTTAGCCATTCTGATAGGTATGAGGTGATAACCTCACTATGGTCCTGATTTGCATTTTCCTGATGATGAGTGGTGTTGAGCATCTTCCCATTGTAGGTTGTCTTTTTGTTTTGTAGCTTGTTTCCTTTGCTGTGCAGAAGCTTTTTATTTTGATGTAGTCCCAATAGTTTATTTTTGCTTGTGTCTCCCTTATCTCAGGAGACATATCTAGAAAGGTGTTGCTATGGCCAACGTCAGAGGAATTACTGCCTGTTCTCTTTTCTAGCATTTTTATGGTTTCAGGTCTTAAAGTTAGGTCTTTAATCCATTTTGAGTTTGTTTTTGTGCATAGCATAAGAAAGTGGTCCAGTTTCGTTCTTGTGTGTGTGATGTAACAAAGCTGTCCAATTTTTCCAACACCATTTGTTGAAGAGACTGTCTTTTTTCCCATTGCATATTCTTGCCTCCTTTGTCAAAGATTAATTAACCATATTAATTGTGGGTTTATGTATGGGCTCTCTATTCTGTTCCATTGATCTATGTCTCTATTTTTATGTCAGTACCACACTGAAATTTTTTTTTATTACTACAGCTTTGTAATATAAATTGAAGCCTGGAATTGTGATACCTCTAGTTTTGTTTTTCTTTTTCAAGATGGTTTGGCTATTTGGGGTTTTTCGTGGCTCCATATAAATTTTAGGATTGTTTGTTCTAGTTCTGTAAAAAACGCTGTTGGTATTTTGATAGGGATTTCATTAAATGTGTAGATTTCTTTGGGTGGTATAAACATTTTAACAATATTTGTTCTTCTAATCCATTATCACTATTAGCATAGATGTCTTTCCATTTCTTGTGTTATCCTCAATTTCTTTTGACAATGTTTTATATTTTTATAGTATAAGTCTTTATCTCCTTGGTTAAGTTCATTTCTGGATATTTTTATTATTTTTGATGCAATTATAAATGGTATTCTTTTCTTAATTTTTCTTTGTACTGCTTCATTATTGGTATATAGAATTTAACAGATTTCTGTACGTTGATTTTGTATCCTATGACTTTACTGAAATCATTTATCAGGTCTAGTAGTTTTTTGGTGGAGTCTTGAGAGTTTTCTACAGATTATATCACGTCATCTGCAAAAAGTGAAAGATTTACTCCTTCCGACCAATTTGGGTCCCTTTTATTTCTTTTTCTTGTCTGATTGCTATGGCTAGTACTTGCAGTACTATGTTGAATAAAAGTGGTGAGAGTGAAGATCCTAGTCTTCTTCCTGAGCTTATAGGAAATGCTCTCAGTTTTTCCACATTGACTATGATGTTAGCTGTGGGTTTTTTATATGTGGCCTTTGTTATGTTGAGGTATGTTCCCCCTAAACCTACTCTGGGGAAGGTTTTTATCATGAATGGATGTTGTTCTTTGCCAACTGTTTTTCTGCATCTATCGAAATGATATGATTTTTATCCTTTCTCTTATTGATGTGACATATCACACTGATTGATTTACAAATATTGAACTACCCCTGTATCCCAGGAATAAATCCTACTTGATCATAGTGAATAATTTTTTAATGTGTTGCTGGATTTGGTTTGCTAGTATTTTTTTGAGAATTTTTGCATATATGTTCATCAGAGATAAAGGCCTGTGGTTCTTTTTTTGTGTGTTGTCTTTGGTTTTGGTATTAGGGTAATGCTAGCCTCATAGAATGAATTTGCAAGTTTTCCTTCTTCTTCTATTTTTGGAATAGTTTGAAAACAGTAGGTATTAACTTTTCTTTAAACGTTTGGTAGAATTTTCCTGTAAAGCTGTCTGGTCCTGGAGTTTTGTTTGTTGGGAGTTTTTGAAATTACATATTCAATTTTATTGCTAGTAATTGGTCTGTTCAAATTTTCTATTTCTTCCTGCTTCAGTTTTGGTAGGTTATATGTTCCTAGGAATTCATCCATTTCTTCTACCTTGTCCAATTTGTTGGCATATAGTTTTTCATAATATTCTCTTACAATTTCTTTGTGTCAGGTGTTATTTCTCCTCTTTCATTTGTGATTTTGTTTGAGTCCTCTCCCCCCACCCCCCGCCACCTCATTCTCTGTCTCTCTCATGAGTTTAGCTAGAGATATATAGATTTTGTTGATCTTTTCAAAGAACCAGCTCCTGGTTCGTTGATCTGCACTATTGTTTTTTAGTTTCTATTCTGTTTATTTATGCTCTAATCTTCATTATTTCCTTCCTTCAGCTGGTGTTGGGTGTTGTTTGTTCTTTTTCTAGCTCCTTTAAGTGTAAGGTTAGGTTGTTTATTTGAGATTTTTCTTGCTTCTGAAACTATTGCTGTAAACTTCCCTTTTAGAACCTTTTGCAGTCCATACATTTTTACATGGAAAAGCTTCTTGAAGAAATGGCCTAAGAATGACTCTGTTCATATCCCAATTGCCCAATAGAAAGCATTTCTTTTCCATGATAATATTTCTAGCTATCCTGATAAAATCGTGTTCTTTTTCTGTATTCTTTGCCCGAGATGTTTAGCCAGATATCCCTGCCTATAAAAAAAAAGCAGAGGACTAGAAGTCATGAGTCTAAGTTTCCAGACCCAGCTTGGAACTAGCTCTGTGATCTTGGTCAAGTCACCTACTTCTTTCTGTTGTCATTGTTTTGTTTTTGTTTTTGTTTTTTAATTTTTTTAATATTTATTCATTTTTGAGAGGCAGAGTACAAGCGGGGGAGAGGCAGAGAGAGAGGGAGACACAGAATCCGAAGCAGGCTCCTGGCTCTGAGCTGTCAACACAGAGCCTGATGCAGGGCTCGAACCCACAAACCATGAGATCATGACCTGAGATGAAGTTGGACACTCAACCAACTGAGCCACCCAGGTGCCCCTCTGTTGTCATTGTTGATTTCACCAGACAAGCGCTTGGGCTATTAAAAAAAAAAAGTAAAATGTACAAAACTTGTGGTAAAGGTGCTTTTAGTGTCAAGAGCTGTGAAGGGTCAGGGCACCTGGCTGGCTCAACAGTTAAGCATCTGACTCTTGATTTTGGCTCAGATCATGATTTCATGTTTCATGAAATTGAGCCTTGCATCAAGCTCCATGCTGGCAGTGCAGGGCCTGCTTGGTATTCTCTCTCTCCCTCTCTTTTTGCCCCTATCCCCCTCTCAAAATAAATAAATAAATTTTAAAAATATATTTTTTAAGAGAATTGTGAAGTGTTGAAAGACATTACCATACTTGAAATCCAATGAGTTAGCCTGCCACAATTTCATGAATACTGGCAAAAAGACACACACAAACGCACACACACACACATACACACACACGAGACTTCTGGATCAGACACAAAGGACTTTATTATTATGACCTAGCAAGCAGCTTGAGCATAAGCATATTTCTGTCACTTGTTCTTGCCCCCAAGTTGCATGGGTAAGACACAGATGGACCCAAAAGGAAGCCTGCACACAGTTGGTTGCATTTCAGGACAGGAACTCTGAATATAGGGTACATGAATCTTTTACAATGAGCAATAAACATGCCTGACTTTGCTCCAGAATAGACACTCTATTTCCTAAAGCTGTTTGCTATATAAATATCCTTGTAAATATAGTACAGAACAAAAAGCAATCAATGCCTTCCTCCTAAGACATGCAGAAATGGAAGAGACCCATGCAGAATTGTCCTCTAGAATTTGGCAACATTTGCATAAAGGAAGAATTATGCTTATCTATCATTTTATTGGGAAAACTATTTCCAGAAGACATACTTAGTTATGATCTCTCATTAGAATTCAAATTTAATGCAAATGATAGCATGCCTTTTCTATAAGCATATAGTAAACCTTCCCTTTCTAGGAGCCCTATTCTCTCAAACACCAAATATTAGTATTATATCTATTTAATGGGATTTCATGTTGAGATATTAGCATCTACCATTACCTGAGGCTCTAATATGGACCAGATACTGTGCTAGGTAGGTGCTTGACCTGTATTATCTCATTTCATCTTCAAAAAATACTGCAAGATATTTTACTTGAGTATTACTTTAATATTTAGAAACTGAGGCTAAGTAAGTAATCAAAATCTAGGTACTTCTGCTTCCTCAAGCCATGTTTTTCCACAAACCTGTGGTGGCTTGGTAGCCAACCATTACCACATGGAAGTTGAAGTGGCCCAATGCCTGAAGCACTGTCACTGACAATAAAAGTTTCAGTAAGTGCTGCCTGAGCATTAGTCCTTCTCACTAAGCCAGTTCTTCAGTTCTTAGTGTGTATGAGAAATATCTGGGGGAGCATGTGAAGTGGCAATCTCTTGGGCTTCAACCCAAGATTCTCTGATTCAACTGATCTTTTTTGTGATCCAATAATCTCTATTTTAAAAGCATCTTTTTTTTAATGTTTACTTATTTTCAGAGAGAAAACGTGAGCAGGGGAGAAGCAGAGAGAGAGAGAGAGAGAGAGAGAGAGAGAGAGAGAGAGAGAGAATCCCAAGCAGGCTCTGCACCATCAAAGCAGAGCCCAATGTGTGACTCAATCTCACCGAACTATGAGGTCATAACCTGAGCCAAAATCAAGAGTTGGATGCTTAACCTGAGCCACCCAGCACCCCCACCAATAATCTCTATTTTAAACAAACTCCTCAAAATGTTTTAACGCAGGTGGCCCTTGAACTTCATCTTAGAAACACTGTGACCCCAAGCTATAAAGAGAATGGTATAAGACAAGGTTGCCACTCTAGAACAGATGACAGATTTCTTTTATGAATATGAGAGTGCTGATGCGTTTGGAGAGTCACTAAGAAGCTAATCAGAAAGGAAAACACAAATCAATCAATCAATCAATTAATTAGAAACACATTATTATCAACTAGATACAGGATTTGGCTATGAAAAAAATACAGATAAAGATAATGTGCAAAATATGTAAATACAGAAGTGATCAGGCTAGTTATTTCATGATCTAAATTAAGGATTCTAGATCCTGGGGCAGCTGGGTGCATCAGTTGGTAAAGTGTCCAACTCTTGGTTTCAGCTCAGGTCATGATCTCACAGTTTGTGGGTCCAAGCCTCACATCAGGTTCTGTGCTGACAGTGCAGAGCCTGCTTGGGATTCTCTCTCTCTCTCTCTCTCTCTCTCTCTCTCTCTCTCTCTCTCTCCCCTCCCTCAAAATAAATAAACAAATAAACTTTTTTAAAAAACGGATTATAGATCCTGAGTCTGTTCATAAGGAACATTTATTTCTCACTTCCCAAAGGTTTTATGAGAAATAGTGAAGATTGCCAAACAGAAATATGGTGAAATTTGCAGCCTCTCTGAGACTCAGCAAAATGGAAAAAGTAAAATCAGCTTCTTAGAGTTGTTATAAAGAGTAAAATTATTTTTCCAATGCCTAGCATAATGTCTCTACTAAAGTTTCATATAGTTTTTGAGTTTGTCTCTAATACAGCTGAATAAAATCAGTGATATTTAATGATTTTGTGTATTTTATAAATATAATAGATCTAATTCTAGAGAAATGAGACATGTATTATATTTTAAATGAAGGGTATAGATAAGAAGAAAAAGTAAAGGTTGCAATGTATTTTAGGTTGGTATTTAAAGGTTACTTGTTGTTCTGTGTCTGAAAGTTGCAATATATAGTCTATTTGCATTTGCTTTTTCATTTTTGCTGTTCAAATCGAGTCTTCAATACAGTGAGCTGAACGATTCCTTTCATGCCCTCTACTGGATATTTGAAGTTAAACGTCAATAACACAGCCGAGTAACCAAAATAATAATACGCATGATCTTCAAAACCTTCTTTTATGGCTTTTGAATTTATTTATTTTAATTTTTTAAGTTCATTTTTTTTGGGAGAGAGAGAGAGAGAGAGCGAGCAAGCACAAGCAAGGGAGGGGCAGAGCAAAGGAGAGATGGAATCCCAAGCAGGCTCTGCCCCATCAGCACGGATGCCCGATGCAGGGCTCAAACCCACAAACCTTGAGATCATGACCTCAGCTGAGATCAAGAGTCAGCTATGGCCCCCAGGCACTCTACAGCTTTTGAATTTAAAATTCAGCTCTGGTGGTTCACTGGTGTAAGAATTCCTTTTTCTGTGCCTGAGATGTAAATTTCAGAGTCAGCCCTTCCTATTGTGTGGAAATTATTGGGGAAGGGAGTGAGTAGATGTGGTTTGTATCACTGCCACCTTTGAGGAGTCTCTAAAGGGTACTGTGCTGCCGTGATATTTAAGAAGGCTCTATTTAATTACATCCTGGTTTAGTAGTAATATCTCCCAGCCCATGAAACTTGTATTAGAAGGGCAGCGTGGTAAAGCCAGCCTATTACTAAAGAACTTCTCCCTACCAGCTGTTCGTCGCACACATAAAATCTATCAGGAGGAAGGTAAAGGAGTACTTTACTCGGTCATCTGGCTGCCTTTGGCCATTCCTACAGAGTATGCCTGGGGTGAGTCTGGGAAGGTTTCCTTCCCACCCCAATTCAGCTCGTCCACCCTTTCCCAGGGCTGATTTTAACTCAGCAGAGCCACACCAGTTATTAAATATTGAAATGTTTTTATAGTGGTCCATCTGCACCCACTGCCCTTGTCTACTGCATGCTTCTCACCACATTTTGACTTCTGGGGCCTCCTCCGGGACTCCCTGGACTTCCCCACAATCAAGCAATTAAAAGGTTACGGGCTGGTCTACTTGCTTCACGAAATTGCCTGACCCAGTCCACCCAGCCCCTTAGATCCCTCTGGCCCTGTGAAGGTTATATGGATACAGTGCTGTCTGAAATTAACCATGACCTTCAAACTTCACTCCCATAGTGTCCCTGCATAGCTGCAATTCAGCAACGTCAAAGAAGAAAGGAGACCCTCCAGTTCCCAGCTATGTTTTTCTCTCTGCATGGCAGTAATAGGTAAGATTTAGGAAGCGCTTCTGTGTCAGACACATATGCATTATTTCAACCACTCTTTACCACAGCCTTACTTTACAGTTGAGTAAACCAGAAACAGCCAGTAACTTGCATGAAAGCCCACAGCCAGTGCATGGGAAAGCTAGAATTTGAAGCAGATCTGACCAATACCAAAACCAGGTGTCAGGTGAAATTCACCAATGTTGCAAACCCAAGACAGTCCAAAGAATATGCAGCAGGCTCTGAAGAAACTTCCAGCAAAGGAATTCCACAAATAATTTTACACGGAGGCAGGATCACTAGGATGATTATAGAGTCACCCAGCCGGGGGTAGGGAGCATCACCCTGGGAGATGGACAGTCTCCTGCATTTTGTCACCAGATGGTCTCGGTTAGTCTCAGCAGCACCCTCTGCTCCCAAGAGGGCAAGGGAACTGAATTTCAGAATACCCGTGATGCAGTTCCCATAGAAACAAAATGGAAAGAGGTCCCAGACTTCTGTTTTAATGTCGAATATTAAAGAAACTTAAAAAACAAAGTACAGTCATAACTCTAATATAGATATAAAGCAAACAGGTAACAAACTTTCCATTTAACTCATTAACTAAATGAGGAAATTAGTAAAATGAGGACCTCAAATAACTCAACGGGAAACCCAGTTAAATGGACATAACACATGGCTTGGTGGTCAAGAGAATAAGGCTTTATTCACAAGTAGTTCAGAGGAGAAGCCAAAAAGCAGAGACGTTGATAAATCAGGAACACTGAGATGAATTTGCAAATGGAAACAAAACTGGTGCTTCTGGAGAGGGAAGTGGGAAGAAAGTCAACCCTCCACTGGACAGAATTTATCTGTATGTCTCTTGACATATTTGCATTGCTCTCTGTTATCTACAAGCTGCCTTTCTCCCTCCAGAATTACAAGATAGCCTAGTCAAAGACAAAGGTGCATATTACTGTAGGCGGATAATTCCCCAGTCATTATAGCATTCCCTTGAAAAGATACTGATCTTGTTTGCTATTTCAGTGTCTTCAGTGTTTCCTTACATGGATCAAGTGGAAGAAAAAGGAATCGGATTGGTCCGTGAGCACTGTTTGGCCTGGGGAATAGGTAAGAAAAATCAGGAAAATTCACAATCTACTCTTCGGCACCAGTCCCTCAGAGTATTTCAGAAATGGGTTATAAAAGCAAAGACATTTTCACATGCATTCATTCATGCAATCAATTCTTATTGACACATACTATATGCCCCAGCTCTAGGAAAACCACGAGTCCACATGAGTTTCCAGAAAACTACTCAGCAACTGTAAATGGAAACATTTAACTGCAAGTAAGATGAGCTACAAGTCTGAAAACACACTGTGGAAAATCCTGTTTACCTGTTCACCTCTTAGGCAGGCTGTCTGGCCAGCTTGCTCATCCATTTTTTTCCACGACTGATACAACTTGTCTGTGAATTTTTACCATACTCTTCCTGCATCCACTCTTTCATCCCCAACCCTAATTCCAGAACATTCTTGGTCATGGTAAATGTCTATTAGAATATCTCCAGTAAAGTAGTAGTTCTTAAAGCTAATATCATAGTGGGCTTGGGGTAAGATTTTCTTTAATATCAAATCATAGCCCTCTCCAAAAAGAGAACAAGTAAAGGGAATTAGAGGCCTTTATCTTTAGCCATCTTAACTAAGATATTATTTAGATTTGATTTAAAGGCTGCAAAACTTCAAATCAGATCTGTATTGATCAACACACCAGGTATGGATGGGCAGGAGTGCCATTGAAGGGCTGGAAGAAAGGTGACATGTATCTACCAGAAGGTGGCAGTGTTGCTTCTCCAAATACCTCACAGATTAGACAGGCTCTTGAATCTAAGGCTAGAAACAAGGTTAGGCTCTTTCTGGACTTTCCGCACTTAGTTCATGTGTATGCTTTACAGAAAGGAATGTGAATTAGCTGTACTTTAAAGTTCACCATCGTAGTAATCCTCAAAATATACACAGAAGTAAAATATAATAAGAATTTTTTTTTTTTTTTAATTTTTTTCAGCATTTATTCACCTTTGGGACAGAGAGAGACAGAGCATGAATGGGGGAGGGGCAGAGAGAGAGGGAGACACAGAATCAGAAACAGGCTCCAGGCTCTGAGCCATCAGCCCAGAGCCTGACGCGGGGCTCGAACTCACGGGCCGCGAGATCGTGACCTGGCTGAAGTCGGATGCTTAACCGACTGCGCCACCCAGGCGCCCCAAAATTTTTTAAAGCACGATATGAGTCTCAGTAGACATGTATTGAACCTATGTGGAAGTTTCCTTGCTGGGAGTTCTATGTGGAAGACATAGAGAAGCCAAGGGCCTTAATTCTTAACAACTTTGGAATATACTTGGGAAGCAGAACTGTATTCATAAAATCATCAGAATTTCTCTTAGAATTCTGGTCCCGATCTAGATGCTTGTAGATCTTTCCTCCTCTGAGACACGGCACTGGTTGCTTCCTGTCTAATCCGTAGGGTCTTTCTCCATCCTTAGCCTATCATGGCCATATTTGCTTTACTACTTTCATCTGTTTGGCTTGAAATATCTCCGCACTCTTTATGTTTGGGACTGGAAGGCAAAGAAAAGAAGTCTTGGAGCAGCCCCACTCCAGTGGAAATAAAGGACATTTTGCAGCCTGTCTTCCCAGACAGCCAAAGAGCTCTGAACCCCAAGATTCTAGATGCTTCCTGACTTGAGCCTCACAATCCTCCCAAAGCCAGCATGATATTTCCCGCAAAAACCACAGCAGCCTGACCGCCTCATCAAAAGTTTAGTAGCCGAGAACTTAAAAAGAAAAAGAAAAAAAAGGCTACTATTGCTTATGCTCCCAACATCAACCATTTTACAAACTGCATTTCAGAATATTTGCTAACATGTTCTGACAAAGAATAATAATTAATCAGAAGCTCCCCAGCTTGCGTGAAGAACAACAACAATAATAGTCATTAAGAGCCTGTTCTGGGTCTTTCTCTCATGCTAAGGCTCGAGTTTGGTTGTGATGAAAAGAAAGTCACTGTAAGAACATTACATCTACGTTACTCAGCTCTCACTCAGGAAGCTTATTAATCTCAGTGAGTGGATCTGACACAACTTTGCAGAACTCTAGAAGTCACATAGCTGGAGTAGAGGGAGCGATTCTGTGTATGTTATTTCACCACATTTACAGACCATAGAAATAATGTAGCCAATCGACATGCCCTCACTGACATCTAGTGCTCCGATTTCTCTCCACCAGCTCTGATTTGAGATGGTTTGACTAGTTAAAGCTCATTGCACAATGGCTGGTGCTACAGAGCCGGAAATGCCAGGTCAGCAACCAAACCACTAAAGTCATAAGCGCCTGCTGCATAAATGCCCATGTTTCATCTTTAGCGGGCTTCAAAGTTAAATAGCGAAGACAGACAATGCAAAGAAAAATATGACTGCGGTAAAACACGGCAACTACACGATGGCTAAAATTAAGTCTTCGTATCAATCATGCATTTTTAATGTGAACATTTATGGAAATCTCTCTTAATGTTTAGGCAGTATTTTTCTTCATTGGTTATTTATGATGCTGTGAGCTGCAAGCACAAGCTAAATGGGAAAGCCAGAGAACAGGATTTACTTAACAGTCAACAACCTTGTCCTACTGTAAATAAAAAAGAGAAAGCCCATCATCTCTTGAAGCGCATCTTCATAAATAAACTTAAAAAGAAAAGCCGTCAGAGTCCATCACATCTTTTTTCCTTCCTAACCTGGAAGTCCCTATTCCATAATGCCTGATTGGTTTCTTTTCTCTACTAGGGGCTCTCCACCATGCGATTTAGTTCACTGTTATTATTTGGCATGTGAATATCAGGGAAAACATTTTTTAATACAATTGAAGAGCTAATAATTGAATGCCTTCAGCCAAGTGAAAATAGCTCGGGGAGGGGGAGGGAGGGTAGTGCTGGAGTTTAACATAAAATCAGATCTGAGAGTAGAAAAAAAGGAAGGGGCTTGAGAACCCCAGGAGTGAAACTGGCCCCCTCGTTTGTTCGGTTCTTCAGTGTTGATGTTGACCTCTCTTTGAATGTAGTCTTTAGTTTGGAATGTGAGGGTGAGATTCCCTGGGAGAATATTAAAGGTCTGCAGTGGACATTGCCCTGGGACTGAGCTTCGGCAAACAAATTCTCCCCTGTAAAAATGAGTAACTGAGCCCACGTGCTGAGGCTCAAGGCTGGACCGTTGTTTATTTATTTGCACATCCCCCAAATGAAGATATATGTCCTAAACAGCCATCCAAGCTATTCTGCCACCTTTGGAGAAACTGAGACTTGATGCTGGCTCCAAGTCTTGAGAAAATGCATTAGTGCCCACTTCGTACTCAGAATAATCCCTAGAAATACCATAAACAGACTTAAGGTGCCTGGAGTAAACAGGAAAGCTGGAACCCACCAGAGGGAACTTGTGAGGCAGCTGACTTGTGTTTCAGGAGGTGATCCCGTGAGTCACTCGTGACCATTCCCATGTCTACAAGAGCCTTTCCAAGTTCTGTTTTTACAAAGCCAGGAGATTTTGCCCCCCCAGGGTAAATAGAATACAGCAAACAAGATATAATAACTGCACTAAGGAGTTCCACCAGCCCGTTACCTGGCAGGCATGATGGCTTTCCTCTAACCAGACTGTCATGATTCCAAATCTTAAGAGCAGATCTGCTGATAAAGGTGAACTTCACTTAGCCCAAACCTGACAGACTGCGGGCCATGCTGATGTCTACCTTTTGTTGAGCTCATTTCTAAAATAGCACCTTCCCACCTGGGCACCACCTGAGGTGATGCATATTGCCAGAAGAGAGCAAGATAAGAGGGGGCAAAGCAAGTTAATGGAAACTACACGCACTGTCAGCCTCTCGGAAATGGCTCCAAATGGGAGCATTAGCTGGGCTGACCCAACAGGCAGGCTGATGATCAACACAGAAGACGTTTGGATCAAGCAGATCTCCTTGCTGTGTAAACAGAGGGTAAAGACTTCGATTTCTAGAAGGATTTCCATTTCCATTTCTAGAAGTATTCTATAGATTCACACCTAGACTTGGTGCTAACCATCTGTGGGTCAACACATGTGACACCGAGAAGTGTTTTTAAAAATAAAATCGCAATTATTTCTCATTCTGAGTTGTGTTACGTGAACGTGTTCACTTTGTGAAAAATTATCGAGCTCTCCACTGAAAGTTGTGTATGCTTCCCTATACTTCAAGAAAAAGTTTCCTTTTTTTTTTGTTTTAAGGCAGAGGATTGTTCTAGATATGGGGCCAGCAAATTATGGTCTGTGGGTCAAATTCTGCCACCTACTTTTTTTTTATGACTGTGGGATACGAATGGTTTATATAGTTTTAAATGGTTGAAAAAGAACAACAAGAAAACATCGTGTGGCATGTGAAAATTATAGGAATCTCATAAGCTCATAAGTAAAGTTTTATTGAAACAGCCACATCCCTTCTTCTTGCATATTATTTATGGTTCCTTTTATGCTGTAACAACAGAGGTTAGATAGCTGTGAAAGAAAAGTATGAGCTGCAAAACCCAAAATACTTATATTTATATTATTTCTATATTGTAGTGTATTATTTATATTACATATAAATATTTGTATTTATATCTGGTCCAGACAGCGTTTGCTGAAGAGGGTCAGCAGATTTAAGGAGACCAAGAATATGAGACAACCAAATACATGATTTTTGACTGGACCTAGATTAGAAAAAAAAATACTATAAAGGACATTTTGGAAACAATTTGGGAAATATGAGTAAATTCAGTGTATAATTGCACAGTGTTTTTATAACCATGTTAATTTCCAGTGTGATGGTGGTACTGGGGTTATGTGGGAGAATGTCCTTGATCTTAGGAGATACTGAAACTTGCAAATGGATGGGAGAGATGTATACACAGAGCAAACAAATGTATCACAAATGTGACAAATGTTAACAATCAGTAAATCTAGGTTAGGGGTTTATCCTACTATTCTTTAAACACTTCTTTTTTTTTTTTAATGTTTATTGTTAAGAGAGAGACAGAGACAGAATGTGAGTGGGGGAAGGGCAGACAACAAGGGAGACACAGAATCCGAAGCAGGCTCCAGGCTCTGAGCCGTCAGAACAGAGCCTGACGCGGGGCTCGAACTCACAAACTGTGAGATCATGACCTGAACCCAAGCCAGACGCTCAACCGAGTGAGCCACCCAAGTGCCCCTAAACACTTCTATAGATTTAAGAGTTTTCAAAGCAGAAAGTTGGCGAAAATGAAAAATACAAACCTAAAAACTATAACAACTTAAAAAGAAGTCACCAGGCAGGATATAAATGATCGATCGGTAGTCCACGCTGAGGGTCAACCAGTTAACACGAGTGGCTTGAGGTTTACGCATAAACCTCTTCAGCAGTTATACTTCATCTATCAGCCCATGGCTCTCATCCTTGTGGCTTTTCTGAATTCTCCTTTCTGTTTTTGCTGAGCTAATTCCAGACTGCCAGGGGTTTACCAAAGATTTACTTGTTATTCGATCTCCACATTCAATGCAAAAAGGATAGTGTTTATGCTCCCTTTCGAGAAACTAAAAAAATTACCTCCCACGTAAATGTAGTTTCTAGTTTTTTTTTCTGGCGGGACGTAGAAATCATCGTTAACTGTCACTTTGCCTTTTAAGAATTATTTAATTCCTTGAAGATTTATTATCTCTTTAATCAGAGCAAACTCGACACACCAGTAATGATCAGTAATGTACCAGTAATTATACACCATTTTCAACCTATATTTCATCTGTGTATTTTTATGGGAGTTTCTTTTCTAAATTATGCTTTTGTCTGTGGGCAGTAATTTTGAGGTTTAGGAACCAGCTGAGGTATAGATTATCTTGAAAGGTTGCATATGGATCTGCAAGGGCTTAGAAATTCCATCCAAAAGCCCTTGCGGGCAGGGGTCATGAAGGATTTGTGGCTCTGGAATGTAATGTCACTCTCGTGACATTATGTCATTGTCACTCTTCAGGACCAGTCCCTCGGTTCCCATGTTAACTTGTAATATAAAATTTCTCACAATTAATTTTGTCTCCGTTTGCCAAGCAGAGACTAGGCAGGTTGTAGCTTCTCAAGGAAACCAAATGTGTTTCAGCATTTGTTTTATTAATGGAGTCCATGGTCTCTTCAAAGCAAAAACGTACATCAGAAATTATTCTTTACCTACTGGCTGAGATTTAAAACAACTCTCCAACTGTCACAGAAAGGAACTCGGCTGAATTCAATGTAAGATGCATGAACCGGTTTCTAAAAATAAAATTGGAAGTGCTTTAGTTGCTATAACCTTCATTCCAGGAAAGTGAGTTATAGGAGTGTCTTATATTGTTTTATGGGACTTGAAGATTAAAATGATTTTTGGTAGACATCATGTCGGCTTCCTATTTGAGTCGGTCCAGAATGAAGCTGAATAGAATTATAGGGAAAAAGTGAATGACTATTACTGGCAGTGAAAGAACCAGGCATTGCCAATGACTTCTTAAGCGCATATATACACACTTTACACTCCCTTCAAATCTTTTATTGGCCATATCCACAGAGACTGAAGGGTCTATACCAGTGGCACCTCTCAGAGCTGATGTCTGATAGCTCAAGCTGCTTTATGGCACGATCCACTGCAAAGTTTGGAAGAATATAATAGTAGTTAGCTCCTGGTGACCCCATTTCTCTAATTCCCGTTCAAGGGCAGCAACAGGTAACTTTATCTTCCACCTCCAAGGAGATGAAGCTCTGATGGAAATGAAATGTTTAGTGAGCCCTGTAAACAGCTTTTGCAAAGTAAAGTGCAACAGTTAAACCATCAGATGCATGTAGTGAGAATAGTATTTTATATCTTTCCTTCTTGATAACTTATGTTTATTCTCCTTCTATCATTTATGCTGAATCTTTTTTTTTTTTTTTTTGAGAGACAGAGTGAGACAAAGTGAGAGCAGGGGAGGGGCAGAGAGAGAGGGAGATACAGGATCGGAAGCAGGCTCCAGGCTCTGAGCTGTCAGCACAGAGCCCGACGCGGGGCTTGAACCCACAGACCGTGAGATCATGACCTGAGCCGAAGTTGGACACTCAACCGACTGAGCCACCCAGGCGCCCCTAATTTATGCTGAATCTTAAAGCTGAGGCATATTGCCCCCAGGGAAGAAAGGACACCAAAAATGCCAAGAAGAATGAAAGAATCAGATAGTAGTCTCAAAACCCTCTATTGAATTCCAAAACAGGTTTTTAAACCTCTGGCGGAGGCATGTTTGGGAGGGAAAAAAGAAAAGGTTTCTTGAGCTCTGGAAAGGAAAGAACATCAGGTGCTCAGGACATAGTATTTAGATGATAAAGCACAGTATCTGATTACGAGAGTAGTTTTCCTCAAGCAGAGGGAAAGAGGGAACACTTCAGGGACAGAGCTGCAGAGACAGGAGGGTGGAAAGACTGAACGGGAGTGAAGGACGTGTGTCTCTTTAGAAGGGCCCTGGAGCTGCCACCTCTGGGTCCAAATCCCCAGAGGGTGTTGACGGCAAGCCCCAGAAAGATGTGGGAAGACAAGGCTGGAGGGGACTGGTGCCCAGCACGCTGTCTGAGATGCTGGGAGGAAATGGCCTTCTAGCGAGCCCCAGGCCAACAACGAGTAGCCACAGTAAGACGGGAAAGATGGAGCAGGTGCAGAGAGAAAGGAAGTGAGATGGATCCACTGCGCACAGATGCTACCGTGAGTCTCCTACACCTGCAGCACCTGAAGGAAGCCCTGTGTGATCAAGGCCTTGACCACAGTGCCGGGTTACAGAGGAGGGAGAAGGCCTCCCCCAGTACAGGCAGCAGGCTGGGCAGCCAGCGCCAGAGAAGTGATGGGAAAAGCTGAGTTTCACAAGCTCAGCAGCCAGCAGCCAGAGTTGAATCAGAAAGAGTCAATAGGGGAGAAAGCTGAACCCAGCAGAGCAATTGCCCTGAGGCGAGCCTGTTGTGTGAATAGGCTTTGAGTTACTGTCAACACTGGATGCCAGCAGAGAAGCGATTGTAGCCCAAAGGTTTCTCTTTCAATGCCAAGAGTAAACACAAATCCCCCACAGCCTCTGACCCCTCCTGGGGAGACGGGAAGGAGAACTGGGAAGAGGCGAAGTGAGGAAATGTGTATGTACCCCTAAAGAGACTGACTTTAAACTGGAAATGGCGATTCCCAACCAGGGCAATTCTGCCCCTCCAGGGACATTTGAAAATGTCTGGAGAAATTTTCTGGTTGGTACAATGGGGGTGGAGAAGTGACTGCTGGCATCTATCTAGTCAGCAGAGGCCAGGGATGCTGCTCAACATGGTACAAGGCACGGGACAGGCTTCCCAACAAAGAGTTCTCCTGCCCAAAATGCGAATAGTGTTGAGGTTGAGAAACCCCAAGTCAAAGTGATTGAGTTACCACCATCAGCAGAAATAAAAATATGAGAAATGTTGTTATATTTTTGCACACCCAAGTTCCTATAACTAAACACACGCCCACTATAATACAGACATGGAGATTAGGAGAAAATGGGGAACGGAACTTCAAATGGTGAAGTGTAGTTCTGAGAACTGTCAGCATTTAAAGGTTAGGTGGGAAACCAGTAAGGAAGACTTGGGAGAGAGAGTACAAAAGGAACAAAGAGAGCGTACAGCCTCATCAAGGCCAAGGGAAAAGAATGGCTCCGGGACGGAATGGCCAAATGTGTAAAACACTCTGAGAAGTCAAGATATTTAGTAAAAAGTATATTGGTTGAATTCCAACTCCTGACTCTGAGGGCAGGTGGAAAAGGATGAGATCCAGGGAACAAGGGAAAGGATTAGCCCTGGATAGAAGTTCCTCCCTCACTCAAAAGGGGGGAAGAGGGGGCGCCTGGGTGGCGCAGTCGGTTAAGCATCCGACTTCAGCCAGGTCACGATCTCGCGGTCCGTGAGTTCGAGCCCCGCGTCGGGCTCTGGGCTGATGGCTCAGAGCCTGGAGCCTGTTTCCGATTCTGTGTCTCCCTCTCTCTCTGCCCCTCCCCCGTTCATGCTCTGTCTCTATCTGTCCCAAAAATAAATAAACGTTGAAAAAAAAAGGGGGGGGGAAGAGAAGGGTGCAGGTACAAGTGGTTTTTTTTAGTTTATTTATTTATTTTGAGAGAGAGAGAGAAAACGTGTGGGAGCACGCATGAGCATGAGTGGGGGAGGGGCAAAGAGAGAGGGAGACAGAATCCCAAGCAGGCTCCATGCTGTCAGTGCAGAACCTGACTCGGGGCTCAAACTCACAAACTGTGAGATCATGACCTGAGCTGAAATCAAGTCAGATGGACACTTAACCGACTGAGCCACCCAGGCGCCCCTACACAACAAAGTTTGGAAATTTCTTTGTGAATCTTCGCATATCAGAGGCACAATCAATCATCTACTGAAACTACAAGGGGACGAGGGAAAGAGAAGACCACGGTTGTGGGCGATTTGAACCAGCACTTATGGAGAGTTGGTGAGTCACTCAAGTAAAAAAACGTGGTAGGGTGCATGAGCTGCGTTGAGTGCCCACTTGAGGCTGGTGATCATGAAACCGTAGTGATAACACTCAGTGTATTATGTGATAATTTCCTGGCTCTTCTTAACTGCCTGGTGCAATCACAGAGGAGAGACAGAGCTAGATGTGCCAGCATTGGGTTTTGGTAGGAGCAGTCGTTCTTAACCTGGGTTTGTGTCATTACAAGTTTTTGGATGCCCTCACACACATGAGTAGACTACCTCCTGGGCTCCATAAACCTGATGGTTACTCTGGACATTTCTGTTTAGAGGAAGTTCTCCAGTGATATGCAACTTCCGGTTAAGAACCACTCATCCATCTGGGTGCAAACAAAGACAGACTGGCAAGGGAGTTCACAGGGAGGATTAGAATGATGCGCAGTAAAATCTAAACTAGATTTTACTAGTTTAGAGTCTCTTTACTAGGGAAGAGGAGACAAAGAGTCTCACAGAGAGGGATAATAGATCATTAAAGATGGAATAGAGATCTATGAAGATAGGAAGTCTTCATAAAGTCAAATACAGTGTCCCATAGAGAGAGAGTTGTGATGGCAAGTTTTAGATTAAGCAGATTCAGAGTTTGTTTTCATTCTCACAATAAATTTTAATCAAGGAGAAAAAAATAACCTGCAATTTCCCATAAGGCTGTATTTTCTTATAAAATCCCAGGAATGCTTGCCATTTCTTTGGTACTAATTAAACACTGAAGTTTCCAAAGACCAGTTTTGTCATATGATGCTGCCCGCAGGGGCTACAAGCATTTCCCCTACTAGTCACACACATCTTCCCATGGTGGATGAAAGACAAAGAGACAAACACACCATAAGCACTGAAAAAGGAAACCCATGATGAAAAGGGCCGTCCCCACACTGACAACTGGAGCTGTGTGGCCCTTCAATCATCCCACATAAGCCACATTGTCTTGTTGTCCAAACCGTGAAAGAGTAACACTAAGGGAGAGGAAACTATGTGACTTTCTTATACAATTTGTCCTTCACTATTTCCCTATAAATTCACTTGCATGATCCTTTTAGAGTAAATAAAATGATTATTAAAAAGAACATGATTTAAGGATGGAGGCAGAAAGATTTGAATATCCAGGGCCCTAGGAAATGAATTTAGGAGAATTTTTATCTGTGGTCAGTAAATTATTTGGACAGATCATCTCTTTAAGACCAGTGAATCTTTAAAGTTGTCTGGTTCTAATTCAAGAATATTGGTGATGATCACTGACATTCTTATCCCTTCACAATCCTTCAGCCTAACTCTGCCAATGAGGGATTGTGGGGTAGGTCCAATGTGTAACTCAGCTCCAGTAGGGAGAGAACAGAGCTCTGCACCAGCCTGCATGGCTGACCAAAGTCCATGAAGAGCAGAGAACACCCTCTGAAAATTGGCCTACTGGCCAGGTCCTGCTTTGACTTTGCTTGACTTCCTTTGCTTATTGGATTCTCCAACACTAAAGGGGTGGTTCCTTCTTGTGCCATTCTTTCAAGGACAAGTTGCTATACTAAAATTTAGTGGCTCCTCAGAGTTTGGGGTTTTGTTTTTTGTGTTCCCAGGATTGGGTCCAAATTCACTGGAGTGGTAGAAATACTGCTGGAGGGCAGAGGGCTGGATCAGATGATCTCTGAAGACCCCTTCTAGTTCTGCTATTTTATGATTCTAATTTAAGTTCATTGAAAGGTTATGCCAGAACTGTGGATGCCTCACAATATCTTATAAATAAAAATTAGAAAAGAGGTGTCACTGGTCTTCATTGAGAAATCTCTCTCCAAAAATGGAAAAAAGGAATCACTGAAGATATACACGTGGAGACACCCATTTCTAGACAGTAAAGAAGAGGCCAAAGTAATGCATGGCTGCAATATGCGGAGTGGCACCCAGAGATTTGAGAATTATGTTCAGGTGATGATCTATGGCTCTGGAGAGTCCAGGCCTGGGATGCCAGAATGATTTATGACTACAGAGCTGTGTATAAGAAATTTATCTGGAAGTGGAGTAAAGAATGATGAGCTAGTATCTCAAGTGTAACCCTCTGAGAAATAGCTCAATCCTTTTAAAGGTTATAACCAAATATATGAGCATTTCTAATCTTGATCAACCTTCTGGAAGTGAAAACATATTGAATGCAACCAGAATTATTGCAGATTTCAATTAATTTCATTCGTTTGGAAATCATCTTTTATTTCTGGAACTCATTTAGTTAGGTAGTGCCTAAACCAAAGCAAAGTACAGATGCCTAGAGATGCCAAAGCCTAGAGATATTGCCCGGGGTCACTTAGATAATAAAAAACTCCTGAGTCAAACTATGCCAGACTCCTGAATCTGGACTCTTACCCATTATGCAATATTAATGTTTTACTAAAGAATTCCATTCAGTCAAATGCTTCTATTGATCAGAGAATCAATGGAAGTTTTAGAATATAAACAGCTTTGTTTTTTAGAAAGCTCACCCTTGGAGTGGAGTGGGAGATGACCTATGTGGGGAAGAGACTGGTGGCGGGGAAGCAGTTTAATGTGCTATTGCAGTAGTCCAAGCAAGACAGGAGAAGACCTCCGCTTACATAGTAGCAATGGAGATGGAGACAAGGAATCAAACTTAAATTTTGGTTTTATGATAGAATTAGTAACAATGTATGCAAAGCAGGATAATGAGAGTTGAGGGAGAAGGAGTTATCAAGGATGACTCTGTCCTCTAGCTTGGAGCTTGAGTGATGACATTAATGGAAGTGGGGAAATAGGGAGACAAAAAGGCCAAGAACAAGTTGATGAGGAGACAGCAGGATAATGAATCCAGTTTGGGCGCCTGAGGTTATTCAACTAGGTAAGCAGAGCTGAAGACCGTCATAGGTAGGAGTCACGACCATATGCATAGAGGTCGAAGTCAAGGGAACGGGTGAAACCACCCAGAGACAGTGTAGAGAGAGGAGAAACAGTTCACAAACTGGAACCCATGAAACACCAGTATTTACAGTCTGGGCGAAAAAAGAGGAACCAGCAGAGGACATCAGAAGCAGAGCACTGAGTGGTAGGAGAACTGTGGAAAGGGTTCCAAGAAGGAAATGACGCAAGGAAGCCAAGCAGAAGAGTTCCAAATATAAATCTTTGGACTTATGGGGCACCTGGCTGGCTCAGTCAGCAGAGTCTGAGACTCTTATCTTGAGGTTGTGAGTTTGAGCCCCATGTTGGGCATAGAGATTATTTAAAAATAAAACCTTTATGGGTGCTTGGATGGCTCAGTTGGTTGAGCGTCCGACTCTTGATCTCAGCTCAGGTCTCGATCGCAGGATGGCGAGTCCAAACCCCACATGGTGCACCGTGCTGGGCGTGGAGCCTACTTCAAAAAATAATAAAATAAAAAATTTTTAAATAAGTAAACAAACCTTTGGATTTAGCCCTTGAAAAGCTATTTAGCACCACACAAATCGAGCAGTGGAAGTCAATGTCATCAAAGCCTGTGTGGAATTAGGAATAAACTACTTTCCTGATAGAAGAAGGTTTGGGGAGTCTTACTCTGGCTTTAAAAAAGTATAAGCCAGGCATTTGGTATTCCTATAAATTCGAAAGTATGTGTTTAACTAGATTCAGAACACCAGCATCACTTGACCTAATTTTCTATTTAAATTCCAAGTCATAATAAGAGTGTTTCAAGATAGTGAATGCTTAACATCCCATAGTGACTTTTATGTAAGGAACAGGAGCATGTTGTATAAAGGATAGATGCCCACAGACTTTACTGAATTCAGTACTCACATTTATTTCAAGACTAGTATTATTCAAGACTAGACCTGAATAGACAGAGCACATATTTTCATTTGCCTAAATGGCCAAAACGAAACTATCATGAGCCCAGCAACAGCGTCAATGATCCACTGAGCCCACCAGTTTTGAAATCAATGCTATTTGTGATACATTTTTAATTTGGGGACTCTCATCTCAATTTCTGTACCTTAAGGAAAACCTTTTAATTTTTATATTGTACTATTTGAATTGAGAGAATTCAAAGTAACCACCCTGTCTATATTAAATGTTACCTTATATATTAAATACCTGGATAGGCTTTTTAGAACTTAACATTTGACAAATTCATTGGAGAATACATTTTTACTTTACCATATTACTTTGTAAGCAAGTTCTATGCAAGTCATACTCGTATTATTTTCATTCAAGTATTAAAGTAATTTAATAACATCTTACTATTTGATACACTTCTTTAAGAAGCTGAGAGGACTTGTAAGGTGTTTGTGTCACTTTGAACTAATCTCCACTTGGAATGGGCTGCCTACCCCAACCCAGTGTTTTATGTGAAGGACATAAATTACTCTGTTTTACGGTTGAGACACTGGGTCTCTGAGAAAGTGGAAAAAAAAAAAAAAACTTGAATTATGGGCAAGTCAACGATTAAATCAAACAAAGAATGGACAGATTTCTGTGCTTCCCGGCCTGTTGTTCCTTCTTTGTTACACCGTAAGTAGGCTGCCTTTAGACCCAGAACCTGCCCTACCAATGTGATGGAATTAATTGCATTATTTGGATTTTAAAAAAAAAGAAAAAAACTCCTTGTCATTTTCATGTGTGTAACTGGTAAGATAACAATCTTACAGTATCTTGAACTAGCAGTATCTGTTACTTTGATATAAAAAAATGCCAATGATTAATATGTAACAGGTCAACACTAACATGTTAACAAAGTTAACGTTGACGTCGCCTGGGAAAGAATGGCTCCATGAATTTCATGGAGCTGTAAGTATCCCATCGTCACAGAAAATGGGAGGGGGCCCTTTGAAGTTGGAAAGTCATTTAGTCTGGAGGCCTCAGAGGAGAACACTTCAACAACAGCAGCTGAGACAAAAGGAAAAACAACAACAACAACTTTTCATTCAGGATCTAATTCTGCAAAGACTGAGTCCTGACTGATTCGAGGGCATGTGACAGCCGAACAAGCTTGAATAATGAAACAGAGTGTGTTTTAGGTTTGGGACTAGGGAACTGGAGCCTCGAACTTTCTTTAAGTTCTTGCCAATGACTTGCAGCCTGACTTTACCTTAATTATTTATGCCCCTTCTTTCCCTCCAGTGTTTAGTCTCTTTGTCTATAAGAACAGGGGAGGGGGATCATTTGTAGCATGTTTTGTATGACACACGCTGGAGTAACAAACTATGATAAAAAAAAATTCTGCTCAGTCCTGGCTGGAGACTGGTAGATATGCCAAACCACCCAGAGCTGACTTAGAGCGTGGGTGAATTCCTAAGAAGCCATTGTTTTCTTTCCTTCATTTACATTTCAATTTGTAAAATATTGGTAAGTACAGAAAAACAAAAAAAGAATTGAAATTCACATGAATCCAGAAATCATCACTGTTGACATTGGGTGTATTTCAGTTGTGTGTGTGTGTGTGCGTGCATGTGTGTGTGTGTGTGTGTGTGCTTATCTCACACTCTTAAGACACACACCATTAAAGATGTTTTCAGTAAATGACAATCATACTACATATAGTGCTTTGTAGCCTGTAATGTTCACTGAATAGATAATATCTACATTTTAAAAAATAATTTTTGAAGATTTTTCATGGGTCCCATTTTATTCTATTAAATGCACCTAACATTATTTATTTAGTCAATCCCATATTTTGAGATATTTAGGTTATTTTCAACTTTTTTGTCATCAAAAAACATACTGTATTAAATATCTTTGAACGTGAATCCATGTAGCCAAGTTGATTATATGATTAAGATAAATTTTGGGTATTGAAATCACTGACTAAGAGGATATTAACATTCTGGGCTCTTGAGATATATATATATATATATATATATATATATATATATATATATATATATATTTCCTAATGGCTTTCCAGGAAGGTTATACCAAATTGTGCTTACTTCAGTATTGTATGGAAGTGTACATTTCCCCGAATTTTCTTTTTGCTTTAATATTTAATAGCTTTTAAAAAGAGTATTTTGCTTGTTTCAGTTTCTTTGATTATTAATGAGCAGTCTTATTGAAATAGGATAAATATCTGTGCATTTTTAACTGAATCCCTTATTTTTCAAATTAGAAGACACAATCTACCATCTCATCACAAGAATGGCTGGCAGAGCAAATTTCTAGCTTACAGTGAAGAAGGTCTTAAGGGCTGAAATCCCCAGAGGATACTCAGATATCTGCCAGCGATCTAGAACAGGAAAAACTGTGCAAATATATGGTGCCCTTGTTCTCCTTCCTGTCCCTCCGCCTTAACTGGCAGACGTCATTAAATGATGTGGCACCATTTTCTCAAAGAGCATAGGTATACTCTCAGCAGTCTCCTCAACACCAGCTACTGTCATTCTGAGCTATTATCCCTCTTAGCTGGTACTTGAAATGAAACCAGTCTGACCTAGAGTTTAGCCTTCAGTTCTGTGGGAAAACATAAAGGCAGGAAACCTCCAATGTTACCTGGCTGCAGCCTCTCCCTGTGTCCCAGTCTCCTTCCAAATATGTCAGCTACACACGAATGTTCCTGTTGTATATACTCCATTAATGTACACACTGCACCTGTGGGAGTTCTTGCCCCTTTCCATGTCCTCCTTAGTTTCTAGAACAGTACTCTATGAAGATACTCGATAAATAGCTGTTGGCTATCTGACGATATGAGTGTCAGGATTCTTGCTAGATTTCTTCCTGCTCAGTATAAATTCCTCCTCCAAAGTTTGCCTTCACTGTCCGACATCCAGTTATGTTTATTCTCCCTTACTATTCCTTTCATTTTAATGTCCATTTTTATTTACTTTTTAAAGCGTATTTATTTATTTTGAGAGGGAGAGTGTGCACAAGCGGGGAAGGGGCAGAGAGAGAGGGAGAGAGAATCGCAAGCAGGCTCCACACGGCCAGCATGGACCCCAACACGGGCCTCGGACCCACAAACTGTGAGAACCCGACCTGAGTTGAAACCAAGAGTCAGGCGCTGTACCCACGGAGCCACCCAGGTGCCCCTAATGTCCCTTTTTAATGCAACTGTTACCATTCCCTACTCAAGAGACACCATTTCATGGGATCCCGAATAGCCATGTCCCAGAAGAGGATAAGCCCAGAAGAGGATGACTGCTGTGTGGCATCTTTAGAGATCAATAAAATCATTTTTATGTAGACCAGCCATCTTGGAGAAGTGGTGCCCTTTCATTTTGCTGCAGAAGAAAGAAGCAGCTGGTGAAGAGTCAATAACGTGAGCTGCACGTTCGATGAGAAGCAGGACCCAGCCGGAGGAATTGATGCTGAATGACTAGTCAGCCTTTCTCAGAAAGGAGCTTAGCCTGGTCCCCAGTTTCTGCATCTCCCCTCTTCCAACAGCTTGGGCCACCCACAACCAATCCTGACCTTAGGCAGGAAGGCTGTTAAGATGTTCTAGTCCCATTTGAGATTCTGCGCATCTGGCTCTGACCTGGGCGCAAGAATTGATCATGGGACTTCCCATACATTCAATCAGTCATTCAGTTCTTCAACATTTTTGAGTATCTATGATGTTCCAGGCACACAGTGAGCAAGATAGGCATGATTCCTGCCAAAGACAATATAAGGAAGAGTTTTGGGGAGCTTTCGATACCCCACAATCTCCATTAGCCTTCCTCACCCCAAATAAATCCCCACCCCAAATAAATTTCTAGCCCGTCTTATAACCAGATTTTCTACTCAAATCCACTCTTATGGAAATTCTGGAGCTACTATTTGTCTGATCCCTGCCTTCAAAGAACTTAACATTTTGTGGGTCAAACACCAACAAGTAAGCCATCAGTGACAACCCAGTACAACAGGTGCTCTGATGGGGGCACTAGCCATGCTGTGGATACTCAGAAAGGACACTGAACCAAGGTTCATGGAAATGACATTCAAGATAAGACCTAAAGCGTGATATGACTTAGGTAGCAAGAGAGGTAGGGGAAGGAGTCCTCATCAGAGGATTCGGTATCTACAAAGGCTAGAAGGAAATAGGATTTAGTCTGAGAACTCTGAGTTTGGGAAGGTAGAACGCGAGTAGGTGAAGGGTAAGAGAAACAAGGTAAATCACAAGATATGAGGTTGGGGAAATGGGCAGGGCTAGATGGAACAGGGCTATAGGTTGTGGGGTTTGGATTCTATCCTAAAAGAAATGGGAGGCCATCCTGTTTTTGGGTTTTTTTTTTTTAAATGTTCATTTATTTATTTATTTATTTATTTATTTTGAGAGCGAGAGCACGCATGAAGGAGAGGCAGAGAGAGAGAGAGAGAGAGAGAGAGAGAATCCCAAGCAGGCTCTTCACTGTCATCGCAGAGCCTGACAAGGGGTTCAAACTCACAACCGTAAGATTACGGCCTGAGCCGAAATCAGTAGTCGGACGCTAAACCAACGGAGCCACCCAGGGACCCCGGGAAGCCAATGTGTTTTAAGCAAGCAAACGAACTGATCGGTTGGTGTTTAGAAAGAGTCCTCTAGCCACAGGGTGGAGAATGAAGGAGAAAAAAACAAAGCTGTAGAGGAGGGTTTCGCCCAGGCTGCAGATGATCATGTGGCTGGAGCCAGGGCAGTGGCAATAGAGATGGGAAGAAATATGAGGCTTGTTTTAGTTTTCCAGGGGCTATCACAGAGTACCATACACTGGCTGGCTTAAAACAACAGAAATGTATTACCTCACAGTTATGGGGGCTAGAAGTTTGAAACCAAGGTGTTGTCAGGGCCATGCTTCCCCTGACGCCTCAAGCAGAGAACCTTCCTTGACTCTTACAGCTTCTGGCATTTGCCAACAATTCCTAGCCCGTAGATCCACTGCCCCAGTAACATAGCCACGCTTCCCCTGTCTCCATATCATCTTCCCTCCGTATGTGTCTGTCTCTGTGTCCAAATTTCCCCTTTATAAAAACACCAGTTGCATTGGATTAAAGCCCACCCTAATGACCTCATTTAACTTGACTAAATCTATAAAGACTTTATATCCAAAAAAGGTCACACTCCGAAGTAGTGGGAATTAAGACTTCAACATATCTTTTCTAAGGGATAGAGTTTAACCCGTAACAGGGATTCTTTTTTTACTCTAAGTTCCATGCTCCACCTGATGCCCAGGGTCAGACAGGTGCCTGGTTCCCCGGGCTTTGTCCACTGTCCTCCACAACAGCAGTGGCTTGTTCTTAATAGTCCTCATTCCAAAGGCCAGAGACTTGTCTCAGCCAGGGAAACGGGGTCTTTGGGACTTTCCTCCTGCTACTGCTTGCCAGTTCAGCTCTCAGAATATTCTCTGTATCTGAATTCTTCAGCCGAGGCTCTGTCCATCTTCCACAACATCCCATTCCCAGGAGGCAACATTCCTGTTGCCAATTGCCATCCCTGACTATCATCTGTTACCTATTTTGCAATCCACTAGATTAGTGTTTCTCAGAGTGTGGTCCACAGACTACCTGCAGCAGAATCACTCAGGAGTACTGTTAACAATGTCATTTATTTTGACCCACCCAACCCCATTGAATCAGAACCTCTAGGTGTGGGGTCCACGACTCCATGTTTCTGACTAGCTATCCTTGTGGGTTTTTTTTTTCCAAATTTTTGGGACCGAGAGAGACAGAGCATGAATGGGGGAGGGGCAGAGAGAGAGAGGGAGACACAGAATCGGAAACAGGCTCCAGGCTCCGAGCCATCAGCCCAGAGCCCGATGCGGGGCTCGAACTCACGGACCGAGAGATCGTGACCTGGCTGAAGTCGGACACTTAACCGACTGCGCCACCCAGGCGCCCCGCTATCCTTGTGGTTTTTATGAACACTCAGGTTTCAGGGTCACTACTCCTGTAGGCTCTGCCTCTCAGAGATAGCACTATATCTGAACGCAGATGTTCTTTCCAGTCAGACCCATGCTGTCATGGTTAAATCAACCCTTCCGAGCCTCCAGTTTAAGTCTCACACAGGGAGGAAAGAATAGTACTGAAATAAACCATCCCTCAGGAGGAAAAGACCCAAGTATTGGGATTTCACTGCGCCTTTTGGTAAAGATGTAGAATTCCATACAACTCATGAAAATGAGAATAAAACTATTTATTGAAGGACTCTTTAAGAATATCCCCCGAAATTAAAAACCTGAAACAGTATCCCCGATAGAATCACCTAAAGATTAAACATGGTATAGGGGCGCCTGGGTGGCTCGGTTGAGCGTCCACCTTTGGCTCAGGTCATGATCTCACAGTTGTGACTTTGAGCCCTGCATTGGGCTTATTGCTGTCAGCACGGAGCCTGCTTTGGATCCTCTGGCTCTCCCTGGCTTGCGTGCTCTCTCTCTCTCTCTCTCTCCAAAATGCATAAACAGACAAAACATTAAACATGGTATATGTATTTATATGTATAAAATGTATATATGTACATATTTTCTGTATATGTATAAAACTGATAGCAGAGATAGATAATCCACTCATTCTCTCTCAAGCCCACTCTCTCAAGCCCACTGCTTCTCTCAAGCCCACTCATTCCCCACCCTACTCCAAAAAAACCCCAAAAAACAAAAAACCAAAACAAAACAAAACAAAACATGTCATAGCCTGAAAGTTTTCTATCACCTGATATTTAGTTTCAAGGAGCAAGTCTGCCTTATTCTTGCTGTTTTTTAAATTTTAGGCTTCTGGAATTTGGCTGCAATATAAGGGAGTTATAGGATAGATGTCAGTATGCAAAAAATACTAATTTTTAGAGTTTGGTTCACAAATGGTTTCTTACAATTTTCCTTAAGGGATAAAGGTTCAACTCTGTTTAAGCACCAGAAGAGAGCAGGCATGGGGCCCAGTGCAGAAACAGCAATCCTGCGGGTACTGAGTAAATATTTGATGATGCTGACCCTATTCTTGCCCAAGGCTAAGAGACTGTCACCAACAGAGGGATAGATGATCATCCCTCAAGCGGTTTGGTCTTCTTTGTACATAAAACTCGTATCAGACTTTTACTTATTAATGACATTTTGTGTTGTAATGATGGTGGGATTTTCTAAGCACAGATGCCTACCAGTTATCTCTGTCTATAGAATAGAGTTGAGAAACTCCAAAACAATGCGTGGGTCGACAGGATGACTGATCTCACCTTTAAAGTAAAGGAAGAACTAAAGTAGTTCTTTAAATAGGTCGAGTCTAAATAAACTGACTTGAGCTTCAGTGATACTTCCTGGATATTTCAGCCAAGTTGGGATGTTATTCGCTTCATTTGCTCATTTTATAAAGAAGAACCCACCACTTGGGGCGCCTGGGTGGCGCAGTCGGTTAAGCGTCCGACTTCAGCCAGGTCACGATCTCGCGGTCCGTGAGTTCGAGCCCCGCGTCAGGCTCTGGGCTGATGGCTCGGAGCCTGGAGCCTGTTTCCGATTCTGTGTCTCCCTCTCTCTCTGCCCCTCCCCCGTTCATGCTCTGTCTCTCTCTCTCTCTGTCTCTCTCTGTCCCAAAAATAAAATAAAACATTGAAAAAAAAGTTTTTAAAAAAAAAAAGAAGAACCCACCACAATTACACTAACTTTAAAGGAAAGGATGTTTCCATTTATTTTTTTTTAATTCAACAAACTTGCATTTCTTTTTTTTTTTTTTTCAACGTTTATTTATTTTTGGGACAGAGAGAGACAGAGCATGAACGGGGGAGGGGCAGAGAGAGAGGGAGACACAGAATCGGAAACAGGCTCCAGGCTCTGAGCCATCAGCCCAGAGCCCGACGCGGGGCTCGAACTCACGGACCGCGAGATCGTGACCTGGCTGAAGTCGGACGCTTAACCGACTGCGCCACCCAGGCGCCCCTTGCATTTCTAATAATCAACAACCAGCGTGTATGTAACCAACATCTGATATGTCTTATTAATCTGTTTTTAACCCTGCTTTCATAATTCAAAAAGTGAACTCCTGATTTTTTTTTTCTGTGTTTTTACATATATGTTCTTTAAATAGTTGATGCTAGGGTGAAGGAGTTTTATAGTAACAGGCAAACCAGAGATTGTTGAACCTCTGACTCCACCAGAGACCTGGCAAATTTTACTGGAGTAAGAGGGAGCTTGTCTTTGCTGCGTTCTTGTCTCCTTTTTGACCTGGGACCTGCTATCTTCACAGCACTCTCTTCTGAGTCTCCCCAAGTTGTCTTCTGTTGTGCACAGCCTCTTTTAAAATATCATGTAGGTTTTACTCTCCATCACTCTCCCCAAGTACCCTGTAAAATGAAAAATATAAAATGCCAGGGCACCTGGGTGGCTCAGTTGGTTAAGTGTCCGGCTCTCGATTTTGGCTCAGGTCATGATCTCACAGTTTGTGAGTTCAAGCTCTACTTGCGATTTTCTCTCTCCTTCTCTCTGCCCCTATCCTGCTCTCTCATGCTCTTTCTCTCTCTCTAAAACAAATAAATAAAAACCTTAAAATATTACATTCTCATTTTCCCCATTCTATTTCAAAGTATTTTCCTTAGTTAGGAATTAAGAAAACTTTGCTGATTAATTAAAGTGGCTCATATTGGGTCACCTGGGTGGCTCAGTCTGTTAAGCATCTGACTCTTGGTTTCAGTTCAGGTCATGACCTGAGTGGTTCATGAGTTCGAGCCCCACATCAGGCTCTGCGCTGATAGTGTGGAGCCTGCTTGGGATTCTCTCCCTCCCTCTCTCTGCTCCTCCCACATGCACATGTTCTCTCTCTCTCTCTCTCTCTCTCTCTCTCTCAAAATAAAGAAACTTTAAAAAAATTTAAAAAATAAAGTGGCTCATATTAATGTTATATTATAAAACAGGAATATGTTAGATTGAATGTAGAAAGAAAGACAATGGAATGGAATTCTCAGGAGCCCTCAGCATGGCTGGCTTCTTCATGGCCTTCCTTCTCCACGACAGAGAAACAGGGGGAACAATTGGGCACCCCATCTTTGAAAGGATCCCTCCTCATCTTCCTATAATAGTGCATCCGTTCCAATTCACTCTTCCCCGGTTAGGCTCAGCCTTTCACATATAAATATGACTATGCTTTGATGATCTTATATGGAAAGCTCAGAGAGAGTTACTTTTTCACCCACTACCATAAAGCGTTCCTTCCGAAACCCAGAAAGAAGGTACGAAGAAAACTTTGGTTTTCCTTCATTTTGTCTTCTCTTGACACAGAGTCATTTTTCTGGTTTTAAGTACTGTTAGGCAATTTGGGAATTTCAAACTATGTAAATAAACACCCTCTTCTCTAAGTTTCAGTTATACATAAATTAAACTACTTCCTTAAAAGACTTTTTGGAAAGCAGTGGCCAGCTTGGAAGCGTGTGTCAGTTTTTCATTGAACTCAATTCAGAAACAGCTCTGTAGCATGTTGTTAGTACTCATTTTTAAGGAGCAGCTCTAAAAGAATTCACTGGGACAAACATTAGGTTGAGTTTTAAAAGGCCAAGGTAGGGGAGGCTTTTAGTAGTTGCAGATTTTATAAGTTTAAAAATTGTGGGGGCACCTGGGTGGCTCAGTCGGTTAAGCGTCCGACTTCGGCTCAAGTCATGATCTCACAGTCTGTGAGTTCGAGCCCCACGTCGGGCTCTGTACTGACAGCTCAGAGCCTGGAGCCTGCTTCAGATTCTGTGTCTCCCTCTTTCTCTGACCCTCCCCTGTTCATGCTCTGTCTCTCTCGGTCTCAAAAAAAATTAAATAAACATTAAAAAAAATTTAAAAAAAATTGTGAACTAGTGTCCTTTACACTCCTTATTTCTTTTCTTTTTTTTTTTTTTTTGCAAAGTGCTAAAAATGTTATTTTATTTTTTTTTAATAGACTATTTTTTATTTATTTATTTTTGTTTGTTTGTTTTTGTTTTTTTTGTTTGTTTTTTCTGAAATTTATTGACAAATTGGTTTCCATACAACACCCAGTGCTCATCCCAAAAGGTGCCCTCCTCAATACCCATCACCCACCCTCTCCTCCCTCCCACCCCCCATCAACCCTCAGTTTGTTCTCAGTTTTTAACAGTCTCTTATGCTTTGGCTCTCTCCCATTCTAACCTCTTTTTTTTTTTTTTTCCTTCCCCTCCCCCATGGATTCCTGTTAAGTTTCTCAGGATCCACATAAGAGTGAAACCATATGGTATCTGTCTTTCTCTGTATGGCTTATTTCACTTAGCATCACACTCTCCAGTTCCATCCACATTGCTACAAAAGGCCATATTTCATTTTTTCTCATTGCCATGTAATATTCCATTGTGTATATAAACCACAATTTCTTTATCCATTCATCAGTGGATGGACATTTAGGCTCTTTCCATAATTTGGCTATTGTTGAGAGTGCTGCTATGAACATTGGGGTGCAAGTGGCCCTATGCATCAGTGCTCCTGTATCCCTTGGATAAATTCCTAGCAGTGCTATTGCTGGGTCATAGGGTAGGTCTATTTTTAATTTTCTGAGGAACCTCCACACTGCTTTCCAGAGCGGCTGCACCAATTTGCATTCCCACCAACAGTGCAAGAGGGTTCCCGTTTCTCCACATCCTCTCCAGCATCTATAGTCTCCTGATTTGTTCATTTTGGCCACTCTGACTGGCGTGAGGTGATACCTGAGTGTGGTTTTGATTTGTATTTCCCTGATAAGGAGCGACGCTGAACATCTTTTCATGTGCCTGTTGGCCATCCGGATGTCTTCTTTAGAGAAGTGTCTATTCATGTTTTCTGCCCATTTCTTCACTGGGTTATTTGTTTTTCGGGTGTGGAGTTTGGTGAGCTCTTTATAGATTTTGGATACTAGCCCTTTGTCCGATATGTCATTTGCGAATATCTTTTCCCATTCCGTTGGTTGCCTTTTAGTTTTGTTGGTTGTTTCCTTTGCTGTGCAGAAGCTTTTTATCTTCATAAGGTCCCAGTAATTCACTTTTGCTTTTAATTCCCTTGCCTTTGGGGATGTGTCGAGTAAGAGATTGCTACGGCTGAGGTCAGAGAGGTCTTTTCCTGCTTTCTCCTCTAAGGTTTTGATGGTTTCCTGTCTCACATTTAGGTCCTTTATCCATTTTGAGTTTATTTTTGTGAATGGTGTGAGAAAGTGGTCTAGTTTCAACCTTCTGCATGTTGCTGTCCAGTTCTCCCAGCACCATTTGTTAAAGAGGCTGTCTTTTTTCCATTGGATGTTCTTTCCTGCTTTGTCAAAGATGAGTTGGCCATACGTTTGTGGGTCTAGTTCTGGGGTTTCTATTCTATTCCATTGGTCTATGTGTCTGTTTTGGTGCCAATACCATGCTGTCTTGATGATGACAGCTTTGTAGTAGAGGCTAAAGTCTGGGATTGTGATGCCTCCTGCTTTGGTCTTCTTCTTCAAAATTCCTTTGGCTATTCGGGGCCTTTTGTGGTTCCATATGAATTTTAGGATTGCTTGTTCTAGTTTCGAGAAGAATGCTGGTGCAATTTTGATTGGGATTGCATTGAATGTGTAGATAGCTTTGGGTAGTATTGACATTTTGACAATATTTATTTTTCCAATCCATGAGCAGGGAATGTCTTTCCATTTCTTTAAATCTTCTTCAATTTCCTTCATAAGCTTTCTATAGTTTTCAGCATACAGATCCTTTACATCTTTGGTTAGATTTATTCCTAGGTATTTTATGCTTCTTGGTGCAATTGTGAATGGGATCAGTTTCTTTATTTGTCTTTCTGTTGCTTCATTGTTAGTGTATAAGAATGCAACTGATTTCTGTACATTGATTTTGTATCCTGCAACTTTGCTGAATTCCTGTATCAGTTCTAGCAGACTTTTGGTGGAGTCTATCGGATTTTCCATGTATAATATCATGTCATCTGCAAAAAGCGAAAGCTTGACTTCATCTTTGCCAATTTTGATGCCTTTGATTTCCTTTTGTTGTCTGATTGCTGATGCTAGAACTTCCAGCACTATGTTAAACAGCAGCGGTGAGAGTGGGCATCCTTGTCGTGTTCCTGATCTCAGGGAAAAAGCTTTCAGTTTTTCCCCGTTGAGGATGATGTTAGCTGTGGGCTTTTCATAAATGGCTTTTATGATCTTTAAGTATGTTCCTTCTATCCCGACTTTCTCAAGGGTTTTTATTAAGAAAGGGTGCTGGATTTTGTCGAAGGCCTTTTCTGCATCGATTGACAGGATCATATGGTTCTTCTCTCTTTTTTTGTTAATGTGATGTATCACGTTGATTGATTTGCGAATGTTGAACCAGCCCTGCATCCCAGGAATGAATCCCACTTGATCATGGTGAATAATTCTTTTTATATGCCGTTGAATTCGATTTGCTAGTATCTTATTGAGAATTTTTGCATCCATATTCATCAGGGATATTGGCCTGTAGTTCTCTTTTTTGACTGGGTCTCTGTCTGGTTTAGGAATCAAAGTAATACTGGCTTCATAGAATGAGTCTGGAAGTTTTCCTTCCCTTTCTATTTCTTGGAATAGCTTGAGAAGGATAGGTATTATCTCTGCTTTAAACGTCTGGTAGAACTCCCCTGGGAAGCCATCTGGTCCTGGACTCTTATTTGTTGGGAGATTTTTGATAACCGATTCAATTTCTTCGCTGGTTATGGGTCTGTTCAAGCTTTCTATTTCCTCCTGATTGAGTTTTGGAAGCGTGTGGGTGTTCAGGAATTCGTCCATTTCTTCCAGGTTGTCCAATTTGTTGGCATATAAGTTTTCATAGTATTCCCTGATAATTGTTTGTATCTCTGAGGGATTGGTTGTAATCATTCCATTTTCATTCATGATTTTATCTATTTGGGTCATCTCCCTTTTCTTTTTGAGAAGCCTGGCTAGAGGTTTGTCAATTTTGTTTATTTTTTCAAAAAACCAACTCTTGGTTTCGTTGATCTGCTCTACAGTTTTTTTAGTTTCTATATTGTTTATTTCTGCTCTGATCTTTATTATTTCTCTTCTTCTGCTGGGCTTAGGCTGCCTTTGCTGTTCTGCTTCTAGTTCCTTTAGGTGTGCTGTTAGATTTTGTATTTGGGATTTTTCTTGTTTCTTGAGATAGGCCTGGATTGCAATGTATTTTCCTCTCAGGACTGCCTTTGCTGCGTCCCAAAGCGTTTGGATTGTTGTATTTTCATTTTCGTTTGTTTCCATATATTTTTTAATTTCTTCTCTAATTGCCTGGTTGACCCACTCATTCGTTAGTAGGGTGTTCTTTAACCTCCATGCTTTTGGAGGTTTTCCAGACTTTTTTCTGTGGTTGATTTCAAGCTTCATAGCATTGTGGTCTGAAAGTAAGCATGGTATAATTTCAATTCTTGTAAACTTATGAAGGGCTGTTTTGTGACCCAGTATATGATCTATCTTGGAGAATGTTCCATGTGCACTCGAGAAGAAAGTATATTCTGTTGCTTTGGGATGCAGAGTTCTAAATATATCTGTCAAGTCCATCTGATCCAATGTCTCATTCAGGGCCCTTGTTTCTTTATTGACCGTGTGTCTAGATGATCTATCCATTTCTGTAAGTGGTGTATTAAAGTCCCCTGCAATTACCACATTCTTATCAATAAGGTTGCTTATGTTTATGAGTAATTGTTTTATATATTTGGGGGCTCCGGTATTCGGTGCATAGACATTGATAATTGTTAGCTCTTCCTGATGGATAGACCCTGTAACTATTATATAATGTCCTTCTTCATCTCTTGTTACAGCCTTTAATTTAAAGTCTAGTTTGTCTGATATAAGTATGGCTACTCCAGCTTTCTTTTGGCTTCCAGTCGCATGATAAATAGTTCTCCATCCCCTCACTCTCAATCTAAAGGTGTCCTCAGGTCTAAAATGAGTCTCTTGTAGACAGCAAATAGATGGGTCTTGTTTTTTTATCCATTCTGATACCCTATGTCTTTTGGTTGGCGCATTTAATCCATTTACATTCAGTGTTATTATAGAAAGATACGGGTTTAGAGTCATTGTGATGTCTGTATGTTTTATGCTTATAGTGATGTCTCTGGGACTTTGTCTCACAGGGTCCCCCTTAGGATCTCTTGTAGGGCTGGTTTAGTGGTGACAAATTCCTTCAGTTTTTGTTTGTTTGGGAAGACCTTTATCTCTCCTTCTATTCTAAATGACAGACTTGCTGGATAAAGGATTCTTGGCTGCATATTTTTTCTGTCTAGCACCCTGAAAATCTCTTGCCAATTCTTTCTGGCCTGCCAAGTTTCAAAAGAGAGATCAGTCACGAGTCTTATAGGTCTCCCTTTATATGTGAGGGCACGTTTACCCCTTGCTGCTTTCAGAATTTTCTCTTTATCCTTGTATTTTGCCAGTTTCACTATGATATGTCGTGCAGAAGATCGATTCAAGTTACGTCTGAAGGGAGTTCTCTGTGCCTCTTGGATTTCAATGCCTTTTTCCTTCCCCAGTTCAGGGAAGTTCTCAGCTATTATTTCTTCAAGTACCCCTTCAGCACCTTTCCCTCTCTCTTCCTCCTCTGGGATACCAATTATGCGTATATTATTTCTTTTTAGTGTATCACTTAATTCTCTAATTTTCCCCTCATACTCCTGGATTTTTTTATCTCTCTTTTTCTCAGCTTCCTCTTTTTCCATAACTTTATCTTCTAGTTCACCTATTCTCTCCTCTGCCTCTTCAAGCCGAGCTGTGGTGGTTTCCATTTTGTTATGCATTTCGTTTAAAGCGTTTTTCAGCTCCTCGTGACTGTTCCTTAGTCCCTTGATCTCTGTAGCAAGAGATTCTCTGCTGTCCTGTATACTGTTTTCAAGCCCAGCGATTAATTTTATGACTATTATTCTAAATTCACTTTCTGTTATATTATTTAAATCCTTTTTGATCAGCTCATTAGCTGTTGTTATTTCCTGGAGATTCTTCTGAGGGGAGTTCTTCCGCTTGGTCATTTTGGATAGTCCCTGGCGTGGTGAGGACCTGCAGGGCACTTCCCCTGTGCTGTGGTGTATACCTGGAGTTGGTGGGCGGGGCCGCAGTCAGACCTGATGTCTGCCCCCAGCCCACCGCTGGGGCCACAGTCAGACTGGTGTGTGCCTTCTCTTCCCCTCTCCTAGGGGCGGGATTCACTGTGGGGTGGTGTGGCTCGTCTGGGCTACTTGCACCCTGCCAGGCTTGTGATGCTGGGGATCTGGCGTATTAGCTGGGGTGGGTAGGCAAGGTGCTTGGGGGCAGGAGGGGCAGGCTTAGATTGCTTCTCCTTAGGTGATCCACTTCAGGAGGGGCCCTGTGGCAGCGGGAGGGAGTCAGATCCGCTGCCGGAGGTTTGGCTCCGCCGAAGCGCAGAGTTGGGTGTTTGCGCGGAGCGAGCAAGTTCCCTGGCAGGAACCGGTTCCCTTTGGGATTTCGGCTGGGGGATGGGCGGGGGAGATGGCGCTGGCGAGCGCCTTTGTTCCCCACCAAACTGAGCTCTGTCGTCCGGGGGCTCAGCAGCTCTCCCTCCCTTTGTCCTCCAGCCTTCCCGCTTTCCGAGCAGAGCTGTTAACTTATGACCTCCCAGACGCTAAGTCGCGCTTGCTGTCGGAACACAGTCCGCCCGGCCCCTCCGCTTTTGCCAGCCAGACTCGGGGGCTCTGCTTGGCCGGCGAGCCGCCCCTCCGCCCCGGTTCCCTCCCGCCAGTCCGTGGAGCGCGCACCGCCTCGCCGCCCTTCCTACCCTCTTCCGTGGGCCTCTCGTCTGTGTTTGGCTCCGGCGACTCTGTTCTGCTAATCCTCTGGCGGTTTTCTGGGTTATTTAGGCAGGTGTAGATGGAATCTAAGTGATCAGCAGGACGCGCGGTGAGCCCAGCGTCCTCCTAAGCCGCCATCTTCCTAAAAATCTCCTTATTTCTTTTCTAATGAGGCACTTTGGGTTAAGTTCTATTTTTAAATGTATCTGAGCCTATTGAGAAGAAATTTAAACAAGGGCCTAGGATGGGGCACCTGGGTGGCTCAGTCCATCAAGTGTCTGACTTTGGCTCAGGCCATGATCTTGTGGTTTGTGAGTTCGAGCCCTGCGACCTGCGTCAGCTCCTCTGTCCCCTTCTCTCTCTGCCCCAACCCCACACGCACACGCATGCATGCGCATGCTCTCTCAAAAATAAACATTAAAAAAAAAAAAAGTCTTAAACAGAGACCAGGATACTGGTTCCAGTCAAACTTTAACCTCCAAGACCAAAATCCACCCAAGCTGGCTGAGTTTAGCATTAGAACAAACTCAGCTTAGGGACAGTGCCATAACACAGGACAGCAACGGCACAAATCACGTTTCGCCAAGCAGCATTTTGAGTGCAAGTCTAAAGTACGGCAGGAAGGAAAGTTTATGGCATTTTCCCCCTCCATTTTGAGATTTAGCAACCGTGCTTCACAATAGAGGGAAAAATATGACTGTCATTGAATAGCAGAATGCATGTTTACAGAAGGAATTGTGGGTTTCATCATGCAAACAACCAATTCAGCATATAGGCATTTCAAGCTGATAAAAAGGTATATCAAGGGGAATCCACAACTAAAGCACTCAGGAGGGGAGAGAGCCTGATGTAATACCGCCTACAAGTAACATTTGAAGGCATGCTAACTAGTGACACTCTTCCTGTTGTTATGCAATACTAGAAGTCTGCAGAAAGACCTTTATTTATTTCTTAGTTTTTAAAAATTTTGTCAATGTTTATTTATTTTTGAGAGAGAGAGACAGATGGAGCCCAAGCAGCAGAGGGCAGAGAGAGAGGGAGACACAGAATCCGAAGCAGGTTCCAGGCTCTGAGCTGTCCGCACAGAGCCTGACGCAGGGATCGAACTCACAAACTGTGACATCATAACCTGAGCCAAAGTTGGATGCTTAACTGACAGAGCAACCCAGGTGCCCCTGCTGAAGAACCTTTATACAGGTAGTGGTGATGTTTAGAATATAGATCAAGATACTATAACCCAACACTACAGTGGCTTAAGTAAGATCGGTTTATTTCTCTCACATGTTACCGGCCAGAGATAGTTGGCCGTTCCAGGGCAAGTGGGGGGCTCTGTTTCAAGGTCACACAGGGAGCCAGGTTGCTTTGATTTTGCTGCCCTGCTTCCTGTTAAGATGTTGCTCTCATCTTCATGATTGACAGTGGCTCACTAGTACCAGACCATATGCCAACTATGAAGAGCAAGAAATGACAAAGTGGAGGGCAACCAACCTCTTTTTCAAAGACATGCTCCAGAAATGACATACATCATGTATCCCCGCCGCTAGATACAAAGGTGTGTGGGAAAATCTAAAACTCAATGGCTCTTCTTGCTCAAAGGGGAATGGATATTGGCGTTCAATTCAATTGGCTTCTAAATGTGTGTGTGTGTATACACACTCTCATACACAAGCATTTGTAAGAATAATTAGGGGCTTACATAGAAGGCAGGATTACCTAATGATTAAAATAGATCCATGGTAGATTTTAAGGCCAGGAAGACCTGAGCTTGAATGTTGGCTCTATCATTGACTAGATGTATAGCTCTTCTAAACATTAATTTTCTTACCTGTAAAACAGAGATAATTCTTACCTCATAGAAAGGTTATAAGGGGCAAATTAAATAATGTGTATTTTCGGATAATAAAGAATTTTTCTGTTCTTTGTCCTGGATTTCTGGCTGGGAGTTTCTAAAACCCTTGGAATTTCCCAAATGTCTTTGTTATTCATGAGCCTTTTGGGTCGCCCCCGAATTCGCGCCCCGAATTCGTGCTATCAAGACAGAGATGGTTCAGGATAGGGGCTGTTACCCAAACGTGTGATTAGAGGGTTGGGGCTTTAGAGCATGGGATATCAGCCAAATCTCCTGGCTTTTTTGGAGACTCCACAAGGAGACTCTGCATTTGGGATCTTCTCATTCCTCATCCATGTCTCTTCACTTGACTGGTCCTGATTTATGTCCTTTGCAGTAAAACTTTAATAATTAAGTATAGTGTTTTCCTGAGTTCTGTGCATTGTTCTGGTGAATTATCAAACCTGCGGGCATTGTGGGAATGCCCAAATTTGTAGCGAGTCAGTCAGAAGCACAGGCCTAGACACCCCCCAAGGTGTGGCTGACCTCTGAAGTGAGGGCAGTCTTGTGGAGAACTGAGCCCTTAACTTGCAGGGTCTGGGCTAACTTTGGGTGGTTAGTGCCAGAATTGACTTCCAGTACACCAGTTGGGGTCAGAATGGGTATAAAATGCTTAGACCGTACCTGGAACATGTTAGAGCTTAATAAAGGCTAAGTACTTTTATTGCTTTCAATTATTGTCGTTAAGGTTGTCCCTACTCGACTGAGTTACTGGAATCCTAGCGATGTTGAAATGATATTTAACTATTATTCTGCAGTCCTCATCAGAGTTTCATGAGTGTTTTCCTCAACATGTGGCTGTCTCCAAGCCGCTTTCTCTGAATAGAAAGCTGAAATGAGGGACTTGGATCCTCATCAAGTTCGTGAAGAACACCGAGTACATCACCAGCCCTTCTCTCAGATGACCACCATCAATAGCACCCAGTTGAAAGGCTCCCACACGAATGCCACTTACAAAGTACACAGGCTTCTGTGCCTTTCAGAATTTGGAGTCACCTGAAGGAGGTAGAGTTCTAGTCAAACTAGAGGTGACCTCATGTCTATATTCTGAGGGCAGCCACCATATGGAAGGGGAATCCCAACTCACAGCCCCCTGAATGGCTGAGGCCTGTGCTCAAAGCAGAATTACCAAAATTGGACGATGTGGGGAATGTGTTTTAAACACATAAGGGTGGTAGAAAAAAAACCATGGGATCTGCAGTTTGGTAGAAATGTGTTCAGATGTAGTCTTTGCAACTAGCCAACTATATGACTGGGGGTAAATGTTTTAATCTCCCTGAATCTCAGTTTCTCCCCTACATACAATGGAATAACAATGAGTCACTTACGAGGTGGTTGGGAAGAAACAGCGAGATGATGCACGTATTTACCACAGCACCCAGCTCGTAAGAAGACACTGGATGTACGTGACTCCCTCTCCCCTTTGCTTCATGGGGCATGGTGAGAGGGAAATCCTTCCATTTGCTTACTATTTAAAAAGCCCAGTGCGGACAGCTTTCTAGGATTGGGTTACCAGTTATTCTTTTCCTGAAAGGCAAGTCTTAGGTTACAGTTTTATTGTAAACATCTCCAAAACACTGCAGGCAGAAAGATCAAGGAGATTTGCAGTTCCTCGAAGGTTGCATGAAGGTTTGTATTTCAGGGTTGATCTGCTGGTGGACGGGATTCTGTCGTCAGGAGTTTTCTTTCTCCATGTGGCTTCTCAGCAGATCATCTGACCTTCACAGTTTATTCCCCACAATTTGTACCTTTGTACGGGTAGTGTTTTTGACGACGTTGGCATTTAGAGAACATTCCTGTTCAGAATCCGTGTATGGGATGGAACTGAACTCTTCCAGTAATGAAGAATCTTTTTATTTAGCCGGGGCTTTCAACTCTTCATCTCTCCTATCTCCCTGATGTGAAAATCCTGCCTGCCTTTATTGCCAAAACAGAAATGACTGCGAAGTTCGAGGTCACTTTCAACAGATAACTATTTACGTGGTGCCCTAGGGAGGGGGGGATAGGGATGCTTCAGAAGGAATGTGCTTTTATGGCACACAGGGTCTGTAAGTTGCTAGGCTTAAAAACATCATTAGACTGATACTAATCAATGAGTAATTAAGTCTTTGTAATTAAGGATGTGTGCAAACATTAATTGCAAAAATAGTCACCCTGGTATTTCTCAGCGTTTCTACCTCATAAACTAATAATTCATTAAAAAGTAGTTAATAGTTATAGAATTCTGTATTAGCCGTTAAAAGTGAAGTTGTACAAGTGTATTTATTAACATATTTGTACATTAGCAATCTACATGTGCAAAATAATGAAATTATGTACTATACAATCCCCATTTTGGTAAAAAATAGAATTGCACATTAAAAATTAAAAACCGAATTAAAAACTACATTATCTGTAGACGAATGCTACAAGGAGACTGTCTAAAAGGACATGCACTAAAATGCAAATGACAGAATGATAGCTGAATTTTATATTCTTCTTTTTTCTGGAATATAGTTTCAATCTTTCTATAGCGAACACACATCCCTGACATACTTTTTTCTTTTCTTAAGATTTTACTTTTGAACTAATCTCTACACCCAACATGGGGCTCAAACCTACAACCTGACATCAAGAGTCACGGCCCACCAACTGGGCCAGCCAGGAGCCCCACAGCTGGCATACCTTCTTAAAGCTATTGTTACAATAATTATTTTCTGATCACCAGACTGGGCTCTGCGAGGTGTAAGGCAAGCGTAATAAGGTTTCACAGTGAAAAAAGAGTTTACGTGTAACTAAAGGGCGGTGTAACTAAAGAGCCAGCCTCAGCTGAGCACTAGGATGCTTGTGTCCATCACAGACTCGCCTCTGCACGAGACAACCTTGGGCAAGCCACTTCCGTTCTCTGTACATCACTTTTTCCACATGGAAAAAAGCACAATGACTTTCCACACCTTGATGTGATATCACAAGATTGGTTGCGGACCTCATGCTTGCACTGGGGTCGCAGGAAAACCCCGCACACTGTCAGCACCCTGGATTTCCATTCGTGATGTGAGCAATGAGTTTGTTGGAGTATTTATTTAGTATTTCTATTTATTTTTGCTATTATTAGATTATGTTCTGGAAACTTTTCCATGCATCATGGAGAGAGGCTTCTCTGTGGGGAATCTTGAATTGGTAATCATTTCCATCAGGAGCAGTGAATCTTCGGCTTTTGCTTCTCTGTTAAGTTCGAGGCGCTCTTTTATAAGTCTCTGTACTGTTTGGTTTTGCAGGGCAGGCTTTACTAAAGTGAAATTTCACCCACAGCATGGCATCTGACAATAGAACTGGGTAATTCAAGGGAAAGGAAGTTAAGAGTTTTTAGTGGCTGTTTAGACAATATGCAGGCCACTAAAGAGAAAATAGATCACAAAACACAGAAATACCATCAAGGTATACAAGTTGGTCTCCAGCTTTTATGAAGTCTTTATAATGTCTGTGTGAGACCCTATGGTTCAGAGGCTTGAGTTTTTGCAATGTCTAATGATATGGAAAAATGTTAATCTAATTATTTAAAAAGAGAGAGCAGGGGGATTGCTACCAATTGTTCCTTCAAATTAAACTTAGGGGCATGTTGAAACCGACTGGGTGGCTCGTCGGTTGAGTGGCTGACACTTGATTTTGATTTTGACTCGTGATCCCAGGGTCATGGGATCAAGCTTTGAGTCGGGCTCTGTGCTGAGCATGGAGTCTGCTTGGGATTCTCTCTCTCTCTCTCTCTCTCTCTCTCTCTCTCTGTCTGTCTTTCCCTCTGCCCCTCTCCCCCACTCACATACTCTCTCTAAAATTAAAAAAAAATTAAATATTAAACTTAATAAGATAAATCTGACCTTGGGCATTTAAATCAGAATAAATAACAATGTTGGTAAGTCTTAAAATAGGTTAAGATTGTCTTCCTGAATAGCTCTGTAACATGCACACTTCTACCTTTGGCAGAAAACTGGAATATTGGAATTCTAAGGTCACAGATGATCGATGTCAGGTGGCTGATCATGATTCATTTTTAATTCCAATCTAACCATTAATTAAAGTAGGTATCTTTGACTTAACATTCAGTGCAAGAAAAGCTCAAAAAGAAAATGTGACACACACACCCCCTAAAAAACCACCGCATGGTTCCACTATCACCTTTATATCTGCTGTTCATGGTAGCTATAGTAACTAGCATTTAAGACGCAAACACACAAAATCAAAGTCCTAGGCTGATGCAATAATTCTCAAATGGCTTTGTTCCACGTCTAAGATTTCCCTGCCTGCTCTTGCATCATATTTCATGTCCAAATCCCCAAGTGACTAACTTACTGCTTTGGGATGGGCAGGCGAAGGGGGAAAGGGTGGACGGGAGTCAGGATGCATTAGGCCCGCCTGCCCTTTCAGAGAAAAAAAAAATGTAGATGCCCAGGGCAGTTAGAGAGACTCAGCCCCCTCTGTGTTCTGCTGGGAAAGAAAGAGGCTGGGCTGTGACAGCTGTTGCATTGTTGGGAGCAGTGCTTGTCCAGCCCCCTCCAGGAGCGTGGATGGGGTCAGCCCTGCCTTGTCCAGCCACAAACTTACCTTGCTTGGTAAGACCTTGCTTGGGGGCAGGGGCTGGAAGGTGGGGTGGGGGCGGGGCTTCCAATTCTAGCCTGAAAAAGGACAGATGATTTTCCAAGGGTTGAATTCAAAGCAAAGAGAGAGCAGAGTGGGAGAGGGAAGTTAAGCTATAAGTAATAATCTAAGCTTTTCTGAAACACAAATTGGGCCAGTGGTTTTTAGTGGGATTCAAATGAACATTTTGGTTTATTTCATCTATTTTTTGTAGCAGATATGGGCAACGTGTTTAAACAGAAAAGTGGTGAATAGTCACCCTTCCATTCAGGTGTTTATATTTTCAGCATAAAGGCATCGCTGACAAATTGTATCCAAGACTGGCCTACTATGCTAAAAACACACTTTCCTGGTATTCCTGTAATTAAGAAAAATTAGGGCACTTCCCAAACAGGGGGAATTGCAGACCTCAAAATACCCCTCTTGGAAGACTATATATGACATTACATTACGGGGACATTAGCCTCGGTTGGAATAGTTTTACACACATAAACCCTTAAATGAATGATAAACTAGTAATTCCCAAGCATTTCCTTAAAAGGAGCTTAATATTTTGGTTGGCAAATGTGCCTGGGGAAGTATTACATTAAAAATACTTGCTTTTTACACAGTTCCTTTCTTTACGTAGTCAGCATGCTTTATGGTGGATCAGATTCACAAATTGAAAAGAGAATGAACACACTTGAGCTTTTATGACTTACTCGGTCAAAAGAATGCTCTCAAAAAGCACAAAAGTAAAGCCCTGTCTCATGCCTGAGGGAAAGGCTAAACGATTAATGGCTTAAGAAACATAGATAAAATTGCAATAGATATAAGGTAATAATCCATTAATCAGATATGGGAAGATACATAATATTACTTTGTTAATGAAGATTATAACTGTAATCCAGCCTTGGACCAACCCAAATCAGGTTGGACCTAAATCCAAGGCCTGGGGATAAAAAATAGAAACCTATAACACAAATGTTCCATTTCCTCAGGCCCCTAGACTCAATCACATCTGTTGGGTGAGTTCTCTGACACTGCTAAGTGGAGAGATGACTTGGGGAAAAGAGTTCTAGAACTTTCCTGTATGCCTGAAGTGCCACATATGACATTTATGTCTGAAAAGCTCATTTATTCATTTAGTTCCATGGTCAGTGCCCATGTAAAGGGTGGGCAAGGGGAGGGAACTAGGAGTCCCTTTCCCATTATCCTCTCTGCCTTTTCAGGGCTAAGCCTAAAAGAAAAAGCAGCATTAGTGAAAGAGGTACAGCTGTTGGAAATGCTTTTTTATTTCGGTCAATTGGAAGACAAGTACAATGTGATTTCTTAATGCAAAGGGACAGATGCCATTTAATGCAGCCATTACCAAAAGAAGGGTATGTCTTATTGATTGCCGTAGCTAAGAGCCATGCTGATAAATACAAAATTGGCATTAACAAGGCATTATGCCCTGAGCAGTCCAGATATTCACTACAGGAGACACAGGCAACTAAATCTGGGTTTCAGTTACAAGTGACTTAGTAAGGCTGCTTACCCGGCTCTTTTGAAAACCTCAGTCCAAAAACACAGCAACCTTCTATTTTTTTTTTTTTTTTTTTAATGTTTTTTATTTATTTTTGGGACAGAGAGAGACAGAGCATGAACGGGGGAGGGGCAGAGAGAGAGGGAGACACAGAATCGGAAACAGGCTCCAGGCTCCGAGCCATCAGCCCAGAGCCTGACACGGGGCTCGAACTCACAGACCGCGAGATTGTGACCTGGCTGAAGTCGGCCGCTTAACTGACTGCGCCACCCAGGCGCCCCAACACAGCAACCTTCTAAATAAAAGTATAGTGAAGAAAGTAGTCCAGTATCATTCTTTTGCATGTTGCTGTCCAGTTTTCCCAACACCATTTCTTGAAGAGACTGTCTTTTTCCCACTGGATATTCTTTCCTGCTTTGTCGAAGATTAATTGATCATGTAGTTGTAGGTTCATTTCTGGGTTTTCTCTTCTGTTCTTTTGATCTATGTGTCTATATTTTTGTGCTGGTACCATACTGTTTTGCTCACTACAGCTTTGTAATATAATTGGGCATCCAGAATTGTGATACTTCCAGCTTTGCTTTTCTTTTGCAAGGTTGTTTTGTCTATTCAGGGTCTTTTGTGGTTCCATACAAATTTTAGGATTGTTTGTTCTAGTTCTGTGAAAAATGGTGGTGGTATTTTAATAGGGGCTGCATTAAATGAGGGGATTGCTTTGGGTGGTATAGACATTTTAACAATATTTATTCTTCCAACCCATGAGCATGGAATATCATTCCATTTCTTTGTGTCATCTTCAATTTCTTTTAGCAATGTTTTATAGTTTTCAGAGTACAGGTCTTTCACCTATTTGGTTCGGTTTATTCCTAGGTATCTTGTTGGATTTGGTACAATTGTAAATGGGATTGCTTTCCTCATTTCTCTTCCTGCCGCTTTATTATTGGTGGATAGAAATGCAATACATTTTTTATTTTGAATCCTACAACTTTACTGAATTTATGTATCAGTTCTAACAATTTTTTGGTAGAGCCTTTCGGGTTTTCAATATAAAGTATCACATCATCTGCAAATAGTGAAAGTTTGACTTCTTCCTCGCCAATCTGAATGCCTTTATTTCTTTCTGTTGTCTTTTTGTTGCTGTGGCTAAAACTTTCAGTTTACTACACCCTACACACAAAAAAAAAAATTTTAAATGGATTGAAGACCTAAATGTAAGACATGAAACCATAAAAATCCTAGAGGAGAACACAGGTAGTAACCTCTTTGACATCAGTCATAGCAACGTCTTTCTAGATATGTCTCCTGAGGCAAGGGAAACAAAAGCAAAGATAAACTATTGGGACTCCATCAAAATAAAAAGCTTCTGCACGGCAAAGGAAACAGTCATCAAAACTAAACAGCAACCCATGGAATGGGAGAAGATATTTGTAAATGACATATCTGATAAAGGGTTAGTATTCAAACTACATAAAGAACTTTAAAACTCAAAAACAAATAATATAATTAAAAACCAGCAGAAGACATGAATAGACATTTTTTCAAAGAGGACTTCCAGATGGCCAATAGACACATGAAAAAAAGCTCAACATCACTGATCCTCAGGGAAATACAAATCAAACCACAATGAGATATCACCTCACACCTTTCAGAATGGCTAAAGTCAACAACACAAGAAACAACAGGTGTTGGCAAGGATGAGGAGAAAGGGGAACCCTCTTGCAATGTTGGTGGGAATGCAACCTGGTGCAGCCACTCTGGAAAAGAGTTTCCTCAAAAAAGTTAAAATTAGGGGCGCCTGGGTGGCTCAGTCAGTTAAGCATCTGACTTCAGCTCAGGTCATGATCTCATGGTTTGTGGGTTTGAGCCCTGTGTCGGGCTCTGTGCTGACAGCCAGAGTCTGGACCTGCTTCAGATTCTGTCTCTCTCTCTCTCTCTCTCTCTCTCAAAAATAATAAATAAACATTTAAAAAAGTTAAAATTAGAACTACCCTACAATCCAGCAATTGCACTACTAGATATTTACTGAAAGAATACAAAAATACTAATTTGAAGGGAAGCATATATCCTGATGTTTATAGCAGCACTATCCACAATAGCCAAATTGTGGAAACAGCCCAAGTGTCCATTGACTGATGAATGGATGAAGAAGATGTGGCATATATATATATATATATATATACACACACACACATACATACACGATGGATTATTACTCAACCATAAAAAAGAATGAAATCGTGTCGTTTGCAACAATGTGGATGGAGCTAAGCAAAATAAGTCAGCCAGAGAAAGACAAATACCATATGATTTCACTCATACGTGGAATTTAAGAACCAAAACAAATGAGCAAAGAGGAAAAAAGGGAGAGGCAAGCCAAGACAAAGACTGGTAACTGTAGAGAACAAACTGATAGTTATCAGAGGGGAGATGGGCGGTGGAATGGGTTAGATAGGTGGTGGGGATTAAGGAGTGCACTTGTTGTGATGAGCACTCGTGTGGTATGAAAGTGGTGAATCACTCAATCCTGCACCTGAAACTAATACAACATTGTGTTAACTAACTGGAATTTAAATGAAAACTGTTTTGAAAAAGAGCGTACAAATGCATCAAGGTCAGGTTTGAGAGCATCAAGTGGGCTGGGGAAGGGTTCATTCCATCAGGGTACCAAAAGTCCCATCAAAGCCTATACCCTACCTGTCTCGATCCCCCAGAGACACCCCAGACCGTAGGCTTAGAGGTGCCAGAGAGACTTGATTCCAAATCATACATGTGTGATCGAGGGCAAATCACCCAATCTCTCTGAATCTCAACTTCTCGTTGATTTACGGACAAGTAATAACTTAAAGTACACAAAGTGCTTACTTAGCACAGTGCCAGGAACATGTGAGGCTTTCCCTATCCCTCTTCAACTTCACTCCCCTGCCATTTCTTTCTCTACTTTAGACCCGCAGGGCTATTCGAAGGCTATTCTTCTGCTTATAGATACATTCATTTGCTCAGCATTTTGTCAGTTGTCGGTCTTCAGATTTTTCCACAATTGAGAAGCAACCATGGGGGCACCTGGGTGGCGCAGTCGGTTAAGCGTCCGACTTCAGCCAGGTCACGATCTTGCAGCCCGTGAGTTCGAGCCCCGCGTCAGGCTCTGGGCTGATGGCTCAGAGCCTGGAGCCTGTTTCCGATTCTGTGTCTCCCTCTCTCTCTGCCCCTCCCCTGTTCATGCTCTGTCTCTCTCTGTCCCAAAAATAAATAAAAAAACGTTGAGAAGCAACCATGAGAAAAAGCAGAATGGCATATATTCTTTATGAGGATAAAAGACGTAATGCAAATAAAGTACGTGTGGGAGGTGGACTTTCCTATATTCATTCTTTCTACACGTACTTGCTGTATGTGACTGTGCCAAGAATGGAGCCAGACTTGTCCCCAGCCTCTGTGGGGTGGAACAGGGGGATGGGACAGTGTTGAGGCAGGATGGGACACCTCAGCTCAAGCACTACCTCTTTTTTAGAGGCAGTGCTTGAGGGGCGCCTGGGTGGCTCAGTCGGTTAAGCGGCCGACTTTGGCTCAGGTCATGATCTTACGGTCCGTGAGTTCGAGCCCCGCGTCAGGCTCTGTGCTGACAGCTCAGAGCCTGGAGCCTGTTTCAGATTCTGTGTCTCCCTCTCTCTGACCCTCCCCCATTCATGCTCTGTCTCTCTCTGTCTCAAAAAATAAATAAACGTTAAAAAAAAATTTAGAGGCAGTGCTTGAGTTGAATCTTGTAGGGGAGAGTGGGGAGTGTGGGTTAGAACAAGGGGAGTGGAGAGGGAAGAAGTACCGGGTAAACACAACACACGTAGAGCTTCCAAGGCACTTTTTAGTCTCCTGCTCTCAAACATGAGCAGCCGGAGATGGCCACCCTCTGAGGAAACCTCCTCACATAAAACAACTAAAACTAAAAAAGTAAAACAACAACAACAACAACAACAACAACAAAACCCTCCACTACTTTGAGGGAGAAGAAATAACGTAAGAAGAACTCTTCCAAAGAAATCGTTATTAATAACTTCGTTGAAATTAGGGAAAATATCCTACCCATGAAACAACAGAATTCTGTAAACAATTAAAGAACAAACAAATAAAAAAACCTCTCAAATAAAATTCTTCAAAGCAAGATCAAGGTAGATGAGATGTAGAATAAAAACTAAGGAAATGAGAGAATCTGACTTTTAAGGTGGACAAAGATGAAGGCTGTTACCACATTATAGATTTTTTTTTTCTTCATAAAAGGCTACACACTAGAATTATTTCGAATACCCCAAGGAGCTGACTGTGAGAGAGTAGAAGATACCCCAAGGATAAGGGGCTGCTGAGAAGTAAAATATTTAATTTCTATTTCTCAGTCTAGAGAGGGAAATTGATGTCTCCCATCCTGTGAGTTCTTGGTCACAAAACCATGTGGTAAAAGGTGGTGAGACTTTGTGCCTCATCTGTTAAAGAATGGTTTTTACAGGAGCGCCTGGGTGGCTCAGTCGGTTAAGCGTCCAACTTCAGCTCAGGTCACGATCTCACACTCTGTGAGTTCGAGCCCCGCGTCAGGCTCTGTGCTGCCAGCTCAGAGCCTGGATTCTGCTTTACATTCTCTGTCTTCCTCTCTCTCTGTCCCTCCCCTGATCGTGCTCTGTCTCTCTCTGTCTCAGAAATAAATAAAAACATTTAAAAGATTTTTTAAAAAGAATAATTTTTACACAACGATAAAATAATGCTCTCCTATAAATATAAAATAAACACATGTGAAAGGTTTTTTTCTCATTAATAATGAGTGAACCAGCAAGATATTATAATGGGTTGAGAAGAAAACTCAAAGTAATACACATTTGTAGTGATAAAAGGAAAGCAGAGATAAATTTGAAGGAAGAAACTCGAAAATGAATTTTATTTGCCTTAGTTTTTAATACCCGAGTCTGAAAAGAAGCTACGAAGTGTGTTAAAAATCTCAGGAATATTTGCTCAGTTCTGAGCCTTTTTTATTTGCTTTTTTGTTTGTTTGCTGATTAATGCCTTTGCCTACAACATGAAAGGTTATTCTTTACTTTAAGAGTAATCTGCCTAGGTAGTAAAAATCCCGTGCCTTAGGAAAATTTTCAGTGCTCCATGTTCATTTTATTATATCCTTTATTACTTAAGGGCACCCCCAAAGAATCCTCACTTATGATAGAGCTATGGTTCTTTTTTTAAAGTTATTTATTTATTTTGAGAGAGAGAGAAATAGGTGGGGAGGAGCAGAGAGGGATGGAGAGAGAGAGAATCCTAAGCAGGCTCTACATTGTCAGTGCAGAACTCGACGTGCGGCTCGATCCCACAAACCGTCAGGTTATGAACTGAGCCAAAATCAAGAGCCGGAGGCTCAACCAAATGAGCCCCCCAGGCGCCCCTCTGTGTTTATTTTAAAATGTTTTATTGCCGCGTTGATTAAACAGGTAACCAAGTGCCGTACCACGTGCACCCATAAGCTCATCTTTACTGAATATCCAAATCTTCTCTGATAACTTTTTGGATTTTCGCCTTCTCGGAACGTGGGCTGACCCATGACAAAATTGTTAATTAGGTGAATTCTTCTTCAGCTCCTTCTTATTACATTCTAATTTCTATTTTTTTCTGGTTCCACACAGTTCCTTTCAAGGACCCAACACCAGGAAGTACACTTCCGGTAGCCCAAGGTATTCCTTTCGTCAATCAAAACCAACGGTGAAGGTTTTCCCTTCCCCAACTCCTCCATCAAAACCCACGTGCCCTGTGTTTCCATCCCTATAATTCTTGTTATCGCTTCATCTGATGAACTATATTCCATGGTAAGGAGTTATCATTTGCACAGCAGAAGAAAACATTAAGATATATTTAAATAGTGGAGTACGTATTGAGTACTGTTGTATGTTGGGCATTATGCTCTACCTACATCAACAGACATGGTCAATTCTTAGACTTGAGAAGCTGATATTCTATGAAATTAAGTCAATGTGGGACGTGTTACAGTAAAGTTGTATATAAAAAGTCCCAGAAGCCCTCACCTTTATGTTCAAGTAAATTTTTTAAATGTTTATTTACTTTTGAGAGGGAGAGGGAGGAAGAGAGAGCATGAGTCGGGGAGGAGCATAGAGAGAGGGAGACACAGAATCTGAAGCAGGCTCCAGGCTCTGGGCTGTCAGCACAGAGCCCGATGCAGGGCCTGAACTCACGAACCTCAAGATCATGACCTGAGCCGAAGTCAGGCCCTTAACCGACTGAGCCAACCAGGTGCCCCAATATTCAAATGATTTTTAAGAAGGGTGCCAAGATTATTGAATGGGAGAAAGAATAGTCTTTTCAACAAATGGTACTGGGACCACTGAATATTCACATGTTAAAAAAAAAAAAAAGTTGGGTCTCTCTCACACACCATATGCAGAAATTAACTGAAAATGCATCAAAGATCTAAATGTAAGAGGAAAGTATAAAACTCAGAAAAAAACCATCAGAATAAGCCTTCATTACCTGGGTTAAGTGATGGTTTCCTAGATTCCCCCAGCAAAAGCAACCAAAGAAAAAATAAGTAAGTCGAATTTCATCAAAATTATTAAAAACTTCTGTGCTCCAAAGAACACTATCAAGAAAGTGAAAAGACGGCACACAGAATGGTAGCAAATATTTGCAAATCAAATATATGACAAGAGACTTGTACCCAGACTGTATAAAGGACTCCTGAATAGATATTTTTCCTAAGAAGACATAACAATGATGAATAGGCATATAGAAAGATTTCAGCTTGCTTTTTAAAAATGTTTATGGGGGCGCCTGGGTGGCACAGTCAGTTGGGCGTCCGACTTCAGCCAGGTCACGATCTCGTGGTCCGTGAGTTCGAGCCCCACATCGGGCTCTGGGCTGATGGCTCAGAGCCTGGAGCCTGTCTCCGATTCTGTGTCTCCCTCTCTCTCTGCCCCTCCCCCGTTCATGCTCTGTCTCTCTCTGTCCCAAAAATAAATAAACGTTGAAAAAAAAATTTAAAAATGTTTATGTATTTATTTTGAGAGAGAGAGAGTGCACATGCAAGAGAGCATGAGTGGAGGGGCAGAGAGAGAGGGAGAGAGAGAATCCCAAGCAGCTTCTGTGCTGGCAGCACAGAACCTGACATGGGGTTTGATCTCACAAACCATGAGATTGTGACCTGAGCTGAAATCAACAGTAGGATGCTTAAGTGATTGAGCTGCTCAGGCGCCCCAAGATTTCAACTTCCTTAATCATTAGAGAAATGCAAATCAAAATCACAAGGAGATATCTCATCACATAAGTTAGGACGGTATCATTAAAAGGACAGACTATAGCAACTGGTGAGAAGGATGTAGAAAAATTGGAACCTTCGTACACTGCTGGTGGGAATGCAAAATGGTACAGGTGCTTTGAAAAAACACCTTGGTAGCTCCTCAATCTGTTAAACATAGTGTTACCCAGACATTCCACTCCCAGGTATATACCCAAGAGAACTGAAAACATGACCACATGAAAACCTGTACATGAACGTTCCTGCCAGCATCGTTCATAACAGCCAAAAAGTGGAAACAACCCACATGTCTATCAACTGATAAGTGGACTAACAAAATGGAGCATATCTCTGTGGTGGAATATTGTTTGTCCCTAAGAAGGAATGACATACTGTTACATGCTGCAACGTGAATAAACCTTAAAAAGATTGCACTAGGGGCGCCTGGGTGACTCAGTCGGTTGGGCGTCCGACTTTGGCTCAGGTCATGATCTCGCGGTCCATGGGTTCGAGCCCTGCGTCGGGCTCTGTGCTGACAGCTCAGAGCCTGGAGCCTGTTTCAGATTCTGTGTCTCCCTCTTTCTCTGACCTTCCCCTGTTCATGCTCTCTCTCTGTCTCAAAAATAAATAAATGTTAAAAAAAAAAAAAAGATTGCACTAAGTGGAAGAACTCAGTCACAAAAGGATAGTGTATGATTCCATTAATGTGAAATATCCAAAGTGGGCAAAACCATACAGAAAAAAAGTAGATGAGTGGCTGCTGAGGGGCCAAGAAGAGTGAGGGAATGACCACTAATGGATACAGGGTTCCTTTGAGGGGTGCTGAAATGTGTGGAAATCATTGTGGTGATGGTTGCAAAACTCAAAATATTCTAGAATATTTAGAACTGTATGCTTTAAAGGAGGGAATTTTCTAGTTTGTGAAATATGTCTCAATAGATGTGTGTATGAAAAAAAGTCTCAGAAACCTGATGTTTGAAGAGAAGGAGAAGGCTTTATGAAGAAAATGACATTTGACCTATGGATGAAAGGCTGAGGAGTAGTTTTCTGCATAAAATTAAAGGTCTTTTCAGCCACAGGGAAAAGCAAGGGATGGTGAACTACAGCTGACCCTTGAACAATGCTGGTTTGAAGTGCGTGGGTCCACTTATGCCCAGATTTTCCATGAAGGACAGTAAAGAATCATAAATGTAATTTCTTTTCCTTATGATTTTCTTAATGATATTTTCTTCTGTCTACCTTGCTTTATTGTAAGAATGCAGTATAGAATACATATAATTAATCGACTGTTGTCAGAAAGGTTTCGGTAAGTTATTAGCAGTTAAGTTTTCAGGGAGTCAAAAGTTATACGTGGATTTTTTTATGTTTATTTGAGAGACAGAGCGTGAGCAGGGGAGAGGCAGAGAGAGAGGGAGACACAGAATCTGAAGCAGGCTCCAGGCTCCAAGCTGTCAGCACAGAGACCATTGCGGGGCTCGAACCCATGAACTGCAAACACATGACCTGAGCTGAAGTCAGATGCTTAACCAACTGAGCCACCCAGGCACCTCTACACGTGGATTTTTGACCGCTCAGGATCAGCACCCCTACCCCCACCTGCATTGGTCAAAGGTCAACTGTATTTGGGAAATATGTGACCAAGTCTTGCCTAGGAAAAGGTTAGTGGGAAATAAGAATGGAAAGGAGGGCCCGGATCAGCCAATTTCAGCAGGAAAGAGAGGGAGTGATCAAAAAGGAGTAAAGAGAATGTGATAAAGAGAGGGATGACGGAGGTATGGACAGAGTTAAAAGAACCCGAAAAGGATCATGAAGCTTTCTCAGACCAACAACAGTAGGGAGTTGTCACAGTCCCTAAGCCTAAGGGTCCAATGGTGGGGAAAATGACCAGAACTTAGAGCTATAGCTATAGGAAAGAACCAAGTCAATTTGGATGTTAGGTAGAGGAAGGTAGCCACTGCCAAACCTTGGAGGAAAGAAGCCCAAAGGTGGGGCAAGGGATGGGATACAGTGATTGCTGTCTTTCCCACCTTCCAGTCTCCCGACACCTGACCCGGAAGGCAGAGCACAGAACCTGTTGATACAGTCCCTACAGGGCTGCCTCCTGGGGTGGAGAGCTGGGCCAAGTGTGAAGAGTGAGTCTGGAGAGGAAGCAGCTCAGGGCCAGATCATAAAAGATTTGTGTGCCTTGCCAAGCAGTCTGGACTTTGTCCTGCAGACAGGAGGAAACTATAAAAAGGATTTAAGTAGGGAAGTGACTGCGATGTGATAGTTTGGACAGGGAGCACTTAAAACCGGTTCTCAAAGTGTGGTCCCCAGTCCAGCAGCATCCACATCACGTGGGAACTTGTCAGAAATGCAAATTCTTGGGTCCCCTCACTAAATTACAGGAGGGAGATCCAATAATCCATATTTTAACAAGCACCATCACGGAGAATATAATCAGATAATCATCCATAAGTATGTGTTTAGTTAATAAACATGGAAAGGACACTTACCCTCACTACCCATCTGAGAAACTCGATGGAAAACAATAAGCTATATTTCATCCACGACACTGTCAAAGCTAAACATTTTTTTCCAGTGGCAAGCAATTGTCAAGGTTCTGAAAATACAGATATGTATTGTTGGTAGGAAGCTATCTAGATATATCCTTTTTGGACGACAAATCTGACACTCTTTGAAAAAACTCTACCCTGACCCATGACTCTATTTCTTTGGTGTCTAACCTAGAGAAAAAGATACACATCCACAAAGAGAGATACAGAAGTACATGCATGTCCCTATATTATTTGTAATAGACCAAAACAAAAAACAAACAGACAAACAAACAAAACCAAAACCAAAAGCAAAAACAAAAAAAACCCAGAGGAGGAATAGCCTAAATTTCCATGCATAAGGAACAGATAAATAAGAGATAGTAAAGTTATAATATGAAGGATTTCTTTTTGGATTGGATTCCTTTTTTTTCCTTTTTTTTTTAATGCTTATTTATTTTTGAGACAGAGAGACAGAGTGCAAGTGAGGGAGAGGCAGAGGGAGAGGGAGACAAAGAATACAAAGCAGGCTCCAGGCTCCGAGCTGTCAACACAGAGCCTGACGTGAGGCTCCAACTCACAGACTGTGAGATCATGACCTGAGCTGAAGTCAGACACTTAATGGACTGAGCCACCCAGGTGTCCCTGGATTTCTATAGAACTATATAGGAAGAGATTATCAAAAACATCTCTGGGGGCACCTGGGTGGCGCAGTCGGTTAAGCGTCCGACTTCAGCCAGGTCACGATCTCACGGTCCATGAGTTCGAGCCCCGCGTCAGGCTCTGGGCTGACGGCTCAGAGCCTGGAGCCTGTTTCCGATTCTGTGTCTCCCTCTCTCTCTGCCCCTCCCCCGTTCATGCTCTGTCTCTCTCTGTCCCCAAAATAAATAAACATTGAAAAAAAAAATTTAAAAAAAAATCTCTGAATGAAAAGAAAAATTCAGAATGATATACGCAGAACAATACTGTTTGTGTAAAAAAACATAAGACTTTACTAAATGTTTTTGATAAATATATGTTATGTATAAAAATGGATTACAATAGGCATCAAACTCATCATAGTTATTTCCTCTGCAGAGAAAGGAGAGGACCAAATTAGAAGACAGTAGCCAAGGGGAGCTTTTATTTTACTTGGAACAGTCTCATCTCTTTTTTTTTTTTAAAGAAGAATATTTGTATACTTTAAAAATATTTATACACATGGAAAGGCTGAAAAATAATGTGTTGAAACATTAATAGTAATTCATTTTGGATAGTGGGAAATGGGTATTAGTTTCTGCTCTCTGTGTTTTTCTTCATTAAAAATTCAAGCTCGGGGCGCCTGGGTGGCTCAGTCGGTTAAGCAGCCGACTTCGGCTCAGGTCATGATCTCGCACTGCGTGAGTTCGAGCCCCGCATCGGGCTCTGTGCTGACAGCTCAGAGCCTGGAGCCTGCTTCAGATTCTGTGTCTCCCTCTCTCTGACCCTCCCCTGTTCATGCTCTGTCTCTCCCTGTCTCAAAAATAAATAAAACGTTAAAAAAAAATTGAAGCTCTTCCCCCAAAGAGATGTATATAAGAAATCTTTACGCTTTGTTGAAGAAGAGGAAGGAAGAGAAGGAGGATGAGAAGAAAGAAGAAGGAAGGAAGGAAAGGAGGAAGGAAGGAGAGGAAAAAGGAAAGAAAAGAAAAATGGAAAAGCTACATAGTATGTGAGTCTGGCTGCTAATTGAGGGAGGAGGGATGAATAGGAGGAACACAGAGGATTTTTAGGGCGGTGAAACTACTCTGCATGATACTATCGTAGTGAATATGTATCGTTATATATGTGTTCAAACCCATAGCATGGACAACACCAAGTGTGAGTCCTAGTGTAAATTTGGGGCTTTGGGTGATGATGATGTGTCAGTGTAGGTTCATCAATTGTTACAAATGTACAGCTCTGGTGAGGGATGTGGATGGTGAGGGAGGCTCTGCATGTGTGGGGCAGAGGGGTATATGGGATATCTCTGTACCTTCTTCTCCGTTTTACCGTGAACCTAAAACTTCCCCCCAAAAAATAAAGTCTATTAAAAACAAAAACCCAGCTTAAAAGTTCCAATATAGAAAGTTGATAAAATTATGGTATACTGTAGAAGACACTATCATTAAAAACAATAATAATATGAAGACATTTTTAAGCTTACAAAATTAGAAGGTTAAAGTTAAAAAAAAAAAAACAACAGAACAGGTGCACAGGTGCCTGGGTGGCTCAGTTGATTGAGTGTTGACTCTTGATTTTGGCTCAGGTCATGATCCCAGGGTCGTGGGATCGAGCCCCATGTCAGGCTCCATGCTGAGTGTAAATTCTTAAGATTCTCTCTCCCTCTGCTACTCTCCCAGCCTGTGCTCTCTCTCTAAAATATAATAATTGTATATAATAAAATATTTAAAAGGCAAGTGCAACAGAATTTATGTTACAAACCCATTTTGTGAAAACAAAGTGAATGTTTCTGAAGGATGGATCTATGAAGAAGTTTCTTTTAGCTTGTTTGTATTTTCTTACTTAATCTGAAGAGAGCCTTATTAATTAAAAAATAAAGTTGACAAAAGAAAAAGAATCTAGCAAGGATAGAGAAGATAGATAAGTCAGTGGCACACCTAGTATTGCTCTAGGTGATACTTGATTTTTATTGGCTTCTATACATCTTTTGTTATTTTTTTTTATTTTTTATTTTTTTACGTTTATTTATTTTTGAGATAGAGAGAGACAGAGCATGAATGGGGAGGTTCAGAGAGAGAGGGAGACACAGAATCCGAAACAGGCTCCAGGCTCTGAGCACAGAGCCCGATGCCGGGCTCGAACTCACAGACTGTGAGATCATGACCTGAGCTGAAGTCGGACGCCCAACCGACTGAGCCACTCAGGCGCCCCTTTCTTTTGTTATTTTTTTAAAAAACACAACTTAGCAGCTCCTTTTCCCAAAAAGACACTGAGAATTTCACGCTGCCAAGGGAAACTTTCTGATGGGCAAAAAGGGTTCAAAACATAATTTCAAATGACAGTGCAAGTGATTTATTGCGGTACCTCCTAATGTGGGACAGCTGAGGACACAGCAATGCGTTCCGTGTATAGGAACCTGTGTTCTAGTACCTTCCGTCATTTCTACACTGTAGAGAGCCAAGCCACCTGACTCAGAATTACCTGGAGAGCTTATTGAAAGGAAGCTCTGTACAAGGCCTGATGCTTGGGGCAAAAGGCTCTGTCGCCAGCAGGAGCAAACCCCGTGGAAGATGTCCTCTGCACTCCAAAATTCACAAAACTTTGCCAGAGACTAATCACCGAATCACTGGGATTTTTCAGAAACCTGGATTCGTCATCAAAGTGCCGGTCCTAACAGTTGCGGTGAGGATAACACACAGTAGTGTCTTTGAGCTTTTGCTTTGAAGAGTCCAAATACCGGGGAGGTAGAAGCTATTGTTATCAGTTTCCACTCCCATGGAGGCGGAGCCTTGGCATTTTAGGGACGACCAGAGACAGAAGGAGATACCTCCAGAATGAATTATCTTTAGGTAGTCCCAGATAGGAAAGATAGTATGGGTCAGGGATTCCTCTGGATACAAAGCACAGAGGAACCATGCAGGAAGCTGGGGCCAGGCCTATCTCATAGGCAATGGCGTGCATGGACATATATCAAACTTCCTAGAATGTAGAGAATTCTGATGCATCACAAAGAAAGTCTGCTTTTGACAAAGGGCCCTCTTCAGTCCCTAAGTACCTTAGAATGATAACAAGCTTTGCTAAATATTCCTGAGAAAACTAGAAAAATGATTTGTCCTATCCCTTTCCTGCCTCCAACCAATTTCTGGCTATAGGATATAGAGCTAGAACAAGAGAGTAAGATGTCTCCTTCTGGGTAAGCATGAATTTTAGCACCCATGGAGCACCCTCTGGAGTGGAATGTTCTAGACCGACACTGTTCCCTAGGTAACCGCTGGCCACGTGTGACTACTGAGCACTTGCAGTATGGCTTGTATGAAATGAGATGTGGTGTAAGCGTAAAATGCAGATTTTGAAGACAGTGTAAAGAAAGAATGTAAATCACTTAAGATATTTAGGATATATTTGGTTAAATAAAATATATTATTACAATTGATTTCACCTGTTTCTTTGTACTTAAAAAAAAAATTTTTTTAACGTTTATTTATTTTTGAGACAGAGAGAGACAGAGCATGAACGGGGAGGGTCAGAGAGAGGGAGACACAGAATCCGAAACAGGCTCCAGGCTCTGAGCCATCAGCACAGAGCCCGACGCGGGGCTTGAACTCACGAACCGCGAGATCATGACCTGAGCCGAAGTCGGACGCTTAACCGACTGAGCCACCCAGGCGCCCCTCTTTGTACTTTTTTTTAATGTGGCTACTAGAACATTTTCAAGTATCCCCCCGTGTGTCTCGTATTTCTGTCAGACAGCAGTGCTCTAGGACAAAAAAGTAAGCAGTTGCTGCCTAGCAAAAAAATGTAAGTGGCAAGTGGGTACTCTCTTGCCTTTCAGCCTAGCCCAAACAGAAGCGTGGCTTCCATTGCAAAAGTGTCTCTCTCTGATCTTTTCTCAAATTGCCGAGATTTCTCTCCTTTGGTGAAGTTCCTTGTGGTGAAATGAGAGATGTACTCTTACTTTCACTTTTTTTAATCTCTCAGTTCCTCAAGGTCAGGGGCCACGTGGCCTTCTTTGTTTTGCATGGCTCTGCACCCACTATGAATGCAAGATAAAGGATTTGACCCACAATGATCACCATCTGTGCGGGCTCCCTTCTATTATTTACACCTGATGGATGTTCATCAACATTCGTGGTTGTTCATTAGTGTTCAGGTTTATAGATGAACAACTATAGCTAATTGATGAGACTTTATTGCTAATGAGTAAAGGCTGAGAGATGACTGAGTTCTAGTTAACTCTGAATAGCTCAAAAGGCAATTCAAGCACCAGAAGACACCTGCTTTGTGCAAGGCGTAGGTGAGTAAGTATAGGTTTAAATAGGGAAAAAAAAGAGGCAGTGAGATTAGAATCATACACAGAATACACACTCAGTAACCACAGCAGGAAGACCTTGGTCTGAGAAGGGAAGAGCTGGGTAGAAGGACTTTTAGACTTGAGTTTAGATTCTAGAGCTGATTGAGACATGTCCCCTAAACTGGGCAAAGCTAGAATCTGTTGCAGCTCTTTGTGTGTTTAATTACACATTGACCTCTTCTTACAAAGTGATAAATAGCTTGTGCAAGTGTGCATACATCTACTCCAGTATAGGTGTGTGCACATGCACACACATGTGCTCACACACTTGGTCTCCCGCCATCCCCCTTCTGTGGCTAAAAGCTCCACAGTTCCCACAAAACCCCCTCATGGGAACTGTGGAGCTTTTCAAGTATGAATCTGAAAAATTTAGAGGATTGTAATGTTTAATCTTAAGACAGTTGTTATTCTGGGGCTGCTTGTACCAGTGGGCCATTACCAAAACAAGGATTAGCTAAAATCCGACTCTGGCCAGTTCAGGAAAATCTATGGGTCAAAGGGTGGGGTTTGTGAAAATCACAAACACATTTTAAAGGATTAAGCAACTCGCTTGCAGTGTTTTTGTGGGACCTGCCCCATTCCCTCCTATTCTAATACTCTCTCCCCAACTCTTGCTCTATCTTGGTTTTCATGGTTGGTTTGTTTTTAAATGTCACAACATAGTGTCAATTAGAGATAACCCGTGTTGGCAAGATTCATTTCTAGAAATTAAGAAATGACTCTCGAAAATCAAGGGCTATCAGCCATTCTTACATTGTGTAAACCTGTTCAATGACACCTCAGACCAGCTGTGTTGGGAAAATAGATGGAGGGGCTCTGATGGAGGGGAGAAGAGGGCAAGCCATTAGTGGAACTTGGAGCACTTTTGGAATTCCGATAGAACTTCGAAGGTACCATGGTGGAGAACAGAGTGCCACGAGGCAGTGGAAGCCTGGAGGGAAGGGACACAAGCTACTGAGAGAGCCAGGCGCTAGGTGAGGTGAGGAAGTGGATGAGGACACATTTCACCAGTTCAGATTTTCCTAGGGCATCATCCATTGGCTCAGGGTAAGGAAAAGGAATCGTCTTTCTTCTCTTCTACCCTCTTTACTGCTGCAAAGGCTGTCCCCTCTCACCATTCAGACTTCAAGCCTGTAAGATTAATGCTATGACTAACTCTATTCTGTAATGTGTTTGCTTTTTTGGTCTAGCTTGGGAACCTAAGCACCATTTAAAACATTATTATTTTTTTTTTTTTAAGAAAAAACACGTGGGGCACCTGAGTGGCTCAGTTGATTGAGTGTCTGACTTCAGCTCAAGGCACAAGCTCACAGTGTGTGGGTTCAAGCCCTGTGTCGGGCTTTATGCTGACAGCACAGAGCCTGCTTCAGATTCTCTGTCTCCCTCTGTCTCTGCCCCTGTCCCCTCCCCCGTTCTCTCTGTGTCTCTCAAAAATAAATAAACATCAAAAATTTTTAATAATAATAAAGAAAAAAACATGTATTTATTGCAAGCAGGTGAAATGAGCACAAAATGGACTTTTGGAACAAAATAATTTTTAAAATATAAGCTATCCATATACAGTAAAACCTTGGTCTGTGAGTGTAATTTGTCCCAGAAACATGTTTGCAATCCAAAGCACGTGTATATCAAAACGAATTTCCCCATAAGAAATAATGGAAACTTAGATGATTCATTTCACAACCCAAAACAATATTCATTAAAAATGATTACAATACTGTAATATAATACAAAATAATAAAGAAAATGCAAATGTAAAGAAAAATAAACAAATTAACCTGCACTTACCCTTGAAAACCTTTGTGGCTGGTGTGAGGGAGACCAGAGAGAGGGGGGTTATTGTGTCGAATGACTTTCACTATCACTACTGGACCATCTATTGGCTCAATGGAATCTTTTTCTGCATGGGGGCACAGATGTTGACCACAGTCCAATATTAATAAACTCTTGTCATACTGTATTTAACGTAACTGACAATAAGGCAGCAGAGGAAAGGGTCTGTATCTGCAGGCAGGCTGACCTAGAATGAAGCAAAGCATTCCTAAGCTTACTCTTGGGTGGAAAAAGCGAAGGACTGTCCATAGGTGCTTTGAAGTGACAAAAAATACACTAGTGCCGGTCGTGGGCTCCTTCCAACGTTCTGAAAATCACTGATTTCTGCCAAACACCATGGCCTGAGACGGAGCATTCAAGCATGGGAGATGATCACCCACAATCCCACAGCAAGAGAGAGAAAGAGAGAGAGAGAGAGGAACCATTGGCTCAGTTGTGAGCAGGTGACATTCAGTGTCAGGTACTACTCATATGACAACATATTGCTTATTTATCAAGTTAAAATTTATTAGAAATGTTTGCTTGTCTTGCAGAACAGTCGCAGAACAAGTTACAATCCAAGATTTTACTGTATATAGTTTGGATAATAGCCTCTAATGAAGTTGTCTTTATACTCTTGAGATGACTAATCTATGATCCCTTAATAAAAAATGGTCTTGGGGCGCCTGGGTGGCGCAGTCGGTTAAGCGTCCGACTTCAGCCAGGTCACGATCTCGCGGTCCGTGAGTTCGAGCCCCGCGTCAGGCTCTGGGCTGATGGCTCAGAGCCTAGAGCCTGTTTCCGATTCTGTGTTTCCCTCTCTCTCTGCCCCTCCCCCGTTCATGCTCTGTCTCTCTCTGTCCCAAAAATAAATAAACGTTAAAAAAATATTTTTTAAATGGTCTTTAATGAAAAAAATTCATTCCATAAAAACCTCACTACATCATCTTTTTAAGGTTATTTTATCATTATTCTGCGGACTCGTGAAGATAGTTTTAAGAACAGCGTGTGGGGCCCTGTTCTAAGCTGCTGTGTCATCATGCACTAGTGCAGTTTTTCCAGAATTCTCTCTGGAAAATGATACCTACAACCCCCGCTGACTTCCTCTCTTCCTGGTTCAAAACCATTCCCCGCTGCTAAACCTATCACCATGTTTCTCTTTCCTGCTTGAGGGAAAAGTGCTCAGCTTCCTGCAACCAGTGCAGAATTGGTCTCTTCTGGGCCCAGGATCTGACGCCACACTTCTGCCCAAGCTGAGTAAAATGACGTATGCACTTCATTTCTGGAGCTCAGTAGCAGAATGAAGCCACAGGAGAAATATACAGAGCATTGCATAGCATTTTGAGGACCATTGTTCTCTTTTATTACAAATGCAGGGGGTGGAGTGTGCAGGTAAATGGCTGACAACTGGATCTGCGGGGGAAGCTCTAATTGGTAGCATTTGCACATGTCCATGATGGAACTATTCCCACCATGACTGATTTCTAGCTACCAATGTGCTGTCGCTGACTGGATTGACTGGGAAGGGATGTGCAGCAGTATACCATGACTTAGTGTTTCCACCGCTCAGATTCAGGTGGAATCTCAAGATCATAGATAACTGTAAAATGTAGTAACAATGAACATGCAATGAGTTTTGAGGGTTTATCACTTTTTTTTAATATAATTTATTTAAGTGTAAGTTTGTATGATTAAGTTTTTAATATTAACTGTGTTTAACAACTGACTCACAAAACCCCTGAAATCTAACAATGGGTTTTTATGAGGCAGTTCCATAGGGCTTTGGCATCCCACTGATGTGGATCTGCCTTGAGCAGGGGACTCTTTAAGTCCCTTTTTTAAGTAGGGGATATGTATCAGTGAAAAGGCTTCCTGAGATGATGGCTGTAGGGATCTGCCCCTAAAATTTTAGGAATACAGTCAAACATATTTAAAATCATATATTCCTCTCAGAGACATCTGGGTTTTCTTTGTAGGTTCTCATCCTAGCGTTGACCTTACTCAAAGCTACTCAACTTGCAAATTCTAGCAGGCTCATAGCCAGAGGTGGTATAGCTTCCTGCATAGTTAACTTCCATGCGTAAGTCAAGAGGGGGACGACCCTGTTATTCAGAATCACTGTTACACGTGAGTGAAAAGTAATGGGGTTATATTTTACTTGCTTTAACTATGTTTAGATTTAAATGAGTATAATTTCCTAAAACAATAACATAAATCCCAGAGAAGAAAACCTGTCACTCGCAGGAAAGCAAAGCCAGAATAAAGCATTTCAATATCTCCTTTTCTACTTTAGCTGGGTGGCTAGTCTTCTGACAACCCAAAATATTATTTTAGGAGTTTGAGACACAGGGAGAGGGCACAGACAACCCGAGAGAAAAGGTTACAATCACAGTTTGGTGAAGAGAAAACACTCTCACAAAGATAATATGCCATGACATATTGTATTGAAGTGTGGCTTTTCATGAGAAATTCCACATCACAAGGTTCTCATGTAATACAGGACTAAAGTCGCCCCTAATCTCCAAATCCAGTGCCTAAGTGCTAGCATAACCTGCTGTGAAACAAGGCTCTTACATAAATCCTCCATGCTGTAATATTTCAGCTACAAAGGAGATTGTATCTGCCAGGATAATTCCCAATGAGGAAAGTTACAGAAAAAGTAAATAAAATTCTCTCTCTCCATAGAACACCCAGCCCATCTTTTACATGTAGATAAGGTTTTGCCACATGCAGACTGACCATTTTGGGGTTAAAGGGCCCACGCGGAGATGTGATGTTTAAAGAGAAAAAGAAAATGAAAATTACGTGACATACTCGGTAGGGGATATTTTGAAAGCTAACTTGGGATGGTTTATCTAAAATGCAGGGCCAGGGAATTTTTACCAATGGAAGGTCGGTAGAGTCTTCACATGAGAATTCCTGATCAAGAGTGACAGGACTGTGTACCTGGAGGCAAGACTTCAGCCTTTGAAACCAGAAACAGTCAGCCTTAAGACTGCCATGTTATGCCAGAAGTACTTGGCTTTTTCTGTTTGTTATTCTTCATAAGTTTCAGGTTGCTATCTTCAGTTGTTAGTTCCTATCTTTAATTCCTAATCAGATGTTCAACTGCTTTAAATTTATGTGACTATAACATGCTGGTGTTGAGATCAACAAAGTCAGTTTTCTCTTGCTTGGGTTCACCTTGTGTTCTGGGTTGAATTTTGTCCCACCCCCTACTCCCACCTTACCCCCACCCCACCCCCAAATTCTTATGCTGAAATCCTAACCTCCAGTACCTTAGCGTGCGACCTTACTTGGAAATAGGGGTTTTAAAGGGACAATCAAACTAAAGAGAGGTCATTAGTGTGGGCCCTAATCCAGTGTGACTGGTGTCTTTATAAAAAGGGGCAATTTGGACACAGAGACAGCCACGCATGGAGGGAAGACTGTGGGAAGACACATAAGGAATGAAGGGCCATCTGCAAGCCAAAGAGAAAGGTCTGGAGCGGATCTTTCCTCATAGCCCTTAGAAGAAACCAACCCTACCCACACTTTGATTTTGGATTTCTAGCTTCCAGAACCGTGACACTATAAATTTTTGTTCTTCAAGCCACCCGGTCTGTGGTACTTTGTTATGCTTCCCTAGCAAATGAATACACCTAGCATATCTATCCTAGAGGGCCAGATAACTACAGAAAACAGAAGGTGCTTCCTTTTCCCTTGGACATTCTTTCTTATCTGATAGTTCCTTCAACCATCCCATTGGCATTATTAGAGTTCGTTTCTACCAGTTTAAATTCCTCTCAGGATATGCTTCAATTCTCTTAGGGAATACCAGACCTATGTGAGCTCATAAGAAACATCAACTGTAACATCTACAAACAATAAAAACAAGTATGTGGGACATTTGGCAATACGTATCAAAAGCGCGTTAAAAGCCTTTCTGTCCTCCTGTGCTGTATTTCTGCTTCTAAATACGTACTCACGTATGGGCACCAACATTGGACTAGGAAGTACCAAGGAGTTTTTTTTTTTTAATTGTTTTAAATTCTGAACTTCATAATGAAACAGGTGAAAGGGTTTTTTTCTTTTAATGTTTATTTATTTTTGAGAGAGAGAGAGCAGGGGAGGGGCAGAGAGAGGGAGACAGAGGATCTAAAGAGGGCTCTGGTGACAGTGGAGAGCAGGATGTGGGGCTTGAACCCACGAACCATGAGATCATGACCTGATCTGAAGTTAGACGCTTAAGCAACTGAGTCACCCAGGCGCCTTATTTTTAATACCAAAAAATTAAAAGTGACTTATTGTACAATCAAAAAATAGTTATCTTGACATAATAAAATACTGGTAGCCATTAAAATGTAGATGGTACACAACTTAGTTACATAGAAAATTCCCAAGATATATTTTTAACTAGTTAGTCAGTTATAAAATAAAGTGATCCCAGGTTTGAAAGAGAAGGAGGGCAGGGGAAGAAATGTTAATGCTTTTCTCTGGTTTGCAGACTTATGGATGATTTTATTGCCTTAAGTAGCAGCATTTTCCAAATTCTCTACAAAGAACAGGAATTCCTGTTATAATTATGCAAAAGAAACAAAACAACAACAACAAAACTTTGGGTATAAGAATTTATAAGATAATTCTTATGGGCATGATCTTGAGATGATTTGGCCTACTTTTAAATTTATATAACTATTTTATTTTCACATAATGTACAAACATAAAAGCATGCAAATCATAAATGAACAGCATGACGAATTATTGAAGTGAAATACCCATGTAACTAGTGCCCAGATAAAAAATTTGAGCAACAGTACCACCCTAGAGACCTCCTTCATCCCCTAAAGGTAACTACTCTTCTAACACCATTATTAGTTTTCCCTGTTTTTTAGTTTTATGTAAATGAAACCACACTATATATTCTTTTACTCAAAGTTATTTTTGTGGAGACTGATCCATATTTTTACAAGTAGACATGACTCATTCATTCTCATTGTTGGATAACAGGGGTTGCCAAACTATGGCTCACAGGCCAGCTGCTGATTTTGTAAATAAAGTTTTATTGGAACACAGCCGTGCCCACTTCTTTACCTCTTGGCTGCTTTCATGCTACAATGGCAGAGTTGAGTAGTTATAACAGATCATATGGCCCATGGCCTTACTACGTAGCCCATTACAGAAAAAGTTTGCCAACTCCTGCTATATAGCATTAATTATGTGCCGATGCCACAATCTATTTATCCATTCTACTTTGCATAAACACCTGTGTTGTTTTCTAGTCTGGGGCTATGATGGGGCTGCCGGATACAGTAAGTAAAAATACAGAATTCTCAGTTAAATTTGAATTTGAGACAAACCAACAATATTTTTAGTATAGCCCAAATATGGCATGGCCACCCTGGGCTATAGGAATAGCATAGCTATTCACGTGCGAATATGTGTCTTTTGGTGAACACATACACTCAGTTCTGTTGTGTATGTTCCTGGGAGTGAATTGCCAAGCTGTGAGGTAGGTGTATGTTCACATTTAACAGATACGAATAAAGACTTTTCCAAAGTAGTTTTACAAATTGATAGTCTCACTGGCAGTGTCTGATTTAGTTGGCAATCATTAATATAGTTAGTCCTTTTAATTTTAACCAGGCTGATGGGTGTGGAGTGGTATCCCACTGTGGTCTTTATTTGCGTTTCTCTGATGACCACTTAGTGTGAGCCCTTTTCACACACTTATTGACCATCTGGTTACGGGATTTGTATGTGTGTATGTGTACTGCCTATTTAAAATTTTTGGTCTTTTTTTTTTTTTTTTGATTGTTGGGCTAGCTGTCTTTCTCATGGCAACTAATGATTTCTGGCACGATCTGGCTTAAAACGGTGAACTGGAACAATCAGATTTTTTTGTGTGTGCCTCTTTTTTCTCTTTCATTTTCTCTCTCTCTCTGGAATTTGACCTGGAAAAGATGTTAAAAAAAAAAAGATGGGTTTCAGCAGGACAGAATTTGAAAATTCACAAAGTGACAGAGCAGCACTGCCCAACAGAACTTTCTGAAATGACTTTCTCAAATCTCTGTATCTGAGATACTCAACATGGTAGCCGCTAGCCTCATGTGGCCTCATTGTTTGAAATATGACAATTGTTACTGAGGAAGTGAACGTTGCATATTATTTCATTTTAATTAATTTAAGTTTAAATAGCCACATGGGGCCAGCGGCTACAGAATTGAACAATACAATTCTCATGGATTAGCCAAGCATAAGCCAGTTATGAATAAGCTAGTATAGGGATCCTAGTTAAGATAGTCAAAGAGATTCTTTTCTTCTTTTCTGTCCTTTCTTTTCTTTCTTATTAAAGTTTTTAGTTAAAAAAAATTTTTTTAATGTTTATTTATTTTTGAGAGAGAGAGAGAGACAGAGTGCAAGCAGGGGAGGGGCAGAAAGAGAGAGGGAGACACAGGATCTGAAGCGGGCTCCAGGCTCTGAGCTGTCAGCACAGAGCCCAAAGCGGGGCTCAAACTTACTAACCATGAGATCATGACCTGAGCCGAAGTCGGATGATTAGCCAACTGAGCCACCCAGGAGCCCCTAAAGTTTTCATTTTTTTAAATAATCTTTGCACCCAACATGGGGCTTGAACTCACGACCCTGAGATCAAGAGTCACACGGTCTTCTGACTGGGCCAGCCAGGTGTCTACAAAGGAAAGTATCTGTTTCTGAATTCTCAGGAGCTGTTCTGAAAAGTTGAGTGGCTGGAGCGGTTTTCATGTCCCCTCTTAACTGTGGCCTGATCTTACTATAACTGTTCTTAGATTTTGGTAAGATTGCATCTCCCTTATACTGCCCGATGCTGGTTTTTTCAGCTTTTCTGAGTTCTCAGTTAAACACGATGAAATGAATCTTTTCCAAGTGACTTTGCTGTGACTAAATTGATTAGTTGGCTCCGAATATTATAACGTCCTCTCCCTAGGGAAGAACCAAATTTTACCGTTAAGACCCTTACAGATTTACCAGCTTTACTCAACACCTCTCGAGGTGGCTACCAAGTTCATAACACTTTCTCCTCTCGAGGAAGACTCCCAGACACATAGTGAGAGGTCCTGAGTGACCAGATCTAAGAAGGTCTTGTAATCTTCTTTACAGAGGAGTGGTTTGAAAACTCTCCTGTAGATCTGAATCAGCTGGAGGACTTGTAAAAACACAGACTGGGGGGCCCATTCCTGCAGTTTCTTTTCAGTTAGGTCTGTGAGTTGGGCCCAAGCATTTGCATTTATAACAATTTCTCAGGTGATACTGATGCTGCAGATCTGGGGCCCACATTTTAGGAACCACTGCTATAGATAATCAGCTTAGGGGTAGATATCTCAGGGATATCCCTGAGATAGGGATATCAGCTTCTCTCAGGAATTTGTGACTTGGAACAAAGAGATGTGGAGACTGAGCCCTCTGGAGACAAGTTACAAAAACTACCCCTGTTGTGATTCCCTGAGCTGGTGGGTTCCTGCTTGTGAGTGGAGCCTGGGTTGCTTAATCCTTTCACTTAATCCTATTTCTTTATTTTCCATAAACTGGCCATAGACAAGTTTCTGTTGCCTGCCCCTAAAAGAACTTGAACTAAGTCATGAGCGTATCAGTTACATGTTCCACCACAGAAACAAAAACCGTTCTAAGTATTTAAAACAGATATAATACAGCACAGGGAGTTGGTCACGGGGTGACAGAAGGCCCGAGAAGCCAAATATGAAACGAGAGATTAACAACATCAGGAAGCTACCTCCGCCCCTAGGCTGGAGGGACAAGGGGAGAAGGTGGCGTTAACGGAGGCTGGGGTGATCTAGAAGAAGCCGAGACCACAATGGACCAGCCCAACATGGGAAATGCTGCTGCCCTTGCCAGAAACCCAATGCCACTCTGCAGAAGTGGAAATAGAAAAATCCCCTGGCTTCATTCTTCCTCTTGCCTCCAACCTCTCATCAGTGCCTCTGTCTGCTCAGAAATCTGGAGAACATGGCCTGTGATAGGACAGCTTGGGGCACTGGTGGGATACAGATCTGAAAACAAGCCAAGGACCAACACTGGTCTATTTGGATTTTGTGTGTTTTTTCTTCAAAGCACACTTTGCCTCCTTGCAAAATAGTGACATAATATGTGCTCACATGTAATTTCTAAGAGTTGCTTGTTAAGAACAAATGTTTTATAGCTTTTTATCGTTTCATAATTAGGACTGACATTTGAGACCATCTTCAGGGGAATATTGCAAATGGTAAGAAGAACTAGCATGTGAATTTTCAGCGTCAGAGGTGTTTTTATACGTCTCATCAGATTTAATGCTCAAAAACCTCGTGAAGTAGGTTTTACTGTTAGCTCAATTTTAAGAATAAGGAAATCAAGGCTCAGAAGGAGAAAGCAACACAGAATAAGCAAAGTCACATTGCTCAAAAGTGGTAAAATGGCTTGATCCCAAACCCGTGCTCAGCACATAACCTCAATTGTTGCAAAACACCAAGCTATTGTGTGAAACCACATGCAAAGCTACAAACTTAAAATTCTTTCTCTGTTGGTATCTCATGTCCTCTCTTATCAAAAAACCCAATGTGTAGAGTAAAACTGTGTAACCAGAACTGGGAGAGGTTATTTTGAGAGATCAGCAAAATACCCCCAAAGCACCTTCCCTCCTCCACCACCTGTGGATGGTCAATTAAATCTATTCTCAGTGGTCCCACAGTTTCCTAATTAATAGGCAATGATTACGGGGCAAGGCAGGGTCTTTCATAAGCTCATTCTAGAACAACAGCAATCATTTTAAAAAGAAAAGGAAAAAAGCAAAGAACCCTTTGGCTGAGAATATAAATTAAGCTACACATAGTGCGTGTTTTTGATGGCTCCTGAGACTACTTAGTCACCTAGAATTAAATACAAACACACACAATGAGTGTATGTGAATGTATGTGCCTGTGTCTCACGGAGAGGAAGAGAGAGTTCCCTTCTGTATCATAGAAATTGTTAATCTTCCTCTAGTCCCAGGTCTACGGGCTGCATTTCTGATGCTGAAAAGCCATCTTTGTTTCCCCTGGTTACCAATGAAACTGTGCAGGGATCAGTTCAAATCCATCACCATGTACAGAAAAATGCTTCCAAATACAAATCTTACTCTCTGTATCTGTTATCTATATCTATTCAAAAGGAAGGACAGCTCACATGTGCATATGCACACATTTCTGTGCTTACAGTGTAGGTACATGATGTCCTATATATATGGAAATGAGCTATGTAACACGGCACATCTCTATAATATTAATTGCTATAGAGAATGGGATTTTTTTTCCACAGGCAGGCTCCATCCTCTCCTTCACTGCTTGAAGACCCAAGAGAAATTGCTGTAAAGTGATTTGTCCTATAAAGTTACTGCTCAGAATGTACCTCAATAATATACTTTTATCTATAAGGATAAGCCCTGCCTTAGAGAGAGCCCTACACCCAATTTATTGACTCAATAAATTTCAGGCTCAGTGATTATATTTCCATCTAAAAGCTTTACACCGTTATAAAACTGGAGAGCCTTTAGTATCATTTCAGGTCAAGTTTCTTTCTGAATATTTTTCCACAATGAGCTGCAATACATTAAGCCTACCCATTAACTAGAATATCACTGATTATACTCTTGATCTGATGGCCAAAGGACCATTTGCATTGTCTGGGTTCCACTTAACACAATATTTGAAATGGATAGAATAGCTTAGAACCGGAGAGCAACATTCAAGCCATCTTCCTTCAGTGGAGAAAAATGTGTCTGGTTTGTTAAAAGAAAATCAGAATTCGGAACTAAAACTTCTCTCTTCAAAACAAAGCATTTGTCTCTGCTGATATCCTCAACCAGTTCCATGAATGTTTTTTCTTGAACCCAAGTTAGTGCTGCATAATGAGATGAGAAAATAAGAGTGATAAGATTTCCAGTAATTAGGTGCAGTTGTTTGAAATCTTAATTGTGAACTTCCCCCCTCCCCCAAGATGTACAGTCTTCTAGAGATTTTGCTAGCAGAAATAAGGGTGTGAACTGATCCTTATGCGTGATTGAGACACATCCAGTGCCATTACAATTTACCTTTACAACTGGAATAACTAGATACATTGATTCTTTTTTCAGTTAAAAAGACACCTGAAGAACTGCTCTCAGTGTTAATTTTTCGTAATACTTGAGATCCACTGAATAATGAAAAATGTCACAGAAAAATTTTACATATTGAAAATAAAATCCTCCTAAAGGGTCAGAATTCTGCCACACACTTTTTGCTTTAGTTAAAATTAAACATTCAGCTGTATTAAGATCACGGCATTCTTGAACAGCACGATGCTGTTTGGTTTAGGTCATTTAAAAAATATTTTAAGAGAAAGGCATGGAAAAGGAGGGGAGAGTGTTGTGGATTTAAAAGTGCATGTATGCATATATGTCATTTATCAAAACTTTAGACAAGGACGTCGTCTTCCTGGGAGTTGAGAGCCGTCAGAGCGGGAAGTCCGCTGCAGGGAAGAACAAAAGCATGGCTGCGCGATAGTACTATCTCTGCAGCAGCAGCAGGCTCCCCGAAGGAGGGTTGCAGTGACTGTCTATTATTACACCGCATTTTTATTAGTGACAGCCTCCGTTATCCTGTCAGCTCAGCCAACTAAGCTGTTCCCTGCGTTCTGGTTGGTCCCCCGGACTCCGTTAAATGGGAAAAGGAAAGAGGACAGAAAGGTGAATTGTACTAAGTGGGGGCACACGGGGATTTCTCTTCTTCGCGGCCGGCATCGCCTCTTCCTCGGGGACGTGGGGGGAATTCCAGGACCGCTTTTAACCCAGAAACCAGTGCGTCCTATTAATTAGTTTCTAAGCGCAAGGAAGGCAGCGAAAAGCTTAATCTTCTCCCTCCAGCTGGGGCCAAGAGCCGGGATGGTCAGAGCTGCCTGGCCCGTGCGCACCAGCGCCCGACCCCTGGCGGCCCTCAGAGCCCTCACCGGGCAGAATGGAGGTCAAGTCAAAGGTCACGACCGCAGGGTGCCCTCCCCCTCGCCGCGGTGTCCGCAACTCAGCTTCTTGAACGACCACTACTAACACTGCAAGGCTGGAGGGCGGGGAGGGGGCGGGTCCGGAGGGGGGCGGGATCAGGGGGCGGGGACGAAGCGGCCGAGGAATGCGACGGGAAGTGTAGTTCCGTGAACCCTGGTTAGCGTAGCTACTCGGGCTGTGCCTTTGAGATCGAGACTACAACTCCCAGGGGTGTGCGGGCCCGGCTGGGGAGTCCATGCGCAGTGGGCGCCACATTGTATCCTATCAGGCGAGGAGAGGGTGATGTCACCTGCGAGTTGGTAACCTACGAGCGGCTGTGAAGGAAACTGTTTAACCGGATCCCATTGTACCCGGAGCGCAGAGCCGCCTTTCCAGCATGCAGGGGCTGCTCAGGTAAGGGGGACGTGCCGCCTCGCCCGCCGCACTCATTCATTAAGTAGCACCGCGCGGTGGCGTGGGGGTGGGCGCGCTACTTCGGGCCGGGCGCTGGGTTCGCGGCGCGCCCTCCCGCTGCCTCCCCGGAGCCCCAGGGCCAGTAGGTAAATATTAAACCCGTCCTTCAGGTTGGGTCTGGGTGGGAACGGGACCTAGACAGCTCCCGGCTGCCAAGCTGGGTTTGGGAAAATGGCTGCAAGCGCGGCGAAAAGCAAGGCAAGCCCGGAGGAAGGCGCCCCCGAGGACGGGGGTCCCTCCCTCCTTTCTTTCTGAGGCGCTGGGATGCCAAAAGAGCAGGCAGGGTACCATTCGCCGCCTTGCTGTAGGCTCTCGAGGCTGGGGCTTCGGGGCGCCGGGGGTCGTGGCCTCGGCTGGGGGCCCTGCCCGCGGTCGGGAGCTGCTGGCCCGGGAGGCTCCGAGGCAGGCGTGGTGGACTCGGAGGTGGCAACTCGTGTGCCCGCCCGCGTCCGAGCAGAACCCCAACCATCCCTGCAGCCCTCGCTTCGAGCTTTATTTGAAAAAGGGACGAGGTGACTGTAATTCCGCGAAAGTTGGAAGCTAAAGGTCTCGCAGGAGAGGAGGGAAACCCCGCGCTGCGGAAAGACCAAGGGGTGTTGGCGGACAGCGGGAAGCGGAGTCTGCGCCGCCTGCGGAGCGGGTTCGGGGCGCCGCAGGGCGCTCGCCCCTCTCGTCCCCCTGGGAAAGGTGCATCTTGTTTCCCCTGTCCGGATTGCTCCCTCCACAAAGAGCACCTGAGCTGGGGCGAAGCGTCTGCCCGGAGCCTTGGGCTGGGAGTTGGTTAGGCGGTGCGGGGTGTCGAACAATCTAATGATGAGGCTCGCTGTGGGGCAGGAGGGCTGGGCAATAGGAACCATCTGGTGTCGAAAATCCAACTGCTTGCAAATGGGCTTGCCCTCCGACTTGAGACGTGCTTGGGGCCCGAGAACTCTATAAAAGTCCTCTGGATTTCCTTTCCTAGCACCCTCATTCTTTCGCATACTCACTCACTCATTCATCAAACCCAGCTAATGGCTCTGTTCTCAAGTCGCTCACAGCCTGGTGATGGGATGTTCCGGTTTTTTGTTTGTTTTTTTGCCCCCATAAAATATTTTGGTGGGCCCAGGAATTGATACTTGCGCTTTATTTCCTCTAGCTTGGTCCCCTACCCCATCTCCACCCGCAGGAAAGCATCAAGAGCATATGCTACCCGTGACCGTTTTGCGCTCAATGAGTTGGTAGTTGCTTGAGAGACTGGAGAAGGATCTAGTGAATTGAAGCGGAGTTTGTCTGCGAGACGAATCCCGTTGCCATGGCGACTCCTGCCGTCGGAATCTTAACTGCTCCCACTGCTGTTTCAATTCGTTGTGGCTCTGCGGGCAGCTGGGAGGGCGTGGCCAGTGGGTGTGGTCAAATGCTCGTTCCGGGCCCAGCTGCTCTCTCTTCTTCACCCTTTCCACAGCCCAGGCCTCCATTCTCTTGGAAATAGCTTGGACACAGTTCTAGACCCCTTTCCGTCTCGTGTGCCCATACCTTGGACCCTCCTCTCTCCAGAAGTAATGCTGGAGCCTTTTTCCTGAGGCATGCTCTTTCCCTTTCAGGCTAGATGCATAATTTCCCTAATAATGTACCTGACCCGAGTTGGAGGCATATTTCTCAAGGAGGGCGTGTCCTCTGTTTTGCATGAAGAGAGAGCTCTCTGGCCACCAGTAAAGGGCCTCGATTTGCCCTAGGTGCAGCTCTCTGGAAGTTTATAGGAACAGTTAATAACTGAAATTGAATTCTGGAAGTCCATGTCATGCCTTGTGGTTCCTATAAAATCTAGAAGCCTGCTGCCTGCCTAAAGGATGCAGATCCTTGAGAATGAAGCAGGCTGGGCAGGGATCTAGGAGGGCTGGGTCATTCTCTAGCCCTGTCATTGCTGGCTACCCCACTCTGGGGTAATTCTTCACTTCAGGGGACCTGGGTCCTTAGTAACGTGGGAGAGGGGCTATAGAGGGTTTCCCAAAGTTGATTCTAGGTATAAAATCTTGTGACTCTACAAAGGACTTGGTCATTGTCTTTTCTCAAAATAATCTGAAGATGAGTTAAATTCCACTTCTGACACTGTGGCATTGGGTTAATATCTCTGAGCCTTATTGGTATGACTCACTTGACAAACCAGCCTGGCTCTTCATGGCAATCCTTCAAGGTAGGCAAGGCAGCCATTTGACTAGTTGTGATGATATTTCTAATATTACTAGTGTTATCCCTGTATCTGGACTTCTATTTATCCTTTTATTGTAGAATTAATTGTTCAGGGTTTGTCTTTTTATAGATTCTTGATGAATGCAGTTATTTGTAATCTAATTGCATTCAGTGTAATTGAATTACACAAATATTTTGTTTACCTTCTGCTTTTGTTACATGCCAAAGTGGATTATCACAGACATCGCAGTTAAGGGGGAACAAGGCTGTATCTGTGAATGTGTATGCATGTGCATTCTTGTGCAGGTAGATGCTTGGGGACATTGACTGCCAAGTGGTTGACATTTCATCGTCTTGTTTTAAGTAGGCGGTTACATCCTCATGAGGAAACAATCAGAAATTGTCACTGTTTTTGTCCTAGAACTTATCATTGACTGAACATCTCCTTCGATTGTCTGATTTTTCTTGTGTCCCTGTAATTCTGACAGCAATTCTAATGTGTTCCACCCCCCCCCCCCCCCAACCCCCAAGGTCTTTGAGGGCAGGGTCTTTGTCTTGTCCTTCCCCGTCTCTCTAGCAATTAGTGTTTGACCATTGGCAGGTATTTAATAAGTATTTGTTGAGTCAATAGTAGAGCCATGATTGGAGATTCAAGATTGCATTCTTTCCACTGGTACTTCTGGCATCAATGGTAATACTCCTTTAGCTTTCTGTGAAGTAGTTTCATCTCAGCATAAATGAAAACGCCTATGTAGCATGTGACCTGAAGTACAGAAGGCCTTCCATGTGTCTGAAATTGATGTATTTTGTAATTATTTGCTGTTAGAATACATTCACTCACATAGACTTTCTTTTTTTTTTTTTCTCTAAAATTCTTGTTACAGGTCTTAATGCAATTCTTATTACCCCACAGCCGGCATTTCTAGATGTCTCTTGTTCTCTCCCTGGCCCAGATAACTTTCCCAGGAGGTGTAGGAAAGGAGAGAGAGAGAGAGAGAGAGAGAGACTAAGGCAGAGATAACTAGAGGCTTTTGCCAGGCCACCATGGCACCGGAGGCACCATTGGGGTAGAGGAGCTGGACAGTAGCTTTCTCATCTGTGGAGGAGTTTTCTCATAAACAGGATCGGTTGTCCCAGGCTGGCTCATGTGAGAGAAGAACGGAGTAGGAGAGATTTGTCCAATATTTGTAACGTTGTGTTATCATCCACTAGTCAGATTCTGTGGGTTTTCAGAAGTATAAATTAGCGAGGAGGCATGATATCAGCAGTGGGTCGTGTCCTTGGGTGGTGCTTACAGGAGCTTAGTAGGTGCCAAGGAATTTGAATCCTGGCTTTCTCGCTCTGTGGATAGGCTCTGGGTGTCACGAATGCCTGTGTGTCTGTGTGTGGTTTTATTTGAACTACTTTGTTTAAAAGCCTGCTTTTAGTGTTGGTATTATGGTCATCAGAACAAATAAGCTGTTTACAAACAAAACATGGTTAAGATTGAAAGTGTTTCATCGTGTAAATATTTTGGGGATGTCATAAAGAGTGGTTTTGGCTTGAGAATCTTGAGGTCTTCTGTGAAATCACTTAAAAAGTTACAGCTGTTGGATCAGGGAGACCCAGCTTTTCCAACAAAGCCTGGTACCACTGAGAGCCTTAGGTGTTTGGTTCAGGAAATAATCACAGAGTTGTAACTTCTGTGGGGCCCTCCCTGGCTTCATGTCATACTCCTGGTATTTCCAAGTTTTAAGCCTATCCTTATATTATTGCAGGAAATAATTGCAGGCACCTTTGCCACTTTAGGTTAGCAAACTTGCTTAAACTCCAGAGGGGGCACGGTCAAAATGAAAATTCTTATATTTCATTTTGTGATTTTTCTTCTTTGCATCAGGAATGTGGACTACTGTCACTTACATTGGCATTTCGAGTTCTAACGTGGTAATGGAGGAATTCTTCCAAGTGAAATGTATTCTAACACTCACAGCATCTGTTCTTAATGGTTTCCCTGAGAGCTCAGTTTAGAGGCAGCTGATACCACAGGTACTATTTAAGAAATCGGTAAGCTTGGGTGATCTCAGTTCTTGAGTTCGAGCCCTACATCAGACTCTCTGCTCTCAGCACAGAGCTTGCTTTGGATCCTTTGTCCCTCTGTCTCTCTCTCTGCCCCTCCCCTGCATGTGCATGCGTGTTCTCTCTCTCTCTCTCTCTCTCTCTCTCTCTCAAAAATAAATATTAGGGGCACCTGGGTGGCTCAGTCAAAGTGTCCGACTCTTAACAGACGCAGGTCATGATCTCACAGTTTGTGAGTTCAAGCCCTACATCGGGCTCTGCACTGACAGTGTGGAGCCTGTTTGAGATTCTCTGTCTCCCTCTCTTACTGCCCCCTCCCCAGCTTGTGCACGCTCGCTCACTCTCTCTGTGTGCCTAAATAAGTAAATAAACACTAAAAATTAAAAAAAAAAAATTTAATGTTTATTTTTGAGAGAGAGAGAACGTGTGCATGCGTAGGGGAGGGGCAGAGAGAATCCGAAGCAAGCTCCAGGCTCCGAGCTGTCAGCACAGAGCCTGACGTGGGGCTTGAACTCACAAACCTTGAGATCATGACCTGAGCCAAAGTCAGCTGCTTAACCGACTGAGCCAGCCAGGAGCCCCAACCCTAAAAAAAAAAAAAATTAAGTAAATAGACATAAAAAAGAAGAAATCTATAAGGAGGGGAGTTTCTGTATGTGGCTTGAGAGTAACATCTGGTGGATGGGGCAGGCTCGGGTGGAGGATACTTCCTGTGAGGTCACATTCACTGGCTTCTTCAGTAGGTTGTGTTTAGAGTGGCTGATAGAGATTGGAAGTGAAGGATGGATCTGAATTGCCTCCCCGTCCCTCTGATTCCTCCAAGCCACCACTTAGTAAGTACCACCACTGAGAGCGGGGACGGATGCAAATGAGATGCAAGTTGATTTGGGTGACCTACATTCTACTCTAGCAGACTATTTTTGCAGGAAAAAAAAAAAAAAAGAGTTTACCTTTTTATTGTCTGGCATCCTTTCCACTGTTCCGGGAGGGGAGAACTGAGCATTTCAGAATGAGTTTGCGTTCATAGTACACACATCCAAAAATTAGTTAAAACGCTGAATCCAGGAGCACTGCAGCAAGTATACGGAGGCCTCCCCCCTTCCCCGCGGTTCATCTGAGGTCGCCAAATACATATGCAGCTTTGGTGAGCATTATTTTCCTTGTTGATGTTTCAGCACTCCTGGTTTTTACACCATCTGTGACTTTGTCCAGTAATGGCTCCACTCATTTGGAATGTGTGCTCCTCTGAGTTTCTAAATTCTCCTTGTGCTCTCAGATCCATCTTGAGTGCCACAGATACCAGGAAGCCTTCCCTGCCTCAGCTTTTACCACCCCCCTCTGTCCTTCCTCCTCAGAGCCCTTAGCCTGACCACAGAACTTAACATAGCTGACACGATGCTGATAGTCAAGGTATGTGAGGTGCTTACCTTGAACCAGGACCTTCCTAATACTTTACATGGGCTTAACCATTGACTCCTCTCACCAATTGTATGAGAAGGTACCATCATCACCATTTTACAAAGGAAGAAACTGAGGCATGAAGAAGTTAAGGAACTTGCCTAGCTCAGGTCCCGCAACTGGTAAGTGGCAGACTAGGTTAGGGACCTAGGCAGCCTAGTTCTCTGCACCCCTACACTGTTGCCTTGCCTCTGGTTTTCCTGTGTGTTCTTTTCTCTCCATCGAGTTAGGGGGAATCGTAACTTCCTTTGTCTCTCTTCTGAAACAGTGCTGGGTCAGTAAGTGCTGGGTTCATTGAGAGTAAAAATGCTTCTGCATTTAATGGTTTCTTTTTTTTAATTTTTTTAAAGTTTATTTATTTATTTTGGGAGAGAGAGTGAGCACAAGGCGGGACAGGGCAGGGGGGTGGTGGTCAGAGAGAAGGAGAGACAGAATCCCAAGCAGGCTCTGCACCATCAGTGCAGAGCCCAATATGGGGCTTGAACTCATGAACTGTGAGAACATGACCAGAGCTGAGATCAAGAGTTGGATGCTTAACCACCAGAGCCACCCAGGTGCCCCTTCATTGAATAGTTTCTTAAAGTCTGACTTTCTGGAGCAGAAACTGTTGCAGAGGATTAAAAATGTTGCATCTGTGTATTTGAATGATAAAACTTTTGAACTCCCTCCTTTTTGCTGTGTGGGTGATAGGCAAATTATTTGAAAAAAGAAATGCTCTTATATGCCATCTCTAAATCTATTTGGAGCCTGTCCAGCATTAGACTGTATTTGTTAACTGAGATAACTTTCCAATAGGTTGAATCTCTTATCTAAAAAAAAAAAAAACCTTCTCACCCAGAACAGAGCTCCAGAAGCTGACTCCCATAACTTCTTAGCTTTCTTCCTCCTTGTTGTCTTTTAACATAAATTGTAAAAGCTCTTTTGAAAAGAAAATAATGAAAACTTGAGTAGTAGTCAGACATGTAATCTAATATTGGTTTATCCTTAGATATTAAAATAAGCTTTTTTATTTCTCACCTCAGAAGAGAGACTTTTATTTATTTTTACAGTGGAGCAAATTTGGTGCCAAATATACGATTGCAGTTCTTTTAAACCTTAGCCCCTATTGTGAATTAAATGTGGAAACCCAGGGAAGCAGGTTCAATTTTTAATGCAGTTGGTACGATTTCCTAACTTACAATAGATCTTTTCCTTTTGGCTTAAAACTGGATATTTTGCCCCTTTGACAATATTTAATGAAGACAATTGAGTAAAACTCAAAACTGTGTCATTTAGGGAAATAATAGAAAAGTTATGCCCTAACAGTATATTGCCAGGAAAAGGAAATGAAAACAAGAGGCTTATTAAGCTGATAAGTTGTTCAAACATAATATTCATTCATTCAACAGACACTGATTTTAGAAGCTTTTTTTTTTTTTCATTCATCTTCTTACACTTCCTAAGTATGTCAGTCACCGTTAGTAATAACCTGAGTTCATTCTGTTCTATAAATTGCACCAGGATTGGAATTGAAGGTACCTTTTATTCTGCCAGGTACATAATTAGGGTCAACTATTAAACTGGTCTTTGTCCTTTTCATTTCTGAAAGAAAAAAAAAAAATCTGTGCAATTGGCAAATATTGCCCATCTGATGGGCTTTCTGAATTTAGGCTTCCAAGAGTAGATAGCCCAGATCTGAGCTTTGGGCATTGTCTGGGCAATAAGAGATGCCCATCTTTTGTTTTTTGAAATGGGTTCTATATTCTGGCTTTTTGGCTATGCTCAGCTTGTTAGTGACCTACAAACCAGGTCAGGGCCATGGGTTAGTTTTGTCTTGTTTTGGAGCCACAAACTGTACCTATAATCTTAGCTTTAAAAAAAAAAATTTTATATTTACTGTTTTTTTGTTTTGTTTTTTTTTTTTAAGTAGGCTCCATGCCCAATGTGGGGCTTGAACTCACAAACCTGAGATTGAATCACATGCTTTACCAACTGAGCCAGCCAGGGCCCCTCCCTCCTGCCCGGTTTTAGTTCATCATGCTCCTTCCTGGCAACAGAGGAGACCAGATAGTACACTGTGGATATATTAATGCATAGCCATCACTTCAAGGGGCAAAAGGTGGGGGTCTTAGTTTTTTTAGACCCCATAAGTTAGAGGTAAAGCTTTGCCAACAATTTGCCAAGGAATTGTATGCTTCTGACAGGTGTCCTTCTATGAAGAGTGGGTCAGAACTAAGAGCAGCTTCCTAAATAAAACTTTGCCAAAGCCCCGTAGCCTTGGTCTTTTCTGTTTCTTGGGGATGTGACCCAAGTCATTAGTAGATGTTTTTGTGCCATTTCTTGGCTTCACTCTTCTTCCCTAAAACCCCTGCAGATTTGCATCCTAGGAGAAGAGTGAGGGATAGTGGTCAGCATCATTCACTGGTTAGATTGTTCATATGTATCTAAATGTATTTGTTTCATAGAGATCTGCAAAACCAAGCAGTGAAATGATTAGACATGAGTTAGTTAATTAGAGCCTGTAGTTCTGCAACAAGAGGATTACACCTAGGGCTCTTCTAAATATTGAGAATTTATTACAAAAAAATATTGTAAAAAGTTCAAGGAAATGATGTAGACAGTTTAAACCGTTTGAAGGTCCCTCTTGCATTCTCTCCTCTCGAAAGTTGGTGAAATTGTGGATACAGAAAATGTCATACAGTTTCGCCCTTAGCATTTCTTTTTTTTTAATGCAGCTACAGTTACTCCATATTAGTGGCTATTTGACTTAGGATGATGACGGCAGAAGAAACAACAATAACATTTGGCTTCTTTCCCATTCTGTTTATATGCAATCTTGTTTGCATTAGCAGTCCTCAACCCTGCTACTTGCACTCAGTGGTAATTTGAAGAAGTCTGAGACAGTGTGGAATGAATTGGGCTGGAATTGAAGGCGATGGCCGAGACTGCATCATGTTCTCAGAACGTTAAATGAAAGGCCTGTTATTATATTTTCATATTTTAAACATTAAGAATAGGGATTGGATTGGACTAGAAAACCCCTATGACCCATTTAGGGCTTAACAGTCTGTGTGTAGGTGACATTTCCAACTATAGAAGTTCCAAGAACTGTGGCAAGAAACTGCCTTGCCTCTGACATTTTCTGCTAAGGGACTGGTTTGAAATTTAAAAAAATAAAATACTATTTTTAGTTTGACCCAGTTTCTTTTCAGGCTGTGACTGAAGCCACCTTTCTTCCTCACTCCACCTTTGCCTACTACACTCCTTGGATTGTAATTTGAGTCTGGAAGAGCAGTGAATTGCCTCCTTGTCAGTCCTGTGCTCATAGCCTCCTTGTGGGAAAAGGACAAGGTTGTCTTCCATGGGCCAGGTTTCATGTGAGGGGAGCCACAATCACTGACCTCACCAAGGAGCGCGTCTTACCCCTAACCCCCTAATTGAGAAAAGGGAGCTGTGTGGTAGCAGAGGGGGGGCTGCTTACATTTGAATCCTCCCGAGCTCACATTGTTTTTCTGATGGAATATGTTGGGGGAAGTAGGTGGAGGGGAGGACAGAGGGAGTTATTGGGTCTCACTTATCTTATCATTTGTTTCCCTCTGGATCGCGTTTTGTTTATACTGTCTCCTCGGGCCAGGAATTCCTCCAGCAGAAAGCATGCATACACGTGGGGATATTCAGATCTGATCCGAGCTTCCTTCTTCTTGTGTTCCATTTGCTGACTTGGCTTTCCTCTCTACAGCCTGATCTGAAAGGAGGGCTGGAGATATTTAACCTGTTTTCAATTCTTCTGTTATGTGGAAACGAGATCTTAAAACGGTGACTTGGGGCAAACATGTTAATGTGTTTTTGATGAGAAAAGAGGATGGTGATGAGTAGGCTTAAATCTAACATTTATGTAGAACTTACTTATGTTGGTAGAGAGTTTAGTCATGAGTGTTTGACACCTTGAAATGAAATCTCGTCACCATTTGGTTGCTGTGTTGCAATTACACAGAGAAAAAAAGACACACCAATTAATTTTAAGTTCAGATGTGGGTAATCTTTGCAATTCATTTGAAATTCCCGGGCCTCAGTTTCCTCATCATGAACTGTTGTGAAAATTCTAAAATTTTGTGTGAATGGTGTCATCGTTAAATAATGACCTTACTTGTATGGCATTGTGTAATATTGATGATTATAATAGCCAGTGGATTTCCCTAGAATGGAGATCAGTGTGTGTGTGGGGGGGGGTACCTCCATTTTCTCACCTTCAGAGTTTCCGATATTGGCCCCTGCTCTTAGCACTAAGAGACTCTGAAACTAAACCCTTAAAATCTGATCCCTCTTCTGTTCTTTTTTCTTTTTTTTTTCTTATGTTTATTCATTTTTGAGAGAGAAAGAGAGAGACTAAGCAAGAACATGGGAGGGGCAGAGAGAGAGGGAGGCACAGAATCTGAAGCAGGCTCCAGGCTCTGAGCTGTCAGCACAGAGCCCAACATGGGGCTCCATCTCACAAACTGTGAGATCATGACCTGAGCCCAAGTCAGATGCGCAACAGACTGAGCCACCCAGGAGCCCCAGATCCCGATCTGTTCTTAGTTGAACAGCTTCTCGTCCTGTTCCCCAGCTTGGGGGCTCAGGAAGTTCCATAGGGTATAAGGGACAAGGCTAGAAAATGTCTTTGGGTGATCATCCAGTTCTGTTTAAATTGATAGACTCTTTAAACCAGAGTTTGACTACCAGTGGTATACAGGATGGATGTAGCCAGCTGTCATGTTTTGTTTGACTAACCCAGTGTTATTTTAAAAAATTGAATGATTTTAGCGAGTGTTTACGTTCTCATTTGGCACAGGCCTCACCACACCCTAGTGCCTCATACATAGCCACTTTGTTCAATGCAATATTTCTTTATCTCCTTGGACCTTGAAGGCATTTGAGTTTGTGATCCTTATTTAATTTAATTTATTTATTATTTTTGAGAGCCCCCTAAGTGGGTTTTGCGCTGTCAGCAAACCTGATGTGGGACCCGAACTTGTGAACCATGAGTTCATGACCTGAGCCCCCAGTTTGTATTGTAAGCTACTGGTAACAAGAGTCTCTTCAAACCAGTGGTCTGGTAAACGACTCAATCCAGGGTATCTGAACCTCAGTGCTATTGGCATTTTGGACAGGATAATTCTTTGTTGTGGGGGCAATACTGTGTACCGTAGGATGTTTAGCAGCAACCTTGGCCTCTACCCACTAGATGCCAGTAACAACCTTTCCTCCAGTTGTAACAACCAAAAATGTCTCCAGACATTGCCAAAGGTCCCTGGGAGGGCAAAATTGGCCTTGGTTGGGAGCCAGTTGACAGATTTTGGATGGCCTGAGAACTTTTAAACATTGGACCAGGCTTAGATATTTAGGGATAAATTGGAATTCATCTGGGAAACTAAGCTACCCTGCTGTTTTTATTTATTTGGGCAGTTGGTGAGAGCAAAGTAAAGGTCAGTGGATTAGACCCTGTGGGGTCATTTCTCCATTCTTCCGTGACCACTGCCTGGGAGGCCAGCCACATTTTAAGGACATATTCTTGGTCACAACAGGGGACTCTCTGAGACACTGATGCTGGGTCAGGGCAAGCCTACCAGAGCTAGTGGGTAAACAACTTTGAAGCCCATGGCCTGTGTTGGTAGGTCAGTAATGTTATCTGTGGATAAGGAAGATGAGGCTTTGGGGAAAGAAAAGGTTTGCTCTGTCATTATTGTCAAAGGCCAGAATGCTTAGAAAAGGGGAGGGGGGGCTTCAACCTTTAAAAATGACAGCTTATCTCACATTAGCAGTGTGGGAAGAACTCTGAAAAAGATTAACAGAGTGATGGGGTTTTTTTTTTTGTTTGTTTGTTTTGTTTTTTGTGTTTTTTTTTTTTCCACCTCTCCCTCAACCAAGAATGTCTTTAAAACTTGAGTCTAAAACTTGAGCTTTGGCAACACTCAAACTTGACTCTCAGAAGAGCATCGGGAAGAATTTCAGTGTACATGGGGGGAATGTTGTGAAGTTTTTAATTTTTTTTTTTAATGTTAATTTATTTTTGAGACAGAGAGAGACACAGCATGAGCAGGGAAGGGGCAGAGAGAGAGGGAGACACAGAATATGAAGCAGGCTCCAGGCTCTTAGCTGTCAGCACAGAGCCTGACGCGGGGCTCGAACTCACGAACTGTGAGATCATGACCTGAGCCGAAGTTGGATGCTTAACCGACTGAGCCACCCAGGCGCCCCGAAGTTTTAATTAACCAACCCAAATTCAGTTCTTGAGCAACTAATGAGACGATAACGCTTAGGGAAGCACACCGTTTCAGTTAAAAGAGAAGCCAAAGTCCTTTCTCAGAGGGTTGGGCAGGACTTCCGAAGGCTGGCTGTTGGTTCTCCGCCCTGGATGTGAGTCAGAATATCCTCTGGTGGATATAAAAAGATGCCTCAGGATTCTGATTTAGTAAATGTCCGGGTTTGGACCCAATCTCCAGGATTCTTGAAACTCCCCAGGTAATTCTGATATTTAGCCAGGACTGAAAATGAGTGGGAAGAGCAAAAGATCTGAAAAACTTGAGACCTTATCTTCTTTTCAAGATGATTCCCTAGGAGATTGAATTTGCACATTAACCGGTTGTTTCAAAGAAAAGGAAGCAGAAACCACCCTATTACAAATGGCCAACACCAGGGTGCCTTTGCCCGAAAGTGGGTGAAAGTAGTAGTAGGTGCTCTTACTAGCTTCTGTTCTAGAAAATTCAGATCCTAGAGAGGATCTAGATATTTCACAGCTAGATTTCACTCAGTGAGTTTCTCATCAGACTCTTTTGGCTTCATAAACATAGGGTAGATTTGTTTGTTGCAAGTTTCCTTCCTTAACCTATGTCATGTGCCACCACAGAGCCCAGACTACAAAGTTCCAGTGTTATAACTACCAAAGGTGGGAAATAGAATAAAATACCTCCTTTTACTTGGATTCTACTTAGAATTTCAGATCCAGATTTCATTCAAGCATAGCAGAGGCAAGGGAGTAACTAAGTTTCAGGGGGGAGATAGTATACTGGCCATTTTATGGACTATGTCATAAACCACGGAAGCAACACCTTAAAATATCATTCATTCATTTGTTCATTCATTCATTTGGCTTGTAAAATATGTTTTAATGTTGGGTGTGAACCCTTAAGAATGCTATTTTAAATTCCAGATTTTTTCCCTTGGAATACAAGAACTCTTGTTTTACTTAAATAAAGCTCAGATCATCCTCTGTCTTCTGCTCCTGAAATAAGCAAATTACATTGTGCAATAGGTGAAGAGTGTCTCCAATGAAAGATTTTTTTTGCTTTCACTGGCAAGTAGTTTCATGTCTTGTGTATTCGGATCATGTCCGGGTTTTCAAAGGAATGTTCATAGCATCAGTTATAGGAAGCAGTACTCTACAATCCCAAATCCACAGTTTTTCCAGTATTTGTTATGCCTGTAGATCAAGTCTTCTGCCCCCCAGTTCTTTTCTTCCCCAAGTGCTGATTTTGGTGTTCTAGGTGACCAATGTTTCCTGTGCTAGAGAAGAATTTGTTAGCATTACATGGTTTTAAAGGGAGAATGACTAATAGAAAGAATATAGTTTCTTTCTAAAAATTGTGGAAATGGTTACACAGTTTGTAAACATACTAAAAACCACTATACTATACATTTTAAATGGATGAATTTTATGGCATATGATTTTTATATCTCAATAAAGCTGTTAATTTTTTAAAAAGGCAAAAAAATCCTAAGTGCAACCTTAGAAACAGAATTTTAGTCCTTAGGGATAATATCTATGATGTATTTTCCCATTTCTTGTATCCATGAACATCTCAAATTTTTTCCTCTAAATAAGTGGATATAAATGCTGACAAAGGATATGTGTGATAATTCCTTAATATTTATGGGCCATCCAAGACATTGGAAACTTTGTTATAAAGAAATTGTTGTATGGATTCTGGCTCATATTTTTTTCACACCTCCTAATCATGAGCTAGGGCATTAAAGGGTAGAAAGCTTTGTACTGTTTTATACTTACTGTGATGATAGGCTAAAGGTTTTGGTCATACGTTTGGCTTAGTCACAATTTACTTTAAACTTGTTCCATATGATTATTTTGCAGGATTTTTCTGCTATAGAAGTCTTCACACTGTAAAAAGCAGTCAAGTATGTAATCTTGCCTATAAAGCTAACTGTGTGTGTTGGAAAAGGAATATTTCATTTATAAGGGATTATGTAGCTCAGAGTTTCTCAAATTTGGATTCATGATCCTTTGAGAAACACTGCATTAAAAGTTAAATTGCTGAATGTTTAGGTACTCACTTGGTGCCATGGGATCATAAACTCATGTGCAGAAGGTGGGCTCTGAGATCCTGTGATGTACTCTTTGGGTATAAGATGCTTATCCAGGCATATTAGTTTTATTGCTAGGTAACAAATTACCACAAATTTAATGGTTTAAGACCCCACCAGGTCAAAAGTCTGGGCATGCTGTGGCTAGGTTCTCTGCTTAGGGTCTCAGCAGTCTAAGAGTCACGTGTCAGCTAAGGCTGCAGTTCTCATTTGGGGCTCAGGGATTCTTCCATGCTCTGTAGTTGTTGGCAGAATTTATTTCCTTGTGACTATAGGACGGAGGACTGCTTTTAGCTCCTAGAGGCCACCCACATTCCATGTCATGTGCCCACATTGGCAGTTCATACTTGGATGTTTCCTTTCTTCCAGGCTAGCTGGAGCACATCTCTCTAACTTCCTTTTCTGCCCTCTGTCAGAGAAAAGGCTAAGTTTAAGGTCTCACCTGATTAGGTCAGACCCACCCAGGATAATCTCCCTTTAACCATACAATGTAACATAACCATGAGAGTAACGTCTCACGTTCATAGGTTTCACTCAAAAGGTAATGGGGAGTGTCATTTAAAGTTCTGCCTATTGTGGCTCCTGGGTGGCTCAGTCAGTTAAGCGGCCAATTCTTGATTTCAGCTCAGGTCACGATCTCACTGTGAGTACGAGCTCCTCTTAGGGCTCTGCACTGACAGTGCTGGAGCCTGCTTGGGATTCTCTCTCTCTGCCTCTCCTCTGCTCGTGCTCTCTTGCTCTCTCTCAAAATAAATAAAACAACAACAAAAAAGTTAAAGCTCTGCCTGTCATAACAGATAACAGAAATTATGCCAATATACTGTTGATGATTAAGGTGAAAATCCAAAAACCCAGAAAATAAAGACACGTCACAAATGTGCTTCTGGACTCCCTTTCCCCTCTGTCTTCCTAAAATATCTCCTCCTCAGATGTATTGCTTTCCTTTCCTGCTTTTCTTGTTTCAAATTGCGTGGAAAATGAAGATTTAAAAAAAAAGTTTTATTATTGAAAGTTTCCTACACACACATACCCGTGTAGAATGACTAATATTGCTATTAGGATAATTTTACATATACTCACAGCTTCATCAATTATCAATTCATGGTGAGTTTTTCATTTTGACCCCCAACTACTTTATGTCAACTCTGGGTTTATTTTAAAGCAAATTCCAGACATCTTATAATTTCATTTGTAAATATTTTTAGTACTTCTGTCCAAAAATACCAGGACTCTCTTTAAAAATGTAACTAAAATACTATTATCATACCTAAAATAACTTATGTTATTTCTTTGAAGTTATCAAACATCTCATCAGTTTTAAAATTTACACTTTTTAAAAGTTTGTTAACTCGAGATTCCAATAAGTTTCATACATTGCAGTTTTTTAAATGTATATATTCATTAAGCCTCTATGCATCCTGCGCAGCATTTTTCTTGGCAACATGTGAAAAAAACTGTTGTTTGTCCTATAGAATTTCCCACAGTGTAGACCTCACAGTACAACATCTCTCTATTTCCTCCATTTCATGTATATTAGTTAAGATGAAAAGAAGCGATGGACCTATCTGATCATTAGCGGTAGAAAAGCTTATTTGGTAAAAGGAATGTATAGTAAGTTACTCGATTCATGTTTGTATAAATAGAAAAATATTTGGGAGTAGAGCAAGTATGTTAGGTTTTTCAGACTCCTATTACTGAGAGCAGGCTAAGTGTTATATACTTATAGTGCATGAATTAGTGCCATTTAAATTCTTATAGGAAATATACAGCATATAGATTCATTAAGTGATACCTAGATTTGTTTAAATTTTGGCCTAAGTGTTTTTGTTGAATTGGGTTTTAGCTTCCATAAAAGGAGAAAAATTCTTAAGGAGAAAGGTATTTCATTTATGAGTTCTGGAAAATAACCAGATTTTAAAAATTGTGAAGATCATGAAACAACTGCTTTTTAATCATAGGGCATTGCTAGTTATTTCTTATCTGTAGGCTCTCCAAAGACATGTCCTTTATCCTCAGAGAACATGATATATATTTAAAATTCTTAACCTTGAAATATTCTATTTTAAGAAATGCAACGCTTAATATTATTTTAGGAGAACAATTTCATTTGACTGTCACTGAAAGAAAGAAGAGGTTATCTAATTTAAATTTTGTTTTGGAGGAAAAAATAGCTTTGGGTTGAGGTAAGTAACAGCTTACTTAGAGCATAATTACTTAGAAGAGGGGATACAAAACTTTTTCTATACAGGGACAGATAGGAAATCTTTTTGGCTTTGTAGGCCATGTTGTTCCTGTCAACTATTAAATTCTGCCATTATTGTAGGAAAAATAACCATAGACAATATGTAAACAATGGGTGTGGCAAGTTGGGGAGAACTGATGTCTTGACAATATTGAGTCATCTTGTCCATGAACATGGAATATCTCTCCATTTATTTCATTCTTCCTTGATTCATTCAGAGTTTTGTATTTTCTTCATATAGATCTTGTACACATTTTGTTAGACTTATACGTAAGTATCTCATTTTGAGGGGTGCCTACTGTCAATGGTATTGTTTTTAATGTCATTTTTTACTCTTCCATTGTTGGCATGTTGGAAAGCAATTGACTTATTATTAACCTTATATCCTGCAACCTGTTTTTTTTTTTTTTTTTTTGTAGATAGTCTTTATCAAGTTGAGAAGGTTCCTTTGTATTCCTAGTTTATGGAGGGTTTTTATCATGAGTGGGTGTTGGATTTTGTCAAATACTTTTCCTGCATCTATGAATATGATCATGTGATTTGCTTACCTGGGACAAATCCCACTTGACTGTAGTATATAATTCACCTTGTACATTGTTGGATTCAATTTGCTAATGTTTTTGAGGATTCTTACATCTGTGTTCATGAGAGGTACTGCCCTATTTTTTCTTGTAATATATTTTTCTGGTTATGAGCATAGTGCTGGCTTCATAGGATGAGGTAGGAAATATTTCCTCTGCTTATATTCTCTGAAAGATTGTAGAGAATTGGTATACTTTTTCCTTAAATGTTTGATAGAATTCACCAGTGAACCTATCTGGGCCTGGTGCTTTCTGTTTTATAAGGTTATTAATTACCGAGTTCTCTGTTTTTATTAAGGCCTGTATGCAGAAACTGATCTGATAGTCTATGCTAAAGAATAATTTTCAAAGAGTTAAAAAAATAAGATTCTCAAAATTATAAAATAAACACATCAACAACTTTGTTTATTAGAAGGAACCAGAAGGATGTTAGGACCAGTTCAGAAGATAATTAAAAAAAAAATTAATGTTTATTTATTTTTGAGAGAGAGACAGAATGCGAGTGGGTTGGGACAGAGAGAGAGGGAGACACAGAATCCGAAGCAGGCTCCAGGCTCTGATCTGTCAGCACAGAGCCCGACGCAGGGCCGAAACTCAAGAGCTGCGAGATCATGACGAGCTGAAGTCGGACGCTCAACCGACTGAGCCACCTCAAAAGGCACCCCTCAAAAGATCATTTAAAATACAGATATATCTCTATCCATTGATCCATCTACCTGTCCATAATCAGAAATGCTGAAATAAATTTGTAGTAGATACAAAACTAGTTAATATCCTAAAGGACTATAAAAATTCATGTTTTCTTTTCTGCATGTATGTAAATCAGTTGTATCTCTGCCAGGCAAAACCTCTTTGCTGTGTTATAGATAAGAGCCATTACATTGTTGTATGCTTTTTTAGGAGTTAATTCCTACTCCCACAAAGCTGTGAAATAGTCTGGCCCAGTGGGTTCTCAAACTTGTTTGTTTTAGGGTTTTTGATCTTTTTTTTTTTTTTTTACTCTTATAATTAATTTATTTTTTATAATTTACATCCAAGTTAGCACATGGTGCAACAATGATTTCAGGAGTAGATTCCTTAAGCCCCTTACCCATTAAGCCCATCCCCCCTCCCACAACCCCTCCAGCAACCCTCTGTTTGTTCTCTATATTTAAGAGTCTCTTATGTTTTATTTTCAGGGTTTTTGATCTTATGAAGTATTGAAGAACCCAGAGAAATTTGTGTAATGTATTAATTAGATTAGAATCAGAATTGAGAAACTTTAAAACTGTTCTTTCATTAAAAAAAATAATAATGAAACCTATTTTATGTTATCATCTGGATTGATGACTTCATCATGAGTATTGAAAGTTTTGGAAAATTCCCCTGTGTACTTGTTGAGAGAATGAGAGAGAAATGGCAAATAACATCTTGATATTATTATGAAAACAGTTTTGAACTCATAAACACCCTGACAAGGCCTGAGGCTCTCCAGGCCTTCCCAAACCACACTTGAGAGAACCACTGGCCTAGTTAAAAGGAAAAAAAAAAAAAAAAAAAGGTCAAAGATAATCCCTGTAGGACCTGCTAGACCACAAATAGCATTCTACTGAAAAGATACCCAGTCATCTGTTTTACCCCTTTCTAAATTTTAGGTTTTTTCTTAACAGTAGTTCCTCCTTTGACAAATGTTATCCTGCCCAGCATGGCCCATTATCAAGGCTATTTTGAAACTATTACGTCGGAAATTTATTTTATTTTTTGATTAGAAAAGTAATACAGGTTACTATATGAACCCATATGAAAGAAAAAAAATAGGAAGTATAAAGGAATAGAGAAGCATCTTACCAAGGAGTCAAATAATGTTAACATTAGGGGCATACATCTTTATGAAGTTTAACAAAAATTTTTTGATTATTATCTATGCTTTTTTTGTTTCCTTCCCCCAACTAGATATTGACATAAGCATTTTTCATGTTATTAAACCTTTTTGAAAAAATTCAAGTATAGTTGACACTAAAACTCTCTTTTATTGTGGTAAAAAACACATGATGGAATTTACATCTTAACCCTTTTTAAGTATATAGTTCCATAGTGTTAAGTATATCTGCATTGTTGTGAAACATCTCTAGAACCTTTAAGCCTTGCAGAACTGAAACACTGTATCACTTCAGCAACTCCCCTTTTCTCCTCCCCCACCCCCACTGCCTCAGCCCCTGATAACCACCATTCTACTCTTTTTATTAATGTGACACCATAGATATGTTAGGGAAGTGGAAGCATGCAGTATTTGTTATTTTGTGGCTGGCTTCTTTCACTTAGCAAAAGTCTTCAAGATTCATCCATTTTGTAGTATGTGATAGGACTTCCTTTTTTTTTTTTTTTTCTTTAAAGCTGCATAGTATTTCATTACATCATATTTTGTTTATCCATTACAACTATATCCATTTTGGACATTCAGGTTGCTTCCACCTCTTGGCTATTGTGGATAATGCTCCTATGAACTCGCGCATGCAAATACCTCTTTGAGACCATGCTTTCAATTTTTTGCGATATACCCAGAGCCTGGTTCATCTGGTAGTTTTCTTTTTAATATTTTGAGATCCTGCCATACTGTTTTTAATAGCACCTGTGCCATTTTACATTCCCACCAACAAAAATGTTTGGTTTTTTTTTATGGTAGTTATCCTAATGAGTGTGAACTTATTAAAATTCTTAATAAACTTCTTAGCTGGCTGCATGTATTTCTATTTTATGGCTGTTGTAGGGTAATCATTTTCCTAATGTTTTTCCATTAAAAACCACTTGAACATCTTTTTTATGTCTCAGATTTTTTTTAAGGATGCATTCTTAGATATGAAATAAATGGGTCAAAAGATATAGAATTTTAAAGTTTTTTATAAGTGCTGCCAAATTGTCCTCAAGAAAGGTTTTGCCAGTCGACACTGATGAGGGTATTAAAGGATCTTTCATTTCACACGTGTTATGCTGAGTATTGTTATCTTACAATTATCTGTGACTGAACAACTGGCAAATGCTATCACATTGTATTTTAACTTGCGTTTTAGAAATTTGTTCAATAGAACTTTTTTTCCCAAGGCCATTTGTATTATTTCTTTCTCAGACGGCCTGCTTGCCCATGTATCTGTTTAAATCTCAATGTTTTAAACAGATAAGAGATTAATTAGCAATGCAAATATGAAGCTCCCGGAACTTTTCATAAATGCAGTAAACCATCATGGAACCCGTTAGAAGGAAACTTATGAGAGCTTCAGGCACATTTAAAATGACTGAAAATATTTCTCTGTGATTAAGGGTCTCGGTGCAGATTTACATAATTACTTATCTCAACAAGCCCTTTCCTCATTATGTGAAGGAAAACCTTAGGTCAGCTCCTGTCATTTTATGGCCCATTTGCATTTCCTGGAGTTGGCCTCAGTTGTTTCTTACTATATGCACTTTTTCTGCTGACTGTGAGGCTGTGCTACATAGAAGGCATTTCTGGAGGCAGAGGGGACAGGGAGATGATATGTAGTTTTTCCATTGGACTGCACATGTTTGGAAGAATAGGAGGTAGAACAATGAAATAATCCAAATATTATGAGGAGGGAGGCAGAAGTTTATATTAGACTGGTTTATGTGATAAAAGAAATGTTATACCCAGTGCTTTTTGTTTATAAATCGTATTGTAAAACAGATATTCACATGCTTAGCTAAAATATTTAAAGCATCTTGCCTATACAACACCTAATGTTACCAAAAATGCTGTATTTATCACAGTCCAGTTGTCTTCATGTCAGTGTGTCATAAGTCCATATTGTGGGGGAAATTGATTTTCTCCTACCTCAAGTGCTCTAGGTTTGTTCTCATTTAAACAGAAAATAGTTCTCTACCAAGCAAGGAGGGAGGTTCATGTTCTAAAACTAATTTTAGATGGTTATGGTAATTCAGTAATAGAATAGAATGCAGTGTTTACCGGTATACTTTAGAGAAGACAGCTTAGTGTTATCATGGCTCTGCTCACATCCTTTATTTCTGGGACTCTGTTCTGAGGCACCGTGGCTGTCTGTCCTCCTTCGCGAAGTAACAAACAAAATGCGGAACATAACCCACGGAGCTTTCTGGTAAGGCCAGTGTTGACAGATTCTCCCTGTGTATTTGTTTGGGAGACATGGTCTGACCCCGTGGTGTAGAGGCTTTTGAGAGGATTCTCCAGAGTAAGGGCCAAGATCCTGAGGAGGAGTCTCCTTTGGCACTCTCCTTTGTGAAATGTCAATTCATGTCTTCCTAGCCTGGAAGAATAGATATTTCTCCCCAGCTGATTCGTTAGTTCCTAGGCATCATTCAGATCACAAGTGGCTTGACTCATTGTAAAATTGGCTGATGGAACAGAATTTCCAAGAGTACCAAATGCAGTTGTAAGTGGGAAACCAGACACTTTATTCACACATTCTGTGGACAAATGACATCTCCAATGCAAAATGGACTGTGAAATATTTTATCTTAATTTTCCACAACGCTTTCTTGATTTGCAATGGCAAAATCCTGTAGGAAATAGAATAGAGATTATAAAGTCTTTTATTCTGTGGCTGATAAAGATCTGCATTAAAAGAATTGAAACGTACTTTTCTTGTTAATGGCAAGGAGTTCCATATTGTTTTATGAATTTACAAAAAAAAGATTAAGAAAATGTAAAACACTGAGGCTCTGTCATTTTCTGATTTAGCCAATCCCAGGTAACTCTTATTATAAAAGTTTTAAGTGGAATATATGACTGATGGAGTCACAATTTGTAGCTTTATGTAAGTGTCATTATTTAAAGGGACTCGTCCTAAGCATGCCAAGCTTTGACACTTTGTAAGATAGACCATCATTAATTTCTACCAAGATTGGCAACTATTATTTGGTTTGTGTTTACTGAGATTCTCAAATGTGTAATTTATCTTCTATTGAAGAAACACTTTTATTTTACTTTATTGTTATTTTTAAAAAAGATTTTATTTATTTATCTATTTATTTATTTAACATCCAAGATAGGTAGCATATAGTGCAATAATGATTTCAGGAGTAGATTCCAGTGATTCATCCCCTCGGTATAACACCCAGTGCTCATCCCAACAAGTGTCTTCCTTAGCGCCCCTTGCCGATTTAGCCCATCCCCCACCCACAATCCCTCCAGCAACCCTCTTTGTTCTCTGTATTTAAGTCTCTTATGTTTTGTCCCCCTCCCTGTTTTTATATTCTTTTTGCTTCCCTTCCCTTATGTTCATGTGTTTGGTCTCTTAAATTCCACATATGAGTGAAGTCATATGATTTTTGTCTTTCTCTGACTAATTTCGCTTAGCATAATACCCTCTCGTTCCATTCACGTTGTTGCGATGGCAAGGTGTCATTCTTTTTGATTGCTGAGTAATACTCCATTGTATATATATATATATATATATATATATATATATATATATATATATATATATATACATGCCACATCTTCTTTATCCATTCATCCGTCGATGGACATTTGGGCTCTTTCCGTACTTTGGCTATTGTTGATAGTGCTGCTGTAAACCCTGGGGTGCATGTGCCCTTTTGAAACAGCACACCTGTATCCTTTGGATAAATACCTAGTAGTGAATTGCTGGATCGCAGGGTAGTTCTATTTTTAATTTTTTGAGGAACCTCCATGCTGTTTTCCAGAGTGGCTGTACCAGTGTGCTTCCTCCCAGCAGTGCAAAAGATTTTAGTTTGTAAAGTAATCTCTGTATCCAACAAGGGGCTCGAATTTAACAACCCTGAGATCAAGAGTTGTGTGCTCTACTGACTGAGCTAGCCAGGTGCCCTGTAAAGAAACATTTTTAATACCTAGGTCCATATTATGGCAACAACACTATGGTTTACTTAGTATAATCATCTAGTTGATTGTACTAGAGGGAGGGATGAACTTTTTTGACGTGAGAATTTAAAAACAAATTTTTTTTTAATGTTTATTCATTTTTGAGAGACAACGTGAGCAGGGGAGGGGCAGAGAGAGAGGGAGACACAGAATCTGAAGCAGGCTCCAGGCCCCGAGCTGTCAGCACAGAGCCCGAGGCGGGGCTCGAACTCATGAACCGTGAGATCATGACCTGAGCCGAAGTTGGACACTCAAGCGACTGAGCCACCCAGGTGCCCCGAGAATTTTTTTTTATAGTATCAAACAGAAAGCCCTGATTATTATAGTAGGATAACTAATACAAGCAATTAAGTCAAAATTTCAAACCACATTATGATGGCTAATGTAGTAAGAAACTCTCCTGTGGGGGACTGCAAATTCTTTAGACTGCTATCTGCTTGTGTGACTTTGGCCAAGTGTCTTGGGCTTCCATTTCCTCAGATGTAAAATGGTGAGGTTTGAATTAGCTCACCAGTTCTGTGACAGTTTTGTTGTCTCCAGTGGCTTTTAAAGGAGTATAGCAGTCACTGTCTGAGTTGGCCCTGAGTGTTCTGCATCAGAAGTCAAGATGACCCCTTTTTAGACCTAGCAAATTGAAACCTGGAGTAAGTGATTTGCCTACTAATAAATTTAGTATAATGATAGAGTTAGAGCTCAGGTCTCCAATAACCTCTTAGATACCTATCTGACACAGTCTGGATGTCACATGCACATGTCCTTTCCCCCACTTTCTCTTCCCCACACAGCTGTGGCAGACAGCGTTTATCTAATGCTTATCTAATGTGACATTTCTTTCCTACTCAGCCTGGACATGGCCTCAACCCTTCTCGAAGCAATATTCTAACAGCCACAGCTAACAGACAAGGGGATCTAACTGGTTCGACGTTGTAAGTAGTAGAATCTTTCAAATAAAAAAAAGTCACAGATGGTTTTTTACGGAGATTTACTTGTTTAATTCAAGTGGAATATTGCGGCCTTCTCTTTCGTACCGGTTCCCAGCGTGATGATTCCTTTTTAATTAAAGGAAATTCTAGATTCCCACATGACCTTGAATTCAGTAACATTTTAAATGAATTTGTGATGAATCCCAACATACAGATGCATTTGGAAGATGGCATACATATCTGTGTGAGACATTTTCGTGTTTATGAATTATTGCCTTTGTTCACCACCCCGCCAAGCAAAAGACAGGCATTAGAAACCATTACTTTATACCAGTTTGTCTTTTTTTCTTGGTTTCAGTTTAAATTTTTATTTTATTTATTTTTTTAAATATTTTTTTTTTTAACGTTTATTTATTTCTGAGACAGAGAGAGACAGACATGAACGGGGGAGGGTCAGAGAGAGGGAGACACAGAATCTGAAGCAGGCTCCAGGCTCTGAGCTGTCAGCACAGACCCCGACGCGGGGCTCGAACTCACGGACCGCGAGATCATGACCTGAGCCGAAGTCGGACGTTTAACCGACTGAGCCACCCAGGCAGCCTTCAGTTTAAATTTTTAAAGTAGGATTGAGTTTTCATTTTAAGGGATCTCATCAGTGGTTTTCATACTATGTGCTGTAGAGTCCCAATTCTAGGAGGTGGGGAGAGTCCCCCTTTCCCCACACCCCTTCTGGCTCTAACCAGCCTGTTTTCATTCAAAGTCTTCTATATATTGAGGTTCTCCATGAGATTTCATTTGGATAAAGGGTTTCACAGCTTTAAAAAAATTGAAAAACACTGATAATCCCACCTTCCCATTTTACACAGAATGGTTTGGAGTTACCCTATTAACACTGGAGCCAGGCTGAGGACCCCGATGGTCCAATTTGCAGGTCACTCTTCAACCCCTTACCTGAGCTGCTGCTCAGAGGACCAGTGGAGGATGTAAACTAACACCACTGCCAGCTGAGTGCAGCGGGCACTTATGTAGAAGGAGAAAATGTTTACTTTATATGGAAAGAAAAATTGTTTATGTTATAATGCCAGGGGAGGGACTCACGTCTATTTTTATTCCACCCTTGAATAAAAGGTTATGTTGTGTACGTATTTGTAAATGTTTGTCTTGTTTGGGTGTGGGCTTCTCTTACTTATTTGGGCTGGGTGGCGGGATGGTGAAGCTTTTTTTTTTTTTTTTTTAACCTTTATGTTAAACCAGTAGAGAGCGATGCCACCGGCAGAAGAATGCTTCCCTTCTCTTTTCTCCCAGTGCTGTTCTCCTTCCCATGCTGTGGCGTGCTTTCCCGTGTCCTGGGTTTAAGCACTGTCGAAGCAGAGTCTTTCCTGGATTTTGCCTTTGATAAAGGACGGTCTCATTTCAGGATTCATTTCTCTGCAGTGCTCATCTATTGCCATTATTAAAATCAACATGCCATTAAGATCCCAGCCAAATAGGATACTTACCATATGTGGCCTGGGCTACCCTTTTCTGCCTGTGGCATTAGCACAAAGCCAAATGTCCCTCCGAAGCCCGCTGTGATTTCTAGGACTTGCTTTCCTCATTGACCTTGGCCGTTTGGGGCTGTAGGTGATCCAGGATAACTGGAGTGAATGTCTGGTGACTGATTGCAGAGGGTGGGCCCCATACCTGGCTGTGGGATGTTAAGTGCTTCTGGTTCCTCCTCTTCCTGGTTGGCAGGAAGTGCTGACTGCTCCCACAGACCCCCTGACAGGCCACTTGCTTTCTTGCCCACTTGGGAAGGTTCTTACCTCTCTTGTGGAGACGCTTTTCTTTAAACTGCAGCAAAGCCAAAATGGTTTGCTTTGGCCAGTAGTCTCAACCTCTTCCTTTCCCGTATGTTTTAACAGATATGATGAGAAAGGGAAAGCACTTTTCTCTGGCCCAGGCCACTTTTTACCAAAACAGTGGAGGGAAAAGTTAGGAGGTAAAAGGAGAAAGAAGAAAAGCACATAGGAGGATGTTACATCAGAATACTGATTCTCAGATAATTGAGTGGTAATTTTTGTGCCTGAGTCGTGAAGCTGAACTGTAAAGGAAGTTTGGGGAGCCTAGTGGAAGACCTCATTCGAGAAGGAGTCTCTTCGTGCCATTTTCCACCCGGAAATTAAAATAGCTATCTGCTGTCTTACTCTTTCCACCGTCAGCTCTCCAACAGATCGTTTTCTGTCAGGAAGAATTAGGACGGCGAATTACAAGTTCTTGGTCCGCTAAGGACAGGCTCTCTGAGAGCTTTAGTTACCTGAGCACTTCACCAATATCACTCTAGAGAGAGACTCACCGAGCAGCCTTCGGGGGCAAAAGTTTGGTGAGCAACAGGACTCTGAAGGGCCCGTCAAGTATATATGACACTTAATGTGCTTTGGTGGAAATATTTTTTACTAGTGGTAATTTAGTCTTCTTAACCAGGGCGTGTTAAAATGTCCACCACTCATCTCTTTGTCACTGGAATTACTGATTAGTTGGCTATAATCTGACCAGAATGACTGGTAAAAAGAGTAGGAGTATAACCTCAAGGATTATTACCCAGAAGCTGTTTTTAAAAGGCATCCCTGGGGGGTGGGGGGAGACATCCCTAGAAATCTGAGTAAGATCTATAGTCTAGTTAACTGTGATGTTCCCGGTTTTGATAATATATCATGGTTATGGTTATGTAAGCTATTTCCAATGGGGGAAGCAGGGAACTTTTCTGTACCTTTTTTTTTTTTTTTTTTTTGGTAACTTCTTGTGAGTCTGTGGTTATGGCAAGATAAAAAGTTAAAAATACCCTGCGAAGAATAATTATCACTCCGGGTAAGACATTTCAGGTCTGACTTTGTTTGCTTTTTGCTTCCTGTCCCTGCTACCTCCCTTCCTTCTTTCTTTTAATGCTTTATTGAGAGATATTTCACATACAAAAATCATGTATTTTAGAGTAAATTTAATGGTTATTGTCCCAGTTCATTGGCTTATTCAGAGTTGTTACAACCATCACCACTATCTAATTCTTAAACATGTTCTTTCTTTTAAAATTTTTTTAAAAGGTTTTTTTATTTAAGTAATCTCTATACCCAACATGGGGCCGGAACTCACGACCCTGAGATCAAGAGTAGCACGCTCTTTGGACTGAGCCAGCCAGGCTCCCTTGATCCTAGCACATTTTCAACTTTCCCGAAAGGAACATCATAGGCATAAGCAGTCATCTGTGACTGTGGACATCCTTCTCGTCCTCCCATCCCCAAATCCATCCCAGGCAACCATTAATCCTCTTTCTGCCCAAATAGATAGATTGGCTTGTTCTGGACATTTCATACAAATGGAGTCATACGACATGTGGCCTTTTTTGACTGGTTTCTTTGATTTAGTATAGTGTTTTCAAAAGTTCATCCATTCACCACATGTACCAGCATTTAATTCTTTTTTGTTGCCAGATAATATTTCATTTTATGGATATACCACATTTTGTTTATTCGTGGACATTTAGGTTGCTCCCATTCTTAGGTTATCACAAACAGTGCTGCTGTCAATATTTGTGTACAAGTTTTTGCGTGAACACATGTTTTCAGTGTTCTTGGGTAAATACCTAAGTATAGAATTGTTGGGTTATATGGAGACTCTATGTTTAACGTTTTGAGGAACTGTCAAATTGTATTCCAGAGTGGCCATACCATTTTCTGTTTCCGCCAGCAGTGAATGAGGATTCCAATGCCTTTACATCCCAGGTGTTTCTTAGATACTATATTTGTCTATTTTAGTTGTGTTTATGGAAGGCCTCCTGTTGTCTTGGTGGGTATGGGAACCGGGACCTGAATGATGATTTTGGAGGAAATGAAACAAATGAAAATCAAGTAAATTATTTTCAGACTGGCTCAGTGTAGTGCTGGAAACCTTTCAGCCCTGAGCGTACAAACCTTCCTGTTTGACTGGATATGACATTACCAGGAATTTTACTTTCCTGCTTTCGTTCTCCCTGAGGAGAAAAAAGAAATATGTCTTTTCCTCAGCTAGACGTGGAGGGTTCAAACACACATAAAAGACCCCTGAGTTATTAACAATTCCACAGGAACATGTACTTGGTTTATGCCCAGAATAGTTTCTCTCCAGTCATTCTCTCGGTGCTTCCTCTGTGCTGTTCTCCGCCGGAGCGTAACCTAAGAGCTGAATCAAGGTTTGTTCAGTCGGTGTTTGGAAAAGAAACGGTGACTGGATGCTGGTCAGCTGGCTCGGGGCTGCTGGCAAGACTGGCCTAGACCATGCTTTCTGCAGGCTGCAACCTCTCAGGCTTGTTAAAGGCCTGTAGCGGGCGGTGGTTGTGTTTGCCGTGTCTGAGGTCAGGATGACAGGACCTTTCATAATCCCCCATGGCAGTGAACAGGCAGGTTCAGAGATCCTGGAAATGGCCAGTACACCGTCCAGAGACAAGATCCCAGATCCTTTGCTCTGTGTGGGACCTGCGGAGCAGGCAGGGAAGGGAATAACAAACAATGTTGTTTCTTAGTTCTGGTACATAGATGTAACTCCCGCTGTCTTCTGGCCACTGTTGGTTACTTTTGGTTATACACTGGCAGTAAGCAATTGGATTATTTTGCTACTGAAACCACACTGTGGCAGAGAAGGCCTGCCTCTTATGACTGCTTTTCTTACGTTCCCTATTTCTATGCTTGTGGAAAAGAACTTTATGAATGTTTGCGATCTGGTGGATTGCCTCCAGATTTTCATTCACACACCAGTGTGAGTCTCTGTGACACAGGGCAGGTTTAGAAGGTGAGTGTTGTTCCCTGGGGCCTCTCTAGCCCTGTTTCAGCTGGTCTGCTCTTCTGAGAGCTGTATAGTCATACCTCCTCTGACTTGCCAGAGTCCCTCCCTGAAATGACTTAAATCAGGACAAGACTTCATGATCCTATCTCTTTTCCCTTAAAAACTGTCCATCTCAGACGCATGCATTCAGTGTCCTGTATTATCTCTGTCGAGTCAATATCTTTCATTAAAATGAGGTTGGGGGATGGCACCTGGGTGGCTCAGTTGGCTAAGCCTCTGACTCTTTCTTGATAGTGGCTCAGGTCATGATCTCAGTTTGTGGGATCGAGTCCTGTGTCGGGCTCTGTGCTGATAATGTGGAGCCTGCTTGGGATTGTCTCTCTCCCTCTCTCTGCCCCTACCCCCCTCTAAATAAGTAAACATTAAAAAAAAGTTTAAAAATAAAATGATGTTGGGCGTGTATATATATATGTATATGTGCGTGTGCGTGTGGGAGGGTGTGATTTTTTGGATAGCTGCCTATTTATTACACCCATTGCAAATTGCCTATGCATTTTATTATGCCTCTATTTCATAGATTTGCACCCCCCCTCAACAAAAGATTTTAGGTTTAGCCATTTCAAGGGTCAATTTCATATCACCGTGAAGTATTGATATACTTTAAGATTAGAGTAACAGTTGATGTGTTGTCTGTTGGCTACCCTATTATGTAATTTCTACAGTAATTAATGTATTTGGCTTAATTACTTCAATTGGAACTTAAAGAATTGAATTCTAAATCTATACATAATGTATTTCTTTTGACTTACTGTGGTCCAGCCATGACTGGGTTGAGAGTTCATAATGCCTTCCCATATTCCCCCAAATAGGAGTTTCCTGCAGTTTAAAAATGTTCTAAGCAGATATTTGTTCATCTGGCATTGTGTTTGACCTGGTCTTGGGAGAAAGAAAACTGTCTGAAAAAGGCTGGTTCTCATGTGGTGGGGGACAGAAAACTGGTTCCTCCTAATCTGTATATGTGCCTTTTTTGTTACTGGCCCCAGTGAACTCAAAGAGGCAGACTGTGTGATCTGCCAGGTCTCAGGATTAGCTCCGTGTGAGTGTCTGTGACTGATTTCGAAGGCATCAGTCACCACAGCATTTCATACAGCTACCTTCAACCTGAGTACTGTAAGTGGCTTATCTGTGTTACATTTTATCCAGTGTAAATCCAGTGTTATTCGATAAACGAAAGTCATCCTTTTGTCTCTATGTGACATTTTCACCTTTGAGGTCTTCTGATTACATCATTGTTATGAGAGGTCTGAGGTTTGATTCTTCTAAATAAAATATGTTCTATGCTGTCCAGTATGGCAGCGAGTAGCCATATGTGACTATTTAAATTCTAATTAGTTACAATTAATTACAAATTGCATTTGTCCGTCACACTAGTCACATTTCAGACCTCCACTAGCCACACATGGCTAGTGGCTACTCTTTGGGAAAGTGCAGAGATAGAACACGTCCATCGCCATGGAAAGTTGGCTGACTGTAGACTTTTCTCTATCCTATAAAATCCAGGCAAGACATTAATCACGGCAAAGAGGTAAATTCATGTGCTGGTAAACTGTTGCTGCTTATTCCTAGCCTAAAATGAGAGAAGTAACAGGATGTGTCATTCATGCTTTACTTGTTTCTGGGCAGTGTTTCCTTACTATGGTTTGGTTTCCAAAGGGCTGTGTATGTCCAGTAATCAGACTTGCTCATATCCCAGTGCAAGTTAGATGTTCTGAAACAATATATAAATACATTACTGTCTACCATCCCTTACATTAGAAATGAGATCTCTAGCTCCATTTCCAGGAGTGAGTTGTGGGTAAATTAAAATTTTACCAAGATAGGGTTGTCACTATTGGCCTGTTTCCTAAATGGCACAGGCTTTGTCTTGGGCGGGGGAGAGTGGTTAGGTTTCATTTTGGTTTAAATTTACGTCTATTGGCTTTTAGTTGTTAGGAGATATTTTTGAGACTGGATATTTGTTAACTGTATTTATCCACCTTGAAATTTGAATTCACAAGCTATTAATTTATGAACAGAAGAATTGGGTGTAAGTCCTCCCCTCCTTTACCCTTCCACATATGACTATTAAGTTCTTGCTGCTTTTGTGTAACTGATATCCAAGGGTTGAGACTGCCTACAAGCCATAGAACATGGACATACAACATGTTAGCTCTCCAGGAAGGTTCTGGTAAATGGACAGAGAAGTGGCAATTAACTGAAAGACCTTTCCTAGCTAATGTGAACCATTCTTTCTTTAATTTTCATTATCTTGAATAATTCCCAATTGCTTGAGAATATATACCTGTGTTCTTTCTAATGTGTGCATTTGGTGGTGATGGTGTATACACCAAAATTATATCTAAATTCCTCTTAGGGCAAGGGTGTGATACTGAAGAGGAATTTAACACATTCTACCACCAGCTCCCCCACCCCATCACCAGCCTATTTTCAGAAACATTGTAGGTGAGGTTATGTGAATTTTTATTTTATTTTTTTATAAATAATATTTTCCCAAGGGCTGGAAAAACTCCATAGCAAGTAGCTAGCTCTTGGCATAACCCCTTGGGGAAACCATTGCTGTGCCATGGTGTGAGGATCCTGGTTCTTGTTCTCTGCTATCTTCTGGGACAAGCAAGAGCACTTTTTATTCAGGTTCAGCACTTCAAGATGTAGCTTTTATATTCTCTCTTTCATGAAGAATCACTTATTTTCTTTATTCTTTTGTTTCATGCCTGCTTATCTGTCATTGGAAGTACTTTATTTTTCTTAAGCCCATGGTAAATTTGTATATATCATCTATACATATATCATAATAGAATACTTTTTCTTCCAAGAATAGAACCTGGGCTAACATGTAGAAAACTGGAATTGCTACTCTTTAGAACTGGATCTTAGATCTGGTTAAAAATAAATAAAATGAAATGAAATGAAATAAAATAAAAAAATAAAATAAAATAATAAATTAGTGTCAATGTCTTTCATATATTCATGAATATGTAAACACATAACGTTTGGTTTGAACATGAACTTGGCTGTCATGTGTTGTGATTCATTGAGTGCTTCCTCTAGCTTCTTGTTCTCAGGGCCTTGCTTTTCTAGTATTCCTTTGGTGCCCGCTCCTTTGCCTCAGGAACCTTAGCACTGCATCTAGCCATGCTGTTATTCATTCTTAACTGTGGGCCAACATCTTGCTCCAAATGCATACATTTACCTTGGCTGGGTGTTAGCCATAGATTATGTTTGGACCCAAGAGTGATTCCTGCTATGGATGTAACTTTTAAAAACACAGAATGTCATCTATATTGCCCATTACTGAGCCACGTTGAAAAGTATTGTCTTGCATTTAGTTCTGGATTTTGAGCATTTGATCCACATTTCAAGCCTCTCCTTCTGTGATTTTGTTTTACCAGAAGGTTCTGGCAGGAGATAGAATGATTTGGAGAAGAGATTCATGGAAGTCAGAGAATCGATGGCTCTATTCTCTGGAAGTCATGGAACTGGACTAATTTTAAGCTTCTGAAAGGGAAGGGCAATATGTTTATTACCTATATTAACCTGTAAGTATTTAATCTATAGCACTTAGCCTATAATTGACTGATCGATTAACTCTAGAGCAAACATGCTCAGTGTGTTCTTGTTTTTTTTTTTTTTTTTCATTTTTAAAGTTTATTTATTTTGAGAGAGGAGGGGGAAGGACAGAGAGAGAGGAGAGAGAAAATCCCAAGCAGTCTCCGCGCTGTCAGTGCAGAGCCCCATGTGGGGCTCCATCTCATGAACTGTGAGATCTTGACCTGAACCGAAACCGAGAGCCGGTCACTTAACCTACTGAGCCACCCAGGCTTAACCGACTGAGCCCCCCCCTGTGTTTTGTTTTTGTTAATATTTAAGTGCTAAAATTGAATATTGTGTATCAGAGATGTTTGCCTAGTTTTGAACGATGATCTGGCTTATTACATGGTGTCTTTATTAACCACACTCATTATTGTTTCCAACGATACTTACAGTGAGTACATTAATGATAATTAATAGCTTTCATGATGAAGCCAAAAAATGAATGTGGTTAGTGAAGCAACACTGCTGAAACTGTTTTTCTCCCCCACTAACACAGGGTAGGGCGTGGGCTCTTTCTTTCCCAGTGCTTCCCTTCTCTAGCTTACTCCACAGATTTATTAGCTCCATTTCTTCCGTTACCTATGAGGACCCCTGGGAGTAAATACAGTGTGGTTCTAAATTCTGGATTTGTCAGGGTGTGCAGTTGAGTACTGGGTTTGTTGGGCAGAGATCTTGATTTGAGCCTCCTTGGGCCAGCTTTGCCACCTCTAGCTCTATGATTCTGGGCAAGGTTTGATCTAATTACCTCTTTTGGAGAATGTGTATTAATGATACCTGGCTTCCCTGCCTGCTTAGAGAGGGCTTGTGAAGATCAAAGGAGAAACAGTACATGGAGTCATTTGCACAGTACTGTAAAACGTACGATCTCACTATTAAAAAGGGTAATTAGGGTCCCTGGGTGGCTCAGTCCGTTGACTGTGTGATTTCAACTCAGGTCATGATCTCACAACTCTCTGAATTCTAGCTCCGCATCGGGCTCACTGCTGTCAGCACGGTGCCTGCTTCGGATCCTCTATCCCCTTGTCTGCTCCTTCCCCACTCACGCTCTGTCTCTCAAAAATGAATGAACATTTATTTTAAAAAATAGTAAATTGCCTGTGTATTGATATTTATACTCACTGAACCCTCTTCTTCATGTGTTAAGAAACACAAGCCTGGGCGTTGGGGCAGCTAAAAACAACTGCAAAGAATCCAATGGAATATATGCTCAAAATGTATTTTAGTTGCCTGGTGATGATATTTTTGCATTTGAATTATCAATGTGGTACTTGTTATTTTTTTCCAGTAGTTTGAGAATGGAGCTTGGAACATTTTTCACTGGAGTCCATTTGGTAGACTGTCCCCTGGGACATTCATCTTAGTGGAACAGTATTGAACTAATGCCTACTTTCTTGGTTTGCTGTTCTCTGGGCTGACTTGGTTTGTACCTCTGGAAGATCATAGAGAAGCCACCAACTAGCACCAAAGTCTCTACTTTATTCTTTTTTTTTAGTTGTTGCATTGGAATTATTTTGAATGTAAGCAAGAGAAACTAAACTTAGGCAAAAAGAAAAAGAAAAAAAAAAAGAAAAGAAAAAAAAAAAAAGAATTTTCCTGAAGAATATGAGGTAGCCCTTATACCTACAGGAAAACTGGAAAGCACAGGTACCTGTGGAGATTTAGAATTCTGGGGAGAGGGGCACCTGGGTGGCTCAGTTGTTTAAGTGTCTGACTTCGGCTCAGGTCATGATCTCACGGATCATGGGTTCAAGCCCTATGTTAGTCTCTGTGCTGACAAGTGAGACCCCAGAGCCTGCTTCAGATTCTGTTTCTCCCTCTCTCTCTGTCCCTCCCCTGCTCGTTCTCTCTCTCCCCGCCCCCCCTCTCAAAAATAAACATTAAAAAATATGTAAAGGGGCTCCTGGGTGGCTCAGTTGGTTAAGCGTCCAATTCTTCATTTCAACTCATGATCTCACGGTTTGTAGGATAGAGCCCCATATGGGGCTCTGTGCTGACAGCACGGAGCCTGTGCTCTCTCTCCTTCTCTCTCAAAATAAACATTAAACAAAAAAAAAAGAAATAAAATAAAATTCCAGAGAGAAAGCCTGCTTTGCCTATCCTAGGTCTTTGCTCAGCATTGGCATATATTTCATGGGGTTGGAGGGGTAGGGGCTGTGATCCCAAGAGTGCAAGGAATAGAGATAGGTGATTCCCTATAAAATCTGTGTGCTAGATAGGCAAAAATGACACTAGCTTTCAGCAAGATTCTCAGTTCTCTGAAATTGGGTGGGAGGGGGGGGAACTTAACATCCTTTGTCCATGTATCTGCCAGCATGGGTTAAACCCCCCTTTTACTGATAAGAGAAATTGAAGTTGAGAAACAGCAAAGGAGGAAGGTATCTTCATTAGAAAGGGAGGCACTTGTCCTGCAAATACAATACAAGGGCCCTTGCCCTAGAATCTAGGGATGGGCCATGGCACTCAGTAGCAATAGCATTCCTGTATCATTTTCAGGGCCACCATGTGTCTACTTAGGGTGGCCCTGGCCAACTCCACCAACAGAAAGTAGTGTGAATGGTGCCCCTGGAGTTCTACAAAGCCATGGTCTCTGGTCTTGTTTCTATCAGATTCTTTTTTCACTTCTATATTTTAATTAAAAAAATGTTCAGCATAGGTCTGTAGAATTTTCAGTGAAACAACTAAGTACTTGAGTCAAAATATTTATTTCCCCATAGTCTAATTAATATATGAAATACTTTTAACATATGTTCTAATTTTAGCTTCTAATTCTTTATATGGACTCCATTATAAATACATTGGGTACTTTATGAACCACCATACAGAAATGGGTTTATATATGAGCAGGAAAGGTGTGGTGTGCCTTTCATTTCCTTCCTTCTGTCCCTCACTCCTGAAAATGTGCTTTTAGTGAAAGAGAGGGAAGTTTCTCCTTTTCCATTATAGACTACCTATGTAGGTCACTTTCTTGTTTTTTAAATTGTTTAACCGAAACAACTGGCCATGAGATTGAGATCTAGGTTTGTGTGAAGGTCTTGATGGACTTGTTTGGGATGGCTAGGTATCAGAGGTGTGATTTGCAAGTTTAATGTGTTCCAACTCTGAACATCCCTGTAAGTGTCCATCCTATGCTGCATAAAGTATGCAAAAAAATTATGTATGTATACATGTATGTATGTATGTATATCCGTATATACAGATATGTATGTATGTATGTATATCCATATATACAGATATGTATGTATGTATATCCATATATACGGATATATGTGTGTGTGTGTGTATGTATATATCCTTCCAAGGATCTAATGTTTCCCCTGACATAAGTTAGGTATTAAGATGTTTTACCTAGAGACAGCATCAGCTTATCATATATATATGATATATGATATGATATATGATATGATATATATGATATGATATATTTTATACACACACACACACACACACACACACACGAAGGTTTGCACATGGGCCTGGATTCTTGGGAGGTTATCTATAACCACATACTTGTGCAGATTTCCCCAGTGTCCCAGACCAAATTTGGTGCTCCTGAGCACAATTAGGAGAAATTGTTCGCACTAAAGTTCTTCCACTAAAATTTGACTGTCCTTAAGGGCAGGGATGGGGTCTTATTTTCGGTGATGCCGCCACTGCTGGGCACCCATGTGCACACCCAGGACTATCGGGTGGTACTTGTTGCTCCTGAGGCAGGCTTTCACAGTGGGACTTCGTGACTTCTTATGCCCAGTCACTACCACCAAGCTCTATCTTTACTTTGTACTGAAATAGTCAGAGTAGGACCGTTATTCCTGTGTGACCAAAGGACAGACTCCTATGCCTTCTGTATTATGCTCTTTATATAGTGAAATAGGATCCTTTGGTACTCCACTTCTTTCTTTTTTGCACCACCATTGTAGTTATCTAATTTTAAAGTGTGGGGGAACAAAAGTACGGCTGTCTTTTTCTAACTGCCATTGGGGAAAAGATTGATTTCAAACAGGGGCAGCACAGAGCATAGGATGTGATTACTAGTAGTTACTTACCCCTTAAATATTTTTTTGAAGAAGGGCTAGAGTTACATATGTCAACCCACAAGTTGTTTTGTATTTTTTAGCACCTTTTTTTAGTTTTAAGGGAGAAAAAAACCTACCCTAGGCAGTGATACTGAAATCTTTTAAATTTGTGGCGTGATAGGAAAATGTAATCACAGTGTCAACATTCTGTCATCTTCTATTCATCTTTCTTTATGGAAAAAAATAATTATAGTGGTTCTCACACAATTCCAAGGATCTAATGTTTCTTGTGACATAAGTTAGGTATTAAGATGTTTTATCTGACAATATCAGCTTATCATGGAATTTAGAAATGACATTCTTGCCCATTACTGGCCTTTGTGTCCCCCTTGCCCCCCCCCCCCCCCCCCCCCCGCAAGAGAAAACTAAGGGAAGGAGAAATTGCATTTTTACTATTGGTCAAATATGGTTTAGAGCATCACTTTACCTGATAATATCTGCAAATTCACTTAACTCAAACGGTTTTGTCTTCCCACACATTTCAAATAAATGCTAACAGGAAAATACCTCTGTAGAAGCAGAAGGGTTATTTTTAGATCGTGCTCCTATATTTGGGCTTCATTACTTAGATTTTTTTTCCCCAGGGCCAGGGTCATATTTATGTAGGCTGTGCTTGATGGCTTTTCCTTATTCTTGTCTTTACTCAAGAACCACCTGGAAGCCAGCACACTCAGTACACATGTTCTTTTGTAATCTGAATAAATCCTGTCTTCCTTGCCTACCTTTTCCCTCTGTCCTTCCCCTAAGTGTTGTAGATCAAACGGTTACTTTGTTTTAGACTTACCTCTAGTTTTTTTTGTTTTTTGTTTTTTTTCTGAAATTTATTGACAAATTGGTTTCCATACAACACCCAGTGCTCATCCCAAAAGGTGCCCTCCTCAATACCCATCACCCACCCTCTCCTCCCTCCCACCCCCCATCAACCCTCAGTTTGTTCTCAGTTTTTAACAGTCTCTTATGCTTTGGCTCTCTCCCATTCTAACCTCTTTTTTTTTTTTTTTTTCCTTCCCCTCCCCCATGGGTTCCTGTTAAGTTTCTCAGGATCCACATAAGAGTGAGACCATATGGTATCTGTCTTTCTCTGTATGGCTTATTTCACTTAGCATCACACTCTCCAGTTCCATCCACGTTGCTACAAAAGGCCATATTTCATTTTTTCTCATTGCCATGTAATATTCCATTGTGTATATAAACCACAATTTCTTTATCCATTCATCAGTTGATGGACATTTAGGCTCTTTCCATAATTTGGCTATTGTTGAGAGTGCTGCTATGAACATTGGGGTACAAGTGGCCCTATGCATCAGTGCTCCTGTATCCCTTGGATAAATTCCTAGCAGTGCTATTGCTGGGTCATAGGGTAGGTCTATTTTTAATTTTCTGAGGAACCTCCACACTGCTTTCCAGAGCGGCTGCACCAATTTGCATTCCCACCAACAGTGCAAGAGGGTTCCCGTTTCTCCACATCCTCTCCAGCATCTAGAGTCTCCTGATTTGTTCATTTTGGCTACTCTGACTGGCGTGAGGTGATACCTGAGTGTGGTTTTGATTTGTATTTCCCTGATAAGGAGCGACGCTGAACATCTTTTCATGTGCCTGTTGGCCATCCGGATGTCTTCTTTGGAGAAGTGTCTATTCATGTTTTCTGCCCATTTCTTCACTGGGTTATTTGTTTTTCGGGTGTGGAGTTTGGTGAGCTCTTTATAGATTTTGGATACTAGCCCTTTGTCCGATATGTCATTTGCGAATATCTTTTCCCATTCCGTTGGTTGCCTTTTAGTTTTGTTGGTTGTTTCCTTTGCTGTGCAGAAGCTTTTTATCTTCATAAGGTCCCAGTAATTCACTTTTGCTTTTAATTCCCTTGCCTTTGGGGATGTGTCGAGTAAGAGATTGCTACGGCTGAGGTCAGAGAGGTCTTTTCCTGCTTTCTCCTCTAAGGTTTTGATGGTTTCCTGTCTCACATTTAGGTCCTTTATCCATTTTGAGTTTATTTTTGTGAATGGTGTGAGAAAGTGGTCTAGTTTCAACCTTCTGCATGTTGCTGTCCAGTTCTCCCAGCACCATTTGTTAAAGAGGCTGTCTTTTTTCCATTGGATGTTCTTTCCTGCTTTGTCAAAGATGAGTTGGCCATACGTTTGTGGGTCTAGTTCTGGGGTTTCTATTCTATTCCATTGGTCTATGTGTCTGTTTTGGTGCCAATACCATGCTGTCTTGATGATGACAGCTTTGTAGTAGAGGCTAAAGTCTGGGATGGTGATGCCTCCTGCTTTGGTCTTCTTTTTCAAAATTCCTTTGGCTATTCGGGGCCTTTTGTGGTTCCATATGAATTTTAGGATTGCTTGTTCTAGTTTCGAGAAGAATGCTGGTGCAATTTTGATTGGGATTGCATTGAATGTGTAGATAGCTTTGGGTAGTATTGACATTTTGACAATATTTATTTTTCCAATCCATGAGCAGGGAATGTCTTTCCATTTCTTTAAATCTTCTTCAATTTCCTTCAGAAGCTTTCTATAGTTTTCAGCATACAGATCCTTTACATCTTTGGTTAGATTTATTCCTAGGTATTTTATGCTTCTTGGTGCAATTGTGAATGGGATCAGTTTCTTTATTTGTCTTTCTGTTGCTTCATTGTTAGTGTATAAGAATGCAACTGATTTCTGTACATTGATTTTGTATCCTGCAACTTTGCTGAATTCCTGTATCAGTTCTAGCAGACTTTTGGTGGAGTCTATCGGATTTTCCATGTATAATATCATGTCATCTGCAAAAAGCGAAAGCTTGACTTCATCTTTGCCAATTTTGATGCCTTTGATTTCCTTTTGTTGTCTGATTGCTGATGCTAGAACTTCCAGCACTATGTTAAACAGCAGCGGTGAGAGTGGGCATCCTTGTCGTGTTCCTGATCTCAGGGAAAAAGCTTTCAGTTTTTCCCCGTTGAGGATGATGTTAGCTGTGGGCTTTTCATAAATGGCTTTTATGATCTTTAAGTATGTTCCTTCTATCCCGTAGACTTACCTCTAGTTTTAAGTAACTTATTTTTTCCTAGTTGCAAGTAGCAGTCCATTGGTAGAATGGATACCCTCCCCTTTTCTCCTCTGAATTCTAAAACACCTTAATTTTTTTATCGATTTTTTTTATGTTATATTACATTTAGAAAATGTTAGAGAATTCATGTGATAAGATTTTTTCTGATGAGGATTATATTAGGATTGTAGCTGTGATGACCCAACAAGTATTGAAACTAAGAAACATTTAGTGGACTGGTTTAAAAGATTCCTCACAGGGTGTTTCTTTCTTTTCCTTTCCTTTCCGTTTTTTTGTTTTTATTTTTTTTTGTTTTTTTTAACGTTTTATTTTTTGAGAGAGAGTGTGAGCCAGGGAAGGGCAGAGAGAGAGAGACGGAGATACAAAATCTGAAGCAGGCTCCAGGCTGAGGCAGCACAGAGCCCAACATGGGCCTTTGCGTTGGGGCATAGGTAGCCATGGTGATTTTCCTGCCTATAAATAGTTTTCTAGGTTGAAATGAATACCAAACAAGTTTCTCCCCCACCACCCATTTTAATAGCAGAATGTGTGAGACAGTGGAACAGCATTGGAGTAAATTTAGTGCTGTCAGCTTATTGGTATAAACTGTAGTGGATTTTGACATTTAAGGCCCATTAACTCTCTTTCCCTTGCAAATGGAATTTCAGCTGACATGTAGATAGGGCAACCCACATGACAAATCCATTATTTCTCTGTGAAACAGCAGGTATCAGGGTGGGCCTCCTACCATTTCCTTACAAATAAGTCCCCAACGGGGCCACAGTGCAATTAGACTTAGGTAGTAGTCAACTTGGGAGTCTGACTGGGGTAGTATACTGACTAGCGTAGCTGGAAGCTACCATTGCAGCTAAGCAAGCAGGGTGGTGGTGGTGGTGACAGGGGGGTTGAGAGTACTTATTTTCAAAGAAGGGTCCCCTTGCCCAAGGAGGTAGTAGTGTTCCATGGGGTAACATGGAGCCTCTTCCTGGGGCTGAGTTTTTTTCTATCCAAGCAATATACACTTAAAAAAACAAAACAGATATTCAATTGACCAGAGACTTCTAAGTCATATTTAAGAAGCATTGTTCTGTGGCAGGTGGGACTCCTTCCATCATCCTGTTGACAGAATTAAAAGTTTTCTCTCTTGCACAGCTGTATACTTGCTGTCAACATGTCTTTTGCTGCTTTTAATGATGTAGAGGTTAAGACAGATCAAATTCAAATGTTTCTAGCAGGTAGGTAATGCAACTGAGCATGGGAAGGAAAGCAGTCATTCATTTTGCATATTAAACACAGAAGAATCTTCATGTCCACTTGTCTCCCATTTTTCTTTGGACATGTGGCTTACTGTCTTCTATTTACCACTTTTGATAGAAATGCAAGCCTGAGAATTATTTTACCTTCCTCCTAATTCTTTTATGAGAAAACAAAATGCAAGCAGTAATGATGAAAAATGGCAGCTGGCCCCTCGTCTTGGTGTTGGAGAAAGAATAGGGAGTCCTGGGACCATGGCAAACTGTGTGTCAAATTGTCGTTGCTTGGGAATGAAAGTTCTGTATTAATAGGATATCCAACTATTTGGCAATTAATAAAACTGTATTTTATTTAAAAAAATTTTTTTTCCAACGTTTATTTATTTTTGGGACAGAGAGAGACAGAGCATGAACGGGGGAGGGGCAGAGAGAGAGGGAGACACAGAATCGGAAACAGGCTCCAGGCTCTGAGCCATCAGCCCAGAGCCCGACGCGGGGCTCGAACTCACGGACCGCGAGATCGTGACCTGGCTGAAGTCGGACGCTTAACCGACTGCGCCACCCAGGCGCCCCAATAAAACTGTATTTTAAAGCGTTACTACTTTTTAAGGAGACTGTTTGGTCTAGTGGTTAAGAGTTTGGCTCTGGAACCAGACAGCCAGAGTTCAAATCTCAGTTTCACCATTTATCAGCTATGCGACTTTGGGCATTAGACCTAATCTTCAATTCTCAGAGCCTCACTGTAAAACAGTGCCAATAATAAAAGCCACATCATAAACTTGCAGTTAGGACTTGATGAAAAGAACTCAGTGTCTGGCATATAGTAAATGCTTAACAAACATTAGCTGCTACCATGGGATTAGTCAACACTGAGTAGGTCTAAGAAAGTGTGTCTGTGGACCACCAACAGGCAACTTCTGTTGCATGTAGACTTTGGAGCCATCTGGCTTTGGATCTAGGTGCTGCCACTTGCCAGCCAAGTATTTTGGGGCAATTATATAACCCCTCTGAGCATCTGTCTCTGGTCAGTTGTAAGCGTGGCACAATGGGACCTATTTCGGGGTTTAGTGAGGATTCGGTGAGGTAAAACACGTGAAATGATTGGTGCATTTGATGAGCGTACTGCTTATTGAGCACCTAGTAAAGTGTCCACCACCCTGAAGGTTACTACTATTTTATGCCTGCTTTATGGTGAGGAAACTGATTGCAAGTTAATTCTCTGGGGAAGTTGTCTGCTGGTTCTTCTCTGGCTTTGCTGCTGCTTTTGAAGGTTCACGCTTCAGCATACTTTTCAACAGCGCTCTTCTATGGCCTGTTCAAGTCTGCTTATGAACGTCCATGCCATACCCGTCATCACACAGTGTTCACCAGTGAGGGGACCTTGTTCTGCAGATCTGTGCCTCATTACATCTTAGTGAAGGCCAGTTGGTTGTCATCCCTCCAGAATATCCCGTAACTACTCGTGCTTCGTAAATTTGGCTGTTCGCTGAGAGTCATGGTTTTATCAGAGCACCTCTGTCTTGGCCTTTCTTCCGAATGCTCTTGACTTCTTATATTTTGGGATCTAAAAATGGAACGTTGTTTTTTCAGATTCATAAATCCCTTAAAAAATTTGAAAGGGAAAGGGCATTAAGAGAGGAGATTGAGGGACCCTTGGGTGGCTCAGTTGGTTAAGCATCCGACTCTTGATTTCGGCTCAGGTTATGATCTCATGGTTTGTGGGTTTGAGCCCTGAGTCAGGCTCTGCACTGGCAGTGTGGAGCCTGCTTGGGATTCTCTCTCCTCCCTCTCTCTCTCTGCCTCTCCCCTGCCCTCGAGTGTTGTTCTCTTTCTGTCTCTCAAAGTAAATAAACAAATATTAAAAAAAAAAGATTGATTTTTGTGGCTATTCAGCAATACGTTGAAATTCTCTACAGTGAAACAGTCCTCCATTTACTTTGACGATGGCAAACCAACCCATATGGTATATCTTTCCAGACTTTCAAGGAATATTACGTTTTGTCCAAACCAGCCAACTGCTTTGAAAGATTTCTGGTGGAACATGCACGCAGCTGCTACTCAGAGATGGTGAGGAGACAGACCTCACTTCATTGAATGAATAGCCTAGTAGACTTGGGAAAATAGGCTTAATTATGCTTAATAACGGGAAATTCTCTTTCTTTAAAAAAAAATCCCATTTGAAATGGTCACTTTATGTCTTTGCAATGAGAACAGTCAGTCTTTTTTTGGGGGGGGGGGGGTTGCGGTATATGCAGGGAGAGGGAGTAATTACTTCCTTAGCAGAAACTGTCTCTAACAAAGTGTTCTTTCTTAGGCTGCTAGACATTTGAGCTTCAGGTAATTTTCAGCAGATCAAAAGGAAGAAGTTGTGGCAAAATGAAGTAGCCAAAGCAATCCTTATACTCTGATTAGTTTTTTTTTTTAATCTAGTAGTGTTTATTAATACCTAAGCAGCTGAAGATGGAAATTTACTAGTATCATGATTTTGCTCATTACTCATCAAACATGGTCCTTGCTGACCCCTTGATTTTACCTTGTGCCTCTTCAGGTGCATTGGTCACCTTTTTGTTTTTTGAGCAGGCCTAGCATTTCTTGCCCTGGAGCCTTTGTTATTCCCTCTGCCTGGGTCAGTCTTCAGATTTTTGCATGTTTGGCCTCTCTCCATTGAAATGTCAGTCCCAGTGGCATCTTCTGAGCTGTCATCCTCATGATTTTGCATCTCCTAAAGAATCACCACCCTTCAGAATCCTTGACTGCTGTCTCTATATATCCTGTTTTATCTACCTGGAATTAAAGTAGTTATGTTTGTCTGTCTCCTCTCACTAGAATATGACCTCCAAAAACACAGGGGCCTCATCTTTCCAGTTGATTAATGGGTTTCCAGCCCCTAGAACAGTTTCCAAAGATGGTTAATATATACTTGCTAAATGAATGAATAAATTCTTTTTCTTTCTTCCTTTCTTTAAAATGCTTATATATTTACTTATTTTGAGAGAGAGTGAGAGTGTGTCCGTGCGTGCAGGGAACGGGCAGAGAGAGAGAGAGAGATCTCAAGCAGGCTCTGCATTGTCAGCACAGAGCCCTCTGCGGGGCTTGAACTCATGAACCATGAGATCATGGCCTGAACTGAAATCAGGAGTAAGATGCTCACCTGGCTGAGTCACCCAGGAGCCCCATGAATGAATTTATTTTTTATATAAGTGTTTTGGAAAACATCCCCAAACTTCTTTTGTTTGTTGTACTTAATATAGACCAGGGGTCAGCAGACTTTTTCTACAAGGTACTACATAGTAAATGTTTTAGGTTTGAGGGACCCAAATATCTGTGACAACTACTCAGAAAGCAGCTACAGACAGTCTATAAACCTAGGTGTGGCTGTGATCCAATGAAACTTTATTTCCAAAAACTATTGGTGAGTGGTGCTTGGGTGGCTCAGTCAGTTAGACATCCGACTATTGGTTGCAGCTCAGGTTGTCATCTTGTGGTTCATGAGTTCAAGCCCTGCGTCTGGCTCTGTGCTGACAGTGTGGAACTTGCTTGGGATTCTCTTTCTCTGCTCCTCCCCCATTCTCTCTCTCTCTCTCCAAATAAATAAACTTTAAAAAGAACAACAACCATCGGTGAGGAGTGGGGTGCTGTATTTGGCCTATAGGCTGTAGTTTGCCCATGTTTTGTGTAGAGTCCATCAGTTGTAACCTACATATTTTGGAATATATATGAAAAAGTGGGATTTGAAGAGTAGCTGCCTTAATTGGAGGTTCAGTTCATTTGGTTTACAAGTAGGAGAATATGATGAACATCTGTTCTTGTTTCTCTAGGAGAGAACATATAGTGAAACTTATTTGTAGCATGATAGCAACATTCCAAAAGAGACCTCTCACAGGGGATGGAATACATATTCAACACTGTCGTAACAGAAAAAATGAGTACTGATCAACATGTCGGTGAAAATACCAGGAGAAATATTTATTTAGGAGAACTGAAAGTTGAAAAAGTTTATTTTGACCACCCCAGGCCAACGTAGGCTAATACAGATAGGGTTTAGTTTAGTCTAATGCAGCATCCTATTTAGGAAATAGAATGATCTGAAATTATGAAGTACTTTATGTACTTTTCTTCTGAAGGAAGAATACACTGCAGGATACCTATAGGCCACTGGGCATACTTTTGAAAACTGGAATTTATAAAATGTTTTGTAACAGGATTGACATAGGCCCCATTGTCTAGTGAGACACTACCACATGTCTGAACTTTCCTAATAGTCAAGAAAACTGTTAATCCTGGACCTTCTCCCTTCTTTCCACCCTACTCCCCAGAGCAGGAACCAGCTGGTCAGTGGGAAGTCTCTGTAGCTCTTTCTGTTAGTTGAAGGATTACAGGTTCTTAGAGAATAGCGGCATAGTTTGCTTCTGGAATTGGGTTTCTACTTTTGTGACAGAAAGAGTTAAAGAAAATGCAATCAAAGTTGACTCGTTCTACTGAGTAGGAGAATTAGATTGTAAAAATCTTGTTAAAAGCTCAGTGTTTAAAATAGCATCATTAATAAACCAAAAACATTTGTATAGGTTTTTGTTTATTTACCTACCAATTGTTTTAAATTGTGGCAAACCCCCCCCCCCCCACATTTGTGTGGTATTTTGAGATTAATTTGCTAGGTCAGACTTCCCAGTTATTAAGAATCTATTTAGAATCACTCCTTGAGTCTTACTTAACTGCTTTGTCTTTAAATTAGTGTGTGAGCTTGAGGAAGTCGGTTATTTATTTATTTATTTATTCATTCATTCATTCATTCATTTATTTATTTATTTAAAGTTTATTTGTTTTGCGAGAGCGCCAGTAGGGTGGGGGCAGAGAGAGGGGCAATTCCAAGCAGACTCTATGCAGTTAGCACAGAGCCCAATGCAGGGCTTGGACTCCTAAAACCGTGAGATCATGACCTGAGCCGAAATCAAGAGTCAGACGCTTAACTGACTGAAGCGCCCCGGAGCCCCTTGAAGAAGTCATTTAATCTCTCATAGTCTTGGTATCTGTAAAATGGTCTCTCAGGTCTCTTTCTAATTTTTAATGATTTTTAGTTGAGCACATATGCTAGTTCCAGTTTTGCTGGAAATGGGAAAATTAGTGAAACCCATATATCCTTCTGATGGTATTAGCATGCTTTTAGGGTGATGCATTCATAACTTGTTTCTCCTTCAAAACCAAATGGACTGGTTAGAATGATTTGTGAGAATGTAATTGACAGTCTTGAAGAGTAAGATATTCTTTACGTGGCAATCTTCCCATTATTGGGTATGAAGGCAATTTAGAGAGAAATATTGGAGGCACAAATGATTCACGTTTTTAACGTAATGGCTCAGATCCTAGAAAGATGAGTGTCGTGGATGTCTTTCATCAAGTTTGTTTGTTTGTTTGTTTGTTTGTTTGTATATCTTTATGACCTTGTGAATGAGAGAAAGTTCACAGGAGTTCAGCAGCAACATTGTCCTCAGCTCAGTGGTTGTCATAGACCAATATGGAATCTGGAGCTTCTCAGGATGTCTCTACAGGGAGCAGGCAGCTGGCATTTGTAGTCTTTGCCTTATGCTCCACTAAGATATAACAGTTCTCTAAAGGCCTATTCATATTTAATCTTTTCAAAAAATTTCTGAGGTCATCCTAATTAGAAGTGCCCTTTATGTCCTCTGAACACTTATATTACTTAATACCTCTTTTGTGGCATTTATATCTATTACTCTGTATTTTGCTGTGTTCATGAGTCTCTTCTCTGTTAGATTGTTAGCTCCTTAATGACTGGAACCAAGTGTGATGTTTCTGGTTTCCCACTCTGGAGATATCATCTTGGATACAGGTCTCTTTCCTCTGTGTTCTTATAGCATATCTACAAGTCAGCCTCTCCCTCTTATCTATTTGATTTCTGACAGGGACAGAGTATGGTGTGTTCAATTTTGTATTCCTTTTTTTTTTTTTTTTTTTATGTTTATTTTTGAGATGGGAGGGGCAGAGAGAGAGGGAGATAGAGAATCCTAAGCATACCCTGAGCTGTCAGTGTAGAGCCCGATTTGGGGCTTGAACTCACAAATCGTGAGATTGTACCCTGACCTGAAACCAAGAGTCAGATACTTAACCGACTGAGCCACCCAGGTGCCCCCAATTTTGTATTCCTTAATCCTTTGTATATAATCCCTAACAAATAGCTGGTTAATTAATGTAGAGATGAGACGAGTGAGTAAAGCTGTAGCTGACCCAATAAAACACTGGAGTATCTTCATTTGTATGATTTTTGCCACTATAAACACCTCCTAGAAGTATAATGGACTGCCCTCTAAAACATCACATATGTTGATGACAGATAATAATAACTATTTGAAACATAACTTAAATGCTGTTTCTTCCATCAGAGCCTTTCAACAAAAGAGCCTGAGACTATTCTTTGTTGGATAATTCTAGGATGGTCAGGCTGGCAATTCAGAATATTGGAAGAAAGGTGGCCTGAATTCAAGTCCCTGCTCTGCTACTTAGGAGTGGTTTGGCCTTGTGGAGGTCATTTTAGTGCTCAAAGATAGTTTCTCATGTGTAAAGTGGAAGTGAAAACAGTATCTGATTGCCTGTGACTCTCTTCCTCTCAGGGTTGTTGGGAAAATCAAACGGCACAGTGTATACACAAGTACTTAGAAAACTAAATTACGTTATGAAGGGAATACACTATTACATGTTATGAAATAGGGTGACACCCTATGGTTTTAACATTTACCTTTTTCTTGTGGTTATGTAAAATAAATAACCCAACCTATAATAAGAGTAGTTGGCCATTACCCAAATAGGGGCCTCAACTCCACCTGTTAAACCCAAGTCCTACAAAAAAGGATAGTAATGACTAGTTAGTTAAGCATAGTTTCCTTCTTGCCATGCTAGTTCTTTTCCTAAATGTTAAAAGAGATGTAGCTAATGAATTTTATGCCTACAGCAGAACACTGAATTCTATTGACCACACCTTTGCCTGTTCCAGTTTCTCCATCCCCTTCTTTCTCACCTCCTTCAATTGGTTTGACACCTTCACCTGTGATATGTTCTTTTGCAGGCCTACTGGTGGAATTTTCAGACCCTTGATACTTTTCTTAAATTTGCCTAGTTGTGTGCTACCCCCCTTGTTAAATTCCTTTCTTGCTACAGTCTGTCTCCAGCAAACTCTACTGCTGGGGGCAAAGTTAGAGATGAATGACTAAAATTTTGGATTGTGGCCTGTCTTTGAGAAAGGGGGGTGGTGGTGATTATTTCTGAATGCTTCCTGCTTAACTGTGACGATGACTTCTATGTTCTAACTATGTCTTTTTCAACACCATACACCCCAAAACTTGTGTTACTTCCAAGCTTCAAAGAATAAGTGCCTCCAGGCTTGTTTAAGATTCCTGGAAAGTCAGCCTGGCAAAATTTGTTTCCAAAAATAGGATTCATTTGAGAAAAGAGGTGTTACATTATTCATATTGCCTTGTGAGCAGCAAAGTCTTTAGAGCCTTCCCTAAAATGAGACACTTGTGTTTGGATTTATGGCTTGATTGTCAGCTTGATTATTAGGTTGAGTCTTAGAAAATAATGAAGTATCTTGAAAGGCACAGGTTTGTGGTTCGAGGAGGTGTAGTTGGTAAGGAGAGAATGGGCTTTGGAATGAGACAGGCAGGGTTTAAATCCCTGAGGACACTTCCTAGTTCTCTGGATATCCTTGGTAGCTTTCTTTATTATAAAATTGTGACATTTGCTTCCCAGAATGATGATAAAAATTAGCTAAAATGATACATAATTTTATTTATTTTTGAAAGAGACAGAACATGAGTGGGGGAGGGGCAGAGAGAGAGAGGGAGACACAGAATCTGAAGCAGGTTCCAGGCTCTGAGCGGTCAGCACAGAGCCCAACGAGGGGCTGAAACACATGAACCGTGAAATCGTGACATGAGCCGAAGTTGGATGCTTAACCGACTGAACCACCCAGGTGCCCTGCTAAAACGATGCATATTGATGTTCCACGTGGTCTCTGACACTTGGGAGGCACTCAATAAGTGATAGTTTTCACCCCAGTTAGTCAAGTGGAGCATGAATCAGGTTTTTGTTTTTGTTTTTGTTTTTTTTGTTTTTGGTTTTTTTTTTTTGCATCAAGGGACAGAACCCACTTAAATTGGCTGGTGGGGGCAGTAGTTCATTGAAACATGCAGTGGGGAGTTCCGGGGATATTTGACTTGAGGCTTAGCTGGATCCAGTAGTTAAATGATGTCATTTAAAACCTCCTCATCTCCCCATCCCCCTTGTCCCATCTCTCAGTTCTGCTTTTGTCTTTGCTGGCTTCATTCTTGGGTTGTTTGCAACACATGGTGGAAAAGTCAATTATTGTAAATTGCAGGTGTTTATGGTCCTATCTCATGATTCTAGGATGTGTCTACAGCATTGACACACATAAAGATGTCCGGTTTTCTTTGTGTTGGGTGCCCATCTCTAGATCAGTTACTCTGTCCAGGGGTAGAGTGCCTTGATTGGCCAAGCCAATGCCATGTGCCCACCTCTGTTGATGAAGACGTATGATCACTTGGTTGATTACCCCTTTAGAATCACAGGGGGAAGGAGATGAGGTAGTTCCCATAGGTGTTCAAGTAGACATATAGGTTAGAAACGTGTCCATCTGAGGTAGCAATGGCAGGTCCCAAGACAGATACAGCATGCTCTCAAATTTTACTGTGTGTGTGTGTGTGTATGTGCACATGATGCGAGTGTGCTTTAAGGACTCCTTTGATGTGTTTTAGTTGTGTGTTTAAAGTTTTGGGGCTAAGGCCGATGGTAAACTGCAGGGGGTCTGGGAACTGCCCGAAATGATACATAGCATATTATATACATGTACAGAAAAATATTTTTTCCCTGGAGTTAATGTTATGCAACATGTTCTCTCCAATGAAGTTAATAGAAGCTCTTTATAAAATTCTGCAAAATCTTTGGCTCATCCTCTGCAACATGTTAGGGAAACTTTAGGAAAGTTCCTTTCACAACTGTTTTTGGAAGATCAGACAGAGATTCGTTCTCTTAGGGTTCCACCACTTACTATTTCTTCCAGTGGAAACTACCTTGAATGATGCTTATCAAAAAGGAAAATATTGGTTTTTGAGACTTGGCTAAAATTAGCTATATTTTGTAAGATCTGAACCAGTTAATTTTATGGGAGCTTTTGTGTTTGTAATTGATAGCTTACCAATTGTGGTACATGCTGGTATAAACAACCAGTAGAAGAAACTAGCTGTTGACATATTTCTTCTTTTTTCCCTGGCATAAGGAACTTCCACAGCGTACTACCATTTTTCTTCTCAATTCTAGAATTGTAGACAGGAGAGAGAATTCTGCTTGTTTGGAGCCAATTCAAACTCTGGAACCAAAAGGAAGAGATTCCCTGCTTCCTCTAATTATATTAGCTTCTCAAAATCAAAATGGTGGTTTACCCAGCAGTAGGTGGGAGTGACAGGCTATTGTATTCCTTCCCATTTTTAGGGAGATGAATCAGGTGGCCTTGGTTCTAGGTTTGGGACTTATGTGCAGGCTTTTATATTAATCCTAGATTTCGAGTTTATTTCTTATAGCTTTCTTAAATCACAAACTTCCTTCCTCAAAATTAATTGTTTCCTATATGGGGATTTGATGCTATGAGAATTAAATTGCTCAAATAAAGGCAATTTCATTATTCTAAAATGGATCCTCTGGTTCATATCATCAGATGTTGGGACTGGAAGGGATCCTTGAAGATTCTCACCTACCTCTGTGAGGATAAACTGAGTCTCCGACAAGTGCAATGATGTAACCAGGGTCCCAGGGCTACTTGAGGAGAAGAGCTGGAAGTGAGGTCTAGGGATCCCTTCACACTAGTATTTTTCCCCCAGCTATCCTACATTTTTCTCTGGCAAAATTTTAAAAAATTATCCCCAAAGCATTGTTTTCATTATCACATAGCTCAAATATGGAATCTGAGGGCAAGAACCAAATTGGTCTTTTTAATGATCATATGCCCAGTAGTAGCATTAATTAGCAACAGCAGCAGTAGTACAAATAGTCATAATAATCTCATCTGTAAGAACTTACTCTGGCCAGACATTATTCTTTATATTTTACATATACTTACCTACTGAATGGGGCCAACAACCCCTTGAAGTGGGTACTATTATTATTTTCATTTTACAGATGAATAAACTGAGGTCCAGACATATAAAGCCTAGAAATGTGCATGGAAGGCACTTGGTAAATCTTTGCTCAGTACTCAGAATTTCCAAAGCACATTCATGATCATTATATAGTGTGATGACATTTCAAGGGAGGAGGGCATTTTTCTGAGGAAATAATGGCCCAGAGGGCTCTAAGAGACGGAGGTTAGGGGGACAGTTAGTAGTAGAGCTAGGACTTACTTTGATCCTGACCTTCTGACCCCGTTAGTGTCATCTGTGAATTTCTGCAAAAGCGCATCCTAAAGGTCAGTGGCTGGGAAACTCTGAGGCACTGTCTGGTTTTATATTTACCCAGAGGTTGGCCATTTCCAGCATTCTTCTTTGCTTTGTGTAGATCCAAATTTCTATCTGGTATCAATTTCTTTCTGCCTGAAGGACTCCCTTTAAAGAGTGTTGGCCTTTGTTCTGGCACATGGTTAAATTACTCGGGATCAGCGAGACCCTTTTGAGGCTGCTTTTAAGCCCTTTCCAGAGCAGGCTGTGTCTAGGACCCTTTTGGAGGCTCTTCCTGATATTTTATGTAAACCAGCTCTTTCTACTCAGGCTGGTGGGAATGCCGCTTATTCCCAGCCCCATGTGAACCCTAGGTCCTCGTGCAGAGTAGTACTCAGCCAAGGATTGGAGGGGACCCCCTTTGCAGATTTCCAGAGTTGCTCACTGCCTCATTCTCCCCGAACTTTTATCTCTGGCTCCTCAGCTTAGCATGACCCCTGAGCTTGGCTTGGGTTTCCCCTTCCTGCACTACTGCCTAGAGTAAGTTGGGGTGATAGTAGGGCTTATCTCACTTGGAATTTCCTTGTCTCAAAGATCATGGTCCTGCATTGTCTTTGTCCAGTAACTAGTACAGTTGTTTCATGTGTTTTGTCCACTTTTCTAGTTGTTTGTAGTGGGAGGGCAGTTCCTGTAGCAGCTAATCCTTCAAGGACGGAAGTGGATGCCAGTGTCTTGTTTGAGGTCCCAAACCTTAGCAGGGTACTCTGTGCCCCCTATTTGTTAAGAACAGATATCACCCTCTGCTTCCTTTTACTTCCTCTCCCGAGCTATATTCAAAGGAACACGGAAGTTACTGGGAGACTGCGTTATTTGAAGCAAGTAGAATCTGCTCTTGCCTGTTGAAGATGAGGTGAAGAATTGGCCACTCCTTCTACTTACTTCCTGTCTGTCTGCTCACAGAGCCAGAGTCTAGAACCTTGAGTTGGCTTAAGGAGCCAAGGGCTCATGTGCCTGTGAACTAGCTGTGCAAGGGCAAGATCTACATCTGTTTCGGTCATCTTTGTATCCCAAAACCAAACAGAGTGGGCACACACTGGGTCCCTGAATGAATGAATGAATGAATGAATGAATGAATAAAAATGTATAAATGATCACACAGAATTGTGAACTTGAGATTTGTGTGTAGATATGTGGGGTGAGGGGTGATTCCTGACTGTCTGTGAATTGTCCCTATGAGGAAAAACCAGTTTGACACCTGTATGTGTGTGCGTGCATGCGTGTGTGTGTGTGTGTGTGTGTGTGTGTGTGTGTCTGAGGTTGATTACCTGTGGGCATCTCTGTCCCGGTTGCCTTTCCAGTCTGAGCAAGTACAGTTGTTAACCAGCGTGTTTTCCCACAAAGAGGCTGGCTTTTACCTTTTACGTGCTACTACCCAATGAGGTGGGTGGTGTTTATAAGAGGAGTAACCACGAAGGGGCCAGTTGCCAGGTTAGCTAGAACATCTGTCATAGCTCTGTTTTCTGCTGATGAATAGGAGGGAGACATTGTCCTGGTTGATGATTTTCATGGAATGGAAAGTGGTGCTTGTAAGGTAAATGATGATTTTAGGTTGGGGGCGGGGGGAGAAATGTGGGACAGAAGGGAAAGGTGGTGGGTGGTATATATTTAGAAATCATGAATAAATAATAATTAAGCAGCTTTTTAATCATGTCTTCATATAGATTGCATGTTCCCTTGAAATGCATAGTCTATCGTTTTTTGTCTTTATTTTGAGGTCTCTTTTAGTGTTAGTACCATCTCTTATTTTGACGTTAAGTTTCTTGTCCTTCTTTAAAAAATAGTTACCAGTGTTTGCCTTCCTCTTTTGTGATCAGCTGTTAGGCTTCCATCTGTGCCCTTTTGTAATTCAGACTTCCCATTATGGTATTTGCTTGCTTATTTAAGATTGGGTCAGGAGCCATGAATGTAAGAGGATACACTGTGCTGCTACTTCAGTAGCTTTAGAACTGGGCTTTAGAAAGCAGGACTTTAAAATTACTAAGCAAATTCATTCCTTCTGGGTCAAGCTTCCTAATAAACACCTAACAAAAAAATTCCGTATGTGGTGTTCCTGGGGCTGCCACCTGGAGAGTGGATTTTCTGAAGATAAAGGTAGCAATAGTTACTTCTATAGCAAAGAGTACGGTGGATTTCAGCGGGTGGATTTCAGCGGATTCTGAATTGTGCTATTTTGGTGGAAGCAGTTATGCGTTCTGTTGCTATGGTGATGAGATGGGACTGCATTGATATATACAGTATTGTCTTCAGTAAATGGTTTGGTAGCTGCCTCTCCTTTTCTTCCCCCCTATTCTAAATTCATTATAAGTTTAAAGGAAAAAAAAAGTCACTGTTCGTATTGGTGTTTTACAGTTGAACAGATCGTTTTCATTTTGAGAACTAACAATCGCAGAGGTGGGTGTGGTAAAGTGGAAAAGTGCAGAAATTAAAGCAACGAAGGTCAGAGCATAGAGATTTGTTGACAGTGGACTGTGTTCTCAGGAGGAGACACTTAAGGATTCATAGCTTATCTCTTTTCTTCATTGAGGTAACAAATGGATGTAAAGCACAATAAAAGTGGCTGGCATGTTGAAGAGGGTTGATAAATGAAAGTCATTTATTTTATTTATTTATTTATTTATTTATTTATTTATTTATTTATTTATTTATTTATTTATTTATTTAAAGTAAACTCTATCCCTAACATGAGGCTTGAACTCATGACACCGAGATCAAAAGTCTCATGCTCTACTGACTGAGCCAGCCAGGAGCCCCAAAAAGCCACTTAATTTTTATAAGATCTAATTACTTTCTAAACATTTGGAAACAGCTTGATAATCAAGGGAAAAAAAAAGTAGTCTAAGCCTATGTTTAAAAAAAAAAAAATGAGAAGGAACCGAGATGCAAACAAGTTGCCTTCCTTTTCCAATGTCCATTTTATTCTCTAGAATAGGAGCTACTTGATGGGTTTTTGTAGTTATTATTTTATCACAGGCTAGATACTTTGTTTCCATGCTTAAGTATATTCCTTTTACATTTATGATATATCATGTTTATACTGTAACTTGGAAACTTAATATACTTTAGACCTCTTAACAATAGAAAAGGTGTCCCTTTCTTTTTAATGGCTGTGTGGTGTTTCACCATACAGAGGTACCCTAAATCATTTAACCAGTCTTATATTGATAGCTTCCCATATTTAGCCACTTGATGACTTTTGACTGTTTAACAATATTTGCAGAATATGAAATCCAAATATTAACCTCAGTCCAGCTACTTACTGTAGGCTTCGTAAATGAGTCAAAGTAGTAATTTACAACAGAGCTTTTCTTGTTACCGCATTTAGAATAAATTTTGCAAGAGAAGCAAATGTCTAGTCTTCTTGAGTTATGCAATTAAGCAATTACTGTTCTCACCTAATTATATAGAAAATTACAGAGTTGGGTGGAGTGGGCACTGGCTAGTATCAGCTTCCTTCACACTTCCCCCTTGATGACTGTGGAATGGCCCTGTTTTTTGGCCTGAGTTTAAGTCATGAGTGTGGTAATCCATGTATAGTAATTAAAATTCAGTAAAGATCTTTCTTCACTATTTGTTTGGCTCATGCAGTTTCAGAATCATTTGTTAAGCTATGTGAATAACTTCCCAAGGATGTTTGTCACATGGAGAGAAATCACCAATGAGAAAAACACTTTTTATTGTAGCTGCTGGTAGTTTCTATTTTGGTTGATTGTTAGCTTTATGAAAAGAGATGATATACATTCACCAGTTCACTTATTCAACGCACGTGTTCTCCTGTCCTTGGCAAAGCCTGCTAGCTCTCACAACTTATCCTATCTGTCTCCTCAATTGCTTTTATTATGCATAGGTTAGGCAGTTTTGAAGCCCATATCAAAAAAAAGGAAAACACTTTTTCTGACAGCACATGCCTCGACTTTGTGCTTCCTTAAGACTCTACCTTTGTATGACTTCTTAACTTTCAGGAATGGCATCATTATCCGGTTCTTCCAAGGTCATCTGGGATTTCTGGAAGTGACTTGGAACTCACTTGCCAAAGAGCCTATTAACTCAATAGGTATCAGATGGAGTTCCTTTAATCTTTGATATTTTCCCAAAGCTCGATAGGCATACCGCATTGACTGATGGTGGACCATTTGTTCAGACTTGGTCATCATTGTCCTATGGGCGCTGTGTACTCATTTTTTATTAACTTGCGAAGAGCTCAAAAAAATACATTTTACTTCCTCTTTGACAATGTATGCTTTCCAGTGTATGCTTCCAGTGCATTGCTTCCAAAGTAATGGTAACTGTGTTTCACTGGGACCGATACTAGTATACTGGAAATCATTTTGCAGTTCTGAGAATCATAGATTTCCTTTCCAGCTGTTTGCAATGAATATTTAGTGATATTTGAAGGAATTGGGTTTCAACTACATAAACTTTGGAAGATGTAGCCAGGAAATAATTAGTCTTAATCTCATAGGAATATTGTCAGCATTCAGACCTCAAGTTCATAAAATTCCTTGATAAAATCTTGGTCCAGGAAAGACCATCTCTTGCCTCTTATGAGTTCATATGATCACCATGTTTTCATTTGCTTCTGTAAGCAGTGTGGTGACTTAATGATTGATAAAGAGGACCCCACCTTTATTTTTATTTACTTATTTATTTTTGAATATAATTTATTATTAAACTGGTTTCCATACAACACCCAGTGCTCATCCCAACAAGTGCCCTCCTCAATGCTCATCACCCACTTTCCCTTCTCCCCCACCCCCCATCAACCCTCAGTTTGTTCTCAGTATCCAAGAGTCTCTAATGGTTTGCCTCCCCCGCCTCTGTAACTTTTTTTTCCCCTTCCCCTCCCCCATAGTCTTCTGTTAAGTTTTTGAAGATCCACATATGAGTGAAAACATATGGTGTCTGTCTTTCTCTGACTGACTTATTTCACTTAGCATAATACCCTCCAGTTCCATCCACATTGCTGCAAATGGCCAGATTTCATTCTTTCTCATTGCCAGGTAGTATTCCATTGTATATATAAACCACATCTTCTTTATCCATTCGTCAGTTGATGGACATTTAGGCTCTTTCCATAATTTGGCTGTTGTTGAAAGTGCTGCTATAAACATTGGGGTACATGTGCCCCTGTGCATCAGCACTCCTGTATTCCTCGGGTAAATTCCTAGCAGTGCCATTGCTGGGTCATAGGGTAGATCTATTTTTAATTTTCTGAGGAACCTCCACACTCTTTTCCAGAACGGCTGCACCAGTTTGCATTTCTACCAACAGTGCAAGAGGGTTCCCTTTCTTCACATCCTCGCCAACATATATAGTCTCCTGATTTGTTCATTTTAGAGAGAACCCCACCTTTAAAGATAGAAACTTAGGAGCATGTACTTGGGAGAAAATTGCTGGAATCCAGCTTTAAAGTTGTTGTAGTCAAACATTCAGTGCCCAAGTAAATGTGGATGATGCATACCTTTTTAAAATTACCTAAAATAGAGAAGAATTTTGAAAATTGTACTAAATTCATTTTTATAAAAATATAGTTTTTAAATATGTTTGATTGCATCTTAAGACTGTACCACAAGCTGGGGCGCTTGGGTGGCTCAGTCGGTTAAGTGACCAACTTAGGCTCAGGTCGTGATCTTGCCGTTCATGAGTTTGAGCCTTGCATTGGTCTCTGTGCTGTCAGTACAGAGCCTGGAGTCTGCTTCAGATTCTGTGTCTCTCTCTGTCTCTGTCTCAAAAATAAGCAAATGTTAGGGTGTCCGACTTTGACTCAGGTCATGATCTCATGGTTTGTGGGTTCGAGCCCTGTGTCAGGCTCTGTGCTGACAGCCTGGAGCCTGCTTTGGATTCTGTGTCTCCCTCTCTCTCTGCCCCTCCCCCGGCTCACACTCTGTCTCTCAAAAATAAATAAACATTAAAAAATATATAAAAATTAAAAATCATTAAAAATGTTTTAAAAAGAGTGTACCACATACTAAGTTATATTCCATGTATGAGCATCCTTAAGCCTCTTATCCTGGGCTGTATTTGTGATGCCCTTTGATTTCTGATCCACAATAGAAGTATAATTGAAACAGAGTCAAATAAAAAGAAAAAAATAATAGAATCTCCCAACTTTTCTTCTAACTGGCCCTGTGACTATTTGAAGGCTTCAGGGAACCAGAAATTCTCCACTAATTGCCTCTTGGGATATGAAGAATTTAAGACCAAACAAAACATTTTTCTAAAGTTTGTCACATTGTCATCCCTGGGGCTTTAACACTTAGCCCTGGGAATATTCTTCCTCTTTGTTCATCAAGGTGGCATCTAGCATTACGTTGTAGTTTTTAGATTTGTTGGCTGACATAGAACAACCTATAAATGGGCCATTTTGGTGGAACTACAAATCAATATGATATTGACAATGAATCTGCCTGCATTTTTGGGCATGGGTTTCGTGTATACACAGAGCAAGCTGTAATTTTAAAGGCTAATGAGTTATTCAGGTGTATACTTAGAGTTTTAATGGGGTTATTGAGAAGCTTGCAAACTTCCTAGTTTCAGTAGAATACTGTCTGGTGCACTTATAAGAAGAGTTCACTATCCAAGTATGAAACCATAGGTTCCAAAAACTTAGATGCACGTGGAAGTAATAGCCTCTATTTATCGAGCGTCTTCCATGTGCCAAGCATTTGGCTAAGTTTTGACCAACTTTACAGTTTATACCACCAATTCTGGAAGGATTTCTATGCATTCACATATATAGGTGTGTGTGTATTGTTACAAACACAGGGTTGTTTTTAGTTTTAACATAAATGGTGATACATATGTTTTGCTATGCAACTTGATTTCTTTTTTCTTCTTTTCCTCCTCTGAATATGTTAGATCTTTTTCATGTCAGTGTTCATGGACCTAGGACATTCTTTGAACCTGGGCATAGGATTCTGTAGCACTGGTTGTCAAACTGACCTGCACATTGGAATTACCCTTGGAGTTTGGAAAAATACTCAAGCCTGGGCCCCCAATACCAGAGATTCTGATAAAATTGGTATGGAGTAAATAAAGCTTGGGCATCAGAGTATGAAAACCAGTGTCTTACGGCGCAGGGGCACAAACATTTATTAAAACATTCACCTATTGAAGGTCACTTAGACTGATTCTCTATTACCAATAGTGAATGGGTTTTCTATTACAGTGCTGTAGTGAACATCCTCGTTAATATATCTCTGTGCTCATGTGTAAGTATATCTATAGGTTAATCCCTATATATGGAATCTAGGAATCCTTAGATGTGGATCAAAGGGCCAGTACATTAAAAACAACAATAGATATTGCCATTTTGCACTCCACTGAGGCAATACAATTGACTTTCCCATCCATAGATTATTAGATTGCCCACTGTGGGGCTGAAGTTCCCCCCAACCTCACCCCCCGTTAAGAAAAAAATTTGTTCTGATTTTGGATGGTTGTATATCTAAGTGCTTATGGAGTTTCCTATCATGAAGGGAGACTGGGGAAATCCCATGTCAAAGTTTTATTTCTCTTGGTCCTTTTAGCGCTTTTTCTTTTGGAAATTAGTTTTAGAGGCTGACGTGACAAGGTAATGCCTTCACTTCTCATTCATTAGAGGGTATGTGTGTCTCTCATGAAGGGCCGGGGAAGTTCTGATTGAAGAGCAACACCTACCAGAGCCACACAACATCCCATACTGGTGGGGGCCAGAAGGCCTCTTTACTGCCTTATTTCTACACCTGAACTCGCATTCAATTGAAACTTTACCGGCATCTTTTCATAAGCCTCTCTTGAAGGTTTATTATGTAAAATTTGTAGTTAGAATTTTATGAAGGGCAGGGTCCTTCTTTCCAAGGGAGTTCCAGTTTTCATAATGTGACTCCATCATCTGTCCTTATAGTTTCTGGGTGGCTTCTCCCTGCCTTGTCATGCGCAGGACTCATTAGTAACAGCCTGAGCATAGGTGTGGTGCTGGCCTTGCCCAAAATGAACCCCTCTGAGCAGCAGGTGTTGTAGAGAGGCTCAGGATCTAGTCAACAACTCACCACACTGTAATTTTAAACCCAGGAATCACCATGGACTTAGCTTTCTATAAACATTTTTTACATTTGTAATGGCAAATGGTGGCTGTGTCCACACATGTTCAGAATGACCTCTCTGAGGCAAAAGTGTGAAAGCCTGTGGCCGTGGCTGCTGACAGTCACGTTGTCCAGTTTGGCGACCAGTTCAGTGATTTTCCTGGATAGACGAGATGCCTTCAGAGGTACAAAGTAGAATAATAAGTAGGTGAGGTCAGTGCCTGAGTAAAATGTGAAGGGGAATCAGGTCAGTATTGCCCATGTCAGCGTCCTTGCAGTGACTCAGTTGGGTGTGCTATGTGGTCGTTCTTGTATAAGTGGTTGGGTTGAAATACCGAATCTGTTGAATGCTTCAAAATATACAAGAGAGCTAAGACTTTTCAAAGTGCCTTTTCCCACACGGCCCCTAAAACTCTCAGAGAATTTCCCACAATTTGCAGATAAGCTGACTAACCTGCAGAGCCCTTGATTTAGTGATGACAACTGCCCTGTAGAGATTAAACCAGCCTCGTTCCAGGAATTTGTTCTGCTGATACACACAGGAATGTCAGAGAAAGGAATCTGGTTAACACATTTCTACCAAACAGTAGTTAACAAATACAAATCCTCCTTCCAACTCTCTAAGGTAGTTCTCCGTTCCCTTTGTAATGTCCACTTAAAAGCCATCACACTTTTAGAGAGGACGTTAGGGTCTTGAAGCCTTTCCTCCGGTTCCTCCAGGAAAGAAGTGGGTGAGCTGCTCTTTGAACCTGGGTCAAGTCTCCACGGCTGCCTATGTCATGTTGTGTCTGTTCATTAGTTTTTCCCTCACTGAAAAGCACAGACATTTTCCATGAGAAGGATGGGGTTTCTTAATAGTTCCCAGAGAATGGGGCTAAGCTTAACCAAGAAAGTTTGTTCTACATGGTGTTTCATTTTCTCTTGCTGCAATTGTATGAATCTTGGCATGAAAGTAGTCAGAAGTACATGAACAGAAGAAGGTAATTAGTGAGGTTTAAATTTTCTTTCAGTAAACACGAACATATAAAGCCCTCCAGGCAAGGTTTTATTTCTTTATTTTCAGTCCAGGGAACTGTAGTTTCCCTGGGATGCCAGTGGACATTATTCTCCATAAAGGCCTGCACACAAGTGGAAGTTGTACCTACTTGGCAATAAAACGCCTTGATGAGAAAATGTCGTTGTAGTATTTGGGAGGAGTAAGGTCGAGCAGCATCTGGTTTGGGGGCTGGGAGGGTTAGTAGCAGTACTCACTTTTCAAGGGACCGTGTCTTATGGCCTCACTGGGAAGAGGGACTAGATACTACTTTGAGGATGGCATTGCGCGTCCTCGGCCCAGAGTACCTCTGGTTTATCTTCTCTAAGCCGTATTAGACTTTACTCCTAGATCTGGAAAGCACAGTTTTTCAAACTAAGTGTATATCTATTCAACCTCTTCTCTCTCAGGATTTGCCAGAATTATTTCAGTTGTGAGAAGGTTCCAAAAAAATGAGTAGTAATCTACTTATTTTTAGGCAGTGTCTTTTAATGTCACTTAAATATTCTGTGTGGATCGTCCCAACGTGTTGGCTACTTGTTTGGAAAGGTCTGAAACCTAACACCCCTGAAGTGTGATCATCGTGGTGGGGAGGCATTTCAAGAGGCACCACATCTGCCTGCAGGGGTGAAGACTCTGACTTCAGGGGTTACTCAAGTAGGGTCAGCAGAGGACTGGAGCCACAGGGTACAGGCAGCTGTTGGTGCCCTGCAGGGTACTCGCGTTCTCCTCTGGTGACTGTGATGTCGTATTCTCCTATTCTTCCTGAAAGAGCTGCTAGGTGATTCAGGAAAAGTTGCTTGTTTTACATGTTTGTTAAAGAACAAAACTTGGCCTCTTGGAAGAGCGAGAGCTTTGATGTGACAGAACTGGCCATTGAGTTGTAACTTCCTATGTCTGTGTAACCTCTCATTGAAATTTGTCCTTGCACATCTAAGTGGATCCCTTAGAGGCAGTGAAGATGGAAACCTAAAGGGAGAAAACGATTTGCATTTCTTTCGGGTTCCGCTTAAATCTGTTTATTGACTTAACTCACAGACTAGCAACAGGTCGGCAGGCCCAAGGGCACAGGCTGTCTGGCAAGGCTGTGCTTTCGTTGGTGGGGACTCCAATGACACTTTTGGTTTGGCTCTTCTCCCAGATGATCCAGACGAGATGTCCTGGCTTCCAGACTGGTTTCTGTCACGTGAACAACACAAACTCCTAACTCGAGAACCGTGTTGTATTGGCTTTAGGGATTTATGTCCCAAACCTGTGGTTAAAGTACTGAGTCATGACAGAAGAGTCATTGCCAGCTTTTTAGGGTGAGACCTGGAGGTCCCCCTCCTTTGCTCTTTACATGAAGAGCAGGTGTTTTCTGGCAGGAGTCTATGACTTGGGCTTGGAAGAAAGAATTATGTGCTGGTTGAGGCTTGGTCTGGCTTGAGGGTGTGCATGGACTTCGCTTGGGTTCCTTCCTTATTATCTAGGGAGGAAGAGGGGAAGGAATGGGACAGGTTCTGGCTTCCACTTTGCACCCCCTCCCCCCACTGATGCAGAGAGGGCACACAGGAAGGAGTGTGTTTTGTGTGTACTGCCCTGTTTTAGGGTGCCTGGTGCCTATATTGTTTTCCTCTTGCATCAGGAAAGTCAGTGAGCTGAAGGGACTGACTACAGGGTGAATTTCCAAGACCCACTTCCAGAAGCGCCCCGTTCAACATCCTTTTGGGACTTGAGTGTGTGGGAAGGGCTGGTCCTCCGCTGGACACACTGAGAAACGCCCTTTCCGTTTCCTGGTGGAGAGGATGTTGAAACTTGCGGGGAAAACACATCGCCTTTCAAACGTTTCTCCTGCAACCTTTAGACTGTATCCCATGATTTTTTTAAAGCTCCAAATAGTACTTGGCATCTGGTGCGCTTGGGAAATGAAACCAGACATGAGGAATGCGAGAGGGGAGAGAGATGGCCAAGGAAAGAAGCGAAGCAGTTTTTTCTTTTCACATTCTTCTTGATAAGAGAATTTGGGTTAACATTATCGTGCTGTTGAAACCAAAACTGCATGTCAGGGCCCATTGGAAAATTGCAAAATGTGGGGTAAACTGCATCTCTGAAAATAAGAGGTATGGCACCAAAATGGAGGGTTCCCTGGCCATTCTCTTTAAAGTTGCTCTTACGGTATAATTTTTTTTTTTTTTTTTTTTTTTTTGCTTGTCCCTCTTTTTAAGTCTGTGACATTGTTTCAGAAATTCCGGAGACCATTTACAATGAAGGAACAATGCCAGTATTTTAGTACTGAAATTATAATTGGAGAATTAAACGCGAAATACTGTCTTGATTAAAAAAATAGACGTGGGTTACGATATCGATGTGAGTACATGCAGGAGCTCTCAACTGTCTGATCACGTTGGTGGCTGCCAGGAACTCATGGTCTCTCCTTGTCTCTCTTCCTCCAGCATCTAAGTTGCTTCCCCCGTGACCACTTTGGTCAGAGGACAACCGTGGTTACTTAGCCAGTGAGCGTATCCTTCGGTCTGGACAGCCATCTTACCAACGTGTGGCAAAAGTCCTTGATGAAGCAATCAAAAAGATGTATGCATGGGTGCAAATCTGTTTTGTCAACACTGCTTTCAAGTTTCCCCTATTTATTTGGTACAGATATTGACCTGCTTTGTGGAAAACAATGCTTACGTATCACATATGTGTTGTGACCTGGCATTATCAAAGAAGAGTGTTAGGGAGGGTCTTCTTGTGGACTGTAAGTTCTCCAATGTTTTAGATCATCCTGATCATCATCATCTATATTCCCCAAAATTTGGCCCTCATTTGTTGACTGTTACCATGTTGAGAGTCTTGTTTGTTTTGTTAAAGAGCAGTACAAATGACTCTGACTTCGAGCTAGGCCACAGATGGATTAAATTTCTTAATTCTTTGCTAAGCAGAATGCACCTGCTCCAGAATCTTAAGTAGCTTTTTAATTGCTTCCTTGTGCGTGGCATAGCAATAGTCATCTGTAATGTTATAGATGGATTGCATTTTGGATGTCGCAGAAGTGACTTCTTCCCCTCTGCAACGATGCCAGAAGCTGAGATTAGAAGATGTGTTCTGGTTGAGGGCCCAGCTGTCATGGTGGAATTAGTCCTTTCCCTCGGGCTGATCTGATTAAAAAGGGGCCAAGATGTGGAAACACAGGTCCCAGGTTTCAGTAACTCTGTATTCCCTCTTCACTGGACAGAGTGAGCAGCTTCGCCGCTCCCTAAATGTCCCCACTAATCTGTGATCTCCCTGAGTCTGTGGACTTTCTTCATCTGTGTCTATAGCACCTAATGCTGTGTCTGGCTTCTTGAGGTTCAGCTATGATAGGTGAAGAAGTGAATACTTTCTCTGGCAAGGTGTTCATTGAATGTAAGGAATGGGGAAAAGTCTAAAAGATTTCTCAGTGGATCTGTTTCCCATGGATCTTACTTTTGAGGCTGGGTGGAAAAAACAAGCATGAGCTAATTCAGCCAGAAAGAAGCTCCTTGCTTGAGGGAAGCTGCAATACCCAGAGGATGAAGTCTGTTTGTGAGGCTACTGTCAGCATCAGAAAGCTTGACAAGTGGCTAAGGAGCACTTGGTGATCTGGTTGACTTTAAATGTCTTGGCATTTGTGAAAAAGAGATCTGCAGGCAACTGTGGGAAGAACACCCAGTCACACAATCCTGAAGTTCAGAAACAAGCCATCTGTTCACTTAGGCATTTATGCTTTTGCATTCAACAAACATGTATTGAGAATATACCATGTGCCAGAGACTGAATGAAGCATAGTCCCTGTCTTCAAGATCTCATAGTCTGGTGGGGGAAACAGACGTGAATTAAAAAAAAAAAAAAATCCAGGGGCGCCTGGGTGGCGCAGTCGGTTGAGTGTCCGACTTCAGCCAGGTCACGGTCTCGCGGTCTGTGAGTTCGAGCCCCGCGTCGGGCTCTGGGCTGATGGCTCAGAGCCTGGAGCCTGTTTCTGATTCTGTGTCTCCCTCTCTCTCTGCCCCTCCCCCGTTCATGCTCTGTCTCTCTCTGTCCCAAAAATAAATAAACGTTGAAAAAAAAAATTAAAAAAAAAAAATCCAGACAACCAAAAAACACTCAATTTTATACACACACACACACACACACACACACACACACACACACTGCTTGGGATGTGGAAAGAAACGTGCGACCATCTCTGGAAAACTTAAGGCCCATTAAAACATTGAGTGGGTTTTGAATGGTCAGTGGAAGACACTTAGGTTCATAAGGAAAAGAGCACCTTAGGCTGTGGCTGGATGTGTGGGCTCAGAAGTGACACCTGTGAAGGTCTGATTACTTCGTGCACTTGGGGGGGGGGGCACATGGATGGACAGTGCTCATGGTACTGGAAGACAAGGATAGACAATAAGTAGCCAAAGACTAGACCACAGAGGGTCTTATGGTCCCGGCCGGAAGCTGTACTGTATCCAGGAGACACAACAGAAGTTGTGATTGAGTGACACAATCACATTTATGATGTTCCCAGAATAAACCCCAGACTCCTCACTCTGGTGTACGAGTCCCTGGAGTCTGGGCCTCTCCCCTCTCCAGCTTCTTCTCTCTTAACACTGTCATTACTCACTATGCCCCAGCCATACTTGTCTTCTTCCCTAATCCAGATGTGCCAAGTTGCCCACCTGCTCTGGGCTTCTGCACATACTCCTCCCACCTGGAATCATCTGCCTCCAACACTTAGCAGGACTGGTACCATTCATCCATTAGGTCTCAGCTTAAATGCCCTCTCTCTGGAGAGGTTGTCCCCAATCACACTATTGAAAGTCGCTGTCTCCACCACCACGATCACCACCATTTTCTTTCACTTGCTTCTTGCATCCCCTGTAACCCTAACCAAAATTAATATAGTTTACTTGATTTTTTTTTTTCATGCCTTTTCCAAAACATCTTTTCTAAAACTCCCTGAAGGGCACATCATCTCATTTTCATCCCTGTTTCCTCAGTGCCTAGAACAGTGCTTGGCACGTAATTAGCATGCAATAAATCCCCCCCCACCCCACAGGGTTGTTGTTTTTTTTTTAAGTAAACACCCAACGTGGGGCTCGAATTTATGACCGCGAGATCAAGAGTCATGTGGTCTTCCAAATGAGCCAGCCAGACACCTCAGTACTCAACAGAATTTTGACTTAATGAATTAAATGATGAATATGATGAACTAGGGCAGCTGTTGGTGACCTTCAACCCCTGGGCCTCCATGCACACACCACATATTTTTGTATGGCCCATGAGCTCAGAATAGTTTTCACATTTTTAAATAATAAAACAAATTTTGAAAGAGAATATTCTGTGACATGACAAAGTTCTGTGAAGTTCAGATTTCAGTGTCCACGGTGAAGTTGTATTGGCATATAGGCATGCCCATTTTTTACAGATGTCTGTGGCTGCTTTCAGAATAAAATGGCACGGTTGACTAGTTGTGATAGAGGCTTAAGAGCCCACAAAGCTAAAAATATTTACTATCTGGTCCTTTACAGAAAAGGTTTGTCAGCCCCTAAACTGGAGAACCACAGGTTAAGGAGAAGAGTTACAGAACTGTTGTAATTATACAGATGAGAGATAAGGGGAGGCTGAACTAAGGTCATGGCCTTGAGGTTGGAGAGGGTGGGGATTGGATTCCCATTGGATTAAGCACTCAGGTTCCCTGACCTCTGCCAAGCTTCCCTGCCCCACTCCGAACCAGTTAGGCTTCTTCCAGTCAACATCCCTTTACGTTCTGCGGCAAAGCAAGTCCCTCCCCAACTTCTCTCTTCCTAACTTCCCCACTCCCTCCCAAGTCTCCCTTTCAGTCTGATATGTGAAATGAGGACGATAAAATGGAGTGTTGGGTGTGGATGTGCTTCGTAAAATTACATACACAGCTGTTGGGATTGCTCATTAGCGAAGTGCCAGGGCGGTTAAGGAGGGCTGACCAGAAGTGTCTACTGCCACTGAGGGGTCATAGGATGATTACTTATGCTTCCACTTTGGTCTATATCTAGGAATCTAGTCTCTTAACAGTGAGTTCCAAGTATGTGTATTAAAAATGGCAGCCTGGGGGCGCCTGGTGGCTCAGTTGATTAAGCCGCTGACTTCGGCTTAGGTCATGATCTCATGGTTTCAGAGTTTGAGCCCCGCTGTGCTGACAGCTCAGGGCCTGGAGCTTGCTTCGGATTCTGTGTCTCCCTCTCTCTCTGCCCCTCTCCTGCTCACACTCTGTCTTTCTCTCTCTCTCTCAAAAATAAATAAACATAGAAAAAAATGGCAGCCTGTTGGAAGTCTCAAAGCTTTGCCATCATCTACAGTTTAAGGATGGGTTTAATGGAAGACCTTGTATTTGGTGTCACACACAGGAGCCAGCATAAAAACTTGGCTTTTGGGCGTTAATGAGGCTTTTAAACACAAATCACCTGTCAAAGGCAATATTTTGGTCCTTATTAAAATGATTTCAATTAGGTTCTTAAGCATAATAGACTCTGTATCTTATCACCCATCTTAGAATCTAGCCAAGACCCTCATTTTGTGTTTGTTTATAGAACTGCTGGCTTAAAGAAAAAAAGACTTAAATGCTTTGGGCTGATTTTTAGATCTCTGTGTTTCTTGTGCACACCCTCCCCCCCCCCCCCCTCAATACAGCCAGCATGTAATAAAACTTGGGTTTAAGTGAAACAACCTATAAAGTACAAAAGTAAAGTTGCTCTCTATTCATTTCCCAAATACTTGGGTCGTGCTCCTATGTGTGTGAGGCACTAAGTGACACAAGCTGTGGGCACTTTTTCTCATGGAGTTGACTCTTCAATAGGGGAAGTAAGACCCAGACCACAAATCCACAAATTACCGTAAGTGTTGGCTCTGCCTCATAAGGGTCACAACATGCTAAGAGGGCCCAGACCACATTCAATGGGATAGGTTAGCAAGACTGCCTGGAAATAAACTTGAAAGCTAAGCATGGACCATATGACCTTCCATGAACTGGGTCTTGCCCGTTTTTTGTTTTTTTGTTTTTGTTTTCTCCCGTCTTAGAGTAGTGTGAATGCTGCCTCCTTACCCCCATACGGAGGTGCTTAGTCATGCAGACCTTGACACTAATCCCTGAACGGTCTCTTCAGTATACTTACTGACAGTTGAGTGACAGGGTGTGCAGGACTCTGGCCTGGCTGCCAAGGGGGACATGGCTGGGTCCTGAGGACATACGTCGGAGACAGACATTCACAGTTGTATTTTAGTGAACTAAGTCTGAACTCCCATCTCCTCGTGTACATCAGTGGTATTGCTCCTTCCCCATGCCGGTTAACAAAGAATACAAGAATTGCACTCTTAGAGAAATTCTTCTAGCATTTTGCCATTGCTGAAATAGTTGTACTCTATTTTACAAAAATACATTGCTAACAGATTGGAGGGAAGCAACTCATCCTTCGCCTCAGATAGTTTGGGACACTGGTGTATAGATCACCATAACTTGGATACTTTTGATAAGAACATTTTTGCGTACACATTCCCCTCCTTCCATCTGTCATATAAACAAATGATCATACAGTTTTTTTTTGTTTTGTTTTTTTTTAAATCTCATCTTCATTTGATTGTGAAAGTAGTATGTCTTCATTGTGACAACAACTTGGGAAAGTACAAAGAAATTTTTTGGTGTTTTTGACACAAGCTTACTGTTGGCTCACATTGTGCTGTTTCTCTTATCCTTTTTTCCTTTTATCTTTGTCAACACGCTCCCATCCTGACAGCTCATATATGTACACTTGTTCGTACATAAATGGGACACTGGATACCTATTCTTTATTTTACATATAAAATGCGCGTGTCATTAAATATTCTTTTAGAGAGGACTGCTTGGTCATCTGTCATCTAGTTATACCATGATTAACCTTTTCGTATAGTCTCCTATAACTAGAACTTATTTTATGCCTTTGTTTATTGGTTATTAGGTAACGCTTTGAAAATTGTTGTGACCGCATTTTTGATAGTATCTCGGAATATTCCATTGGGATATTTTCTAGGAGTAGAAATACTTCAAGTCAAAAGTATGAGTGAAAGGCGTCAGTAAACTGCCCTTCAGGAACGTTGAAACAAATTTCAGTTTTCACCAGCCGTGGATGGGCTCACCATACTAAGTACTGTCAGTGTGGGTGCTGGCAGGATGGGAGCGTGTTGACAAAGATAAAGGCAGAAGGAATGAGCAGACCACTGGGATGGAAGAAGAGAGGAGCGTGGGATGTGAATGGGGTGTGGAAAATGGTCTGTTGGCTAAAGTGAAAGATACTTTCAAGGAAATAGGAAAGACAGAGAAGTTGAGTTGGATCTGATTTGATGGAGCACTGAAAGCCAGTTTAGATTGGTATCGGAGAGACTTCAGTGGGTTTTGATCAGGAAGATGAGAGCCCCAGGGTTTTGCTGTGGGAAGGCTGTGTTATATAACACAAGCTGTGCCACACCACTGCTCATTCCCTATGTACTCCATGCCCCTTCCCACCCCATGCCTTTGCTTGCGCTGTTCCTTCTGCCAAAAGGCCCTGCTTTCCATAATCTATTGAAGCTCCACTCATCCATCAGGGACCATACCCACATTCTCCCCTATGTACTTCCTGCTCGATTACGTAGCATCCACTGGTATAATATACCATATTGCCTTTTTATAACTGTTTGGTGTACTACTCTCTCCAACCAGATTATAATCTCCTAGTGACCCATTTCCTTTATGTATCCTTCAGTGCTTATAGTGCCTGGTGTATAAGAGGTATTAACACACATCTGCCAAAGGAATCCCAGGCACTGCACATGTCTCCTATGACATTGAACAAGTACCCTTTAGGCCAGGAGATATATGCTTCAACAGTTTGGGATATTGGATGTCTCGGCCAAGTTGTTATTCCAGAGCCAGTTGGAGTATCACATAGGGCTACATGAGGGACAACCTACTCTTAACATTTACCTTCCCTTCCCTCTAAAGACTTCTAGTCACTGGCTTTTGGAGACCACCATCCCTTAAGTGAGCGAGATCTTGACTCCAGAAATGTTTGTAAATCATAGTTATTTATGAAAACTTCTACTGGAGCTTGTAATGTTGTATGAGATTGGTTTTTTAAAAGCCAGTATGGCATCGTGTTGTACGTATCATTCTTTGATTTGCTTTTTTCAAGTGACAGTGTAACTTTGGAATTTTCCCAAGGCAATACATATAATTACAAAAAACTATATAATAATTAAAAATGTGTTTTTAAAAAATTTCTTTTAATGTTTATTTATTTTGAGAGAAAAAGAGAGCACGAGCAGGGGAGGGGCAGAGAGAGAGGGAGATGCAGAATCCAAAGCAGGCTCCAGTCTGTGAGCTGTCAACATGGAGCCTAACATGGGGCTCGAACTCAGGAATCGCAACGTGAGGTTATGACCTGAGCCACAGTTGGACACTTAACTGACTGAGCCACCCAGGTGCCCCTAAAAATGTATTTTTATGGTAAAAATTCAAATTCAAGGGGCACCTGGGTGGCTCAGTCAATTAAGCATCTGACTTCGGCTCAGGTCATGATCTCACAGTTCATGGGTTCAAGCCCCGTGTCAGGCTCTGTGCTGACAGTTCAGAGCCTGAAGCTTGCTTTGGATTCTGTGTCTCCCTCTCTCTCTGCCCCTCCCCTGCTTGCACTGTCTCAAAAATAAATAAACATTAAAAAAAATTCAAATTCAAAAGGGTATCAAATGAAAAAGAATAGTTCTCCAATCCCCTGTTTTTATTTTAGAGGTTAGTGCTATTTGCCCTTTCTTACATATATTCATAAAAACATATATGCATTCTTTAAAACATGTAATCCTGTAATACGTACAGTATATCATAAAGTATCTGGAACATGTTTTCATATCTACATATACAGATGCCATGTTGTTTTTAAATGAGTGCATAGTATTCTGTTATGTGAATATACTATGACTATCTCTGTATTGGTGAACTCCTTTGATCTTTTCTGTTTGGATAGCTCATGTGAAATCACTCTTCGTTTGTTATGAATTTAAATTATTCAACATGATAAACATGAACTGAGTGCTTCCTTCCTTCCTGGCACTGTGCAGCGCACTAGGGCCAACAAGGTGTTTGATGGTCATTCCCTTCCCCTGACTTGAAGTTATTGGCTGTCTAACAGGACAATACTCTCTTAACGAACTTAGAATATGATATGAGCTGGAATGGGTAGATATGCCTTAGCATACATATTAATTCTCCTTTGGGAAGGTGAAAAAGAGGACGTTGGTATCAAACTTTAAAGGATAAGAGATCCTGGATTCCTAAGGGGTGAGGAAGAGAAGGTCATTCTTTCAGGGGATGTTAAAGAACAAGATGGGTTGGCAAGAAAGAGCATGTGATAGGCAAAGAATGGCCAGTAGCCCAGTGCAACTGGGGCATGTGCCGTGGTGTGGAGGGGGAGAATTGTACTGTTGGCTCAGCAGTTGGTCACAGGAAACACTCAACAAGTGAATAGAAGGATGTGCTCTTTGTCTAACTGAACTCCAAACCATCTTGGGGTTGTCCTCTTTATGCCCTGCAGGCTATCAACTGCCTCCAGGGCAGAGGGTCTTTCTTGAATTGGTCTGGCTTTAAAAAAAAAAAAAAATCTTTTATCCATTTTTGCACCTTTAACCATGTCATGTCTTGTTTTTGCAGAGTTTAGTCACTTCAAGAAATAGAACAGAAATCCGCCATGGCCCCAAGGAAGAGAGGTGGACGGGGGATTTCATTCATCTTTTGCTGTTTCCGAAATAATGATCACCCGGAAATCACCTATCGGCTGCGAAACGATAGCAACTTTGCGCTTCAGACCATGGAGCCAGCATTACCCATGCCCCCTGTGGAGGAGCTGGATGTCATGTTCACTGAACTTGTGGTGAGTCTCCAACTTGCTTCCTGCCGGTGGTTGGGAGCCAGGAGGAAGAGGAGAGGGTGTGCCTGGTTTCGTTTGGTTAGCCATGGGCTCGCCCTTCTTCAGTGCAATGACCCCTGAGCTGTGGGCACTGAGCCTCTGGAGGAAGAGAAAGAAGAAGGTAGCTTTACTACATCAGAGGGCTTTGCTTTAAGTGAAGGGATTTAGGCCCTTAGATCTTCGAATATGTGGCCGAATCACATCCCAAGTTGCTTCTCCTGTTCCCCTCCATCCCAGCGTGAGTCTATACCTGTGTCCTTTGCCTCACAGCCCCCCAATTCTCTAATGCTTTCTCCACCCCTACTCTCAGTGCGCTGTATGAATGTCTTCTTAACAGTTAGTCCTACTCCTCTTCCTGTCCCAGATCCTTTGATGAAAGCCATTATTACTTAAGGCAGTTAATTATTTAGCCTAATGATCAGACTGTAGTAATAAGTGTTGTGGGAAGCTTTTCATGGATCCTGTCATATTTTAGAATCCACTGTACTGAAGTGAGAGAGATATCTGGTGTAGGACCTCTTCTCAAAAGATGTAAATGATCTCTTCAGCTTAGCTTTTTAGGTATCTCTGAAGTAGTGTTTCTTTCCATTCCATGTTACAGAGGTATATTATGGCATAGTTCAAAGAGTCCTGGCATGTGGATTAGGAAGACGTTGGTTCAAGTTACTATTCTGACTTTATTATCTGTGTAAGTATGGAAGAAGCATATGAGCCTGTTTTCTGGAAAGTGAGAAAAAAAATAAGTCCTCCTTCTAGTGTGATGTAGTGTCGAAGTGAGAGTAATACATAGTGGGAATGGCCCAGTGCCTGGCCCTCATTGGGTGCTCAATAAATGTTACATGAGTACTCTATCCTCCCTCGATCATTGCCGGCATTTTGTAATGGAGTTAGTTCTAATCGGACGAATCAGACCATTTGTATCATTCAACAGATACTCGAGAGTGCTATCATTTTGCATGACTCTTAGGTCAGAAAGTAATGTAGCCTGTGTTACTGCCCTCCAGGGGTAATATCTGAAGCGATCAGTCCACTCCAGCTCTTCCAGAACAGAATTTACCTATAGACTTACCCTATAAGATAAGGCAATATGAGAGTATTACCAAGCCTATTACCAACCAGAATTGGTTGGGAAAAAGAAGAGATGGCTGTTGGCAGCATGTTTGTGTTTTACGATGTGGATGAATATTTTTGGTGTTTAAGGAATCTCTCCCCTCTCCCACCTCTGCATGCAGAGTTTATGTTCTAGGTGTTAATGGGGAGGTTCGAAGTCGGAAACTGGAACCTTACCTGAAACAGCTGACAGTTTCAGTAGCAAAAGGGGATTGATAAAAAAGTACAATGCCACTAGAGGAAGAAGCACAACCCACCTCTGCATGGTGTGTAGATGTGTTGTGAGGTATAGGACAGTGATGAGGAGGGTGGTCAAGGAAGACGTTCTGGAGGATGTGAGCTGTGAGTGATTGAAGGTAAGAAGGGAAGTGGTGGGGATCGGTGTCAATGGCTGTCTCAGTCATCTCAGCTAGTTCATCCTGTGACAGTTACAAACTACAACAGCTTATCCCTTGCTAATGCTGCATGTCCCTTGTGGGTCAGGTGTGGTTTTGTTCCTCACCATCTTTCATCCAAGACCCAGGCCTGATGGAAGAGTAAGGAGGGACATGGCAAACTGCTAGTAGGCTCTAAGCTTATGCTTGGAAATGGCATGTGGCACTTCTGCCCACATTTCTTTGGCAGGTGAAAATCACGTGGCCACTCCTGAGATCACAGGGGAAGGATGAATCATCCTTCTGTAGAGACTGGCACCACAAGTCGCATGGACAATCCTGAGGTCACTGGGGCAGTGGAGGACATACAATCCTCTTCCAGGGAGAGGCAGTGAATCATCTACCATGATGGCTATCAGGAAGGGCAATAATGTATTCACGGGCTTGGTTTTATTTCCCACGTAAAGTATTTTATGACCCAGTATGTGATCTATCTTGGGGAATGTTCCACGTGCACTCGAGAAGAATGTGTATTTTGCTGCTTTTGGATGAGAAGTTCTGAATGTATCTGTCAAGTCCATCTGGTCCAGTGTATCCCATTTAAAGTATTTGAAAACCCAAAGCCCACCTAAGGAGATAGATGTTGCTGATAGATGAGGGCCCACTTGGTGGTAGTTGGAGCTGGTGGGCAGAGTTAGTACCCTCACAGCCTCTACATCCACTGTCTTTTCAATTGTGCTCTATCAGATTCCCCAGATGAGACCTAAGCCAGAGCCTGTGTGGTGGCAGCTCCATGTACATCTTGAAGGCAGCTCATTGCTCTGTATTCATAAGGGAGAAAATTCCACTCCTCTGCCTTATTGATGTCTTTATTCTGTGTGGAAATTGCCTACAGCTGTTAGTTGTTAAAAAGCCAATGCCAAACCAGAACTTTAAGCCGAAACCATTGGAAAACAAATTATATTGAGGTTTGTATCTGTCCCGGTGAGTGACGGATGGATTTCTGTCCACTCCTTACTTCAGGGACTTAGACCACAAACCCATCCAATGGCCAGGGGTGTGCTGGGGCAAGAGAGGTGGGCTCAGAGCCATGGGAAACCTCTGTGGGTTCTCTTGAGTGTTCGCAGAAGCGCTTCTGCCTCTGCCCGTGCACAGGATAGGGAGGCCAGGTGGGGAACGGGAGCGTGCTTGGCCTGTGGAGTCAGACTGCTCTGCAACCCGGGGTGACTGCCTTTAAGACGGTTTCTATTGGAATTTAAGTTTATTGCCTTGCCTATACAATGGGGACAATACCGTCTCTGTGATAGGATTGGTATAAAGAAGATAACTTCTTTAAAAAGGGGGGCACCTGGGGCGCCTGGGTGGCGCAGTCGGTTAAGCGGCCGACTTCAGCCAGGTCACGATCTCGCGGTCCGTGAGTTCGAGCCCCGCGTCAGGCTCTGGGCTGATGGCTCGGAGCCTGGAGCCTGTTTCCGATTCTGTGTCTCCCTCTCTCTCTGCCCCTCCCCCGTTCATGCTCTGTCTCTCTCTGTCCCAAAAATAAATAAAAACGTTGAAAAAAAAATTAAAAAAAAAAAAAGGGGGGGGGCACCTCTTAGGTGCTTTATAACCCACATCCTAGTGCAATGAGAAGGATGGGAGATAAGTATTTCCTGGGCACAACACCCTAAGCACATATCCCAGGTTTTTCCTTTTCTTGAAAGCTAATCTGCCCGCTGTGAGTGAGCCAGAGTGGGTCCTAACTTGCAGGGCATTTTACCTCTGTATCTGTTGGAAAGCATCTCATCACAGCCGGTTGGTGTCAGCTAGTTTCCTTGGCCTCTTCTGATGACACACTCATTTAATGTTTTTAAATGAGCGGTACCAAATAGGTTGCCTTCAGAATTGCTTGCTGCAACCTTATCATCTCATAAATAAAGCAAGCCTGAGCGGGAGGTCAGCCACAGGAATCTGTAAGGAGGGTGGGCCGTGAGGAGTGCCTGCCATAGGCAGTGGAACCAGACTCGTTCCAATTTCAGGATGTAGTGGTTCCTGGGGGTCCCAGTCCAAAACCCTGCCTATTTTTTTTTTTCCCTAACAGCTTTATTGAGATATAACTCACAGACTATAATCCACCTATTTACAGTGTACAGCTCAATGGCTTTTAGTTGTGCAAGCATCACCACAATAAATTTTAGCATGTTTTCATGACCTGCAAAAGTAACTCCCTTACCCATTAACTGTCACTTCTCATTTCTCCCCAGCTCGCCATCCCCTGGCTACCTCTAATCTACTCTTGTTTCTGTGAATTTGTCTATTCTGGGTATTTCATAAAAATAGAATTGTGTAATATGTGGTCCTTTGTGACCGGCTTCTTTCACTTACCGTAATCTTTTCAGTGTATCCATGTTGCAGCATGTTTCGATACTTCTTTTCCTTCTATGGTTGAATAATACTCCACTGTATGGACATACCACATTTTGTTTCTCCATTCGTCATTGACAGACATTTGGATTGTTGCCAGTCTTCAGCTATTATGAATAATGCCACTGTAAACTTTATTCATACCCAAGTTTTTGCATGGAAATATATTTTCAGTTCGCACGGGTGCAGACCTAGGAGTGGAATTTCTGGGCCATATGCTAACACAATGCTTAAATTTTTAGGAATTGCCAGACTGTTTTCCAAAGTGTCTGCACCATTTTACATTCCCACCTGCAGTGTATGAGGGTTCCAGTTTGACCCTATCTCTGCCGACACTTGCTATTACTTCCTACCGATTGACATGCTGCTTCTAAAGCTGTTCGATGGCTCCTGGAGAACTGAGAACATGTAACTTGGGAATTTTTTAACTATCTAATTAATTTATTTTTGTGAGTTGTCACACAGAAATAGTCTCTATGCTAACAATTTTAACTGATTTGTGTTAAAATTGAGTTGAGAGTTTGTGTAATCTCTGCCAACTCTGTATTTTATGCCTTTCGAGCATCAATCCTTTTTTTCCTGTATTACCTCCCCCACCTCCTCTCCCCACTTTTTCTGCTTTGTCCTTTGCTTCAGCCACACATCGTGAGCATAACCAACCCAAGAGTCAACACTGTTCCCATAAAATAAGATTCAGCTATAGTCTTGCCTTTTCTACAGGCTTCTAAAGGTCTTAGATTGTTTTTGCTGACCTATTTGAAGACCCCTAGGTATCATGAATCTGTAAGTTGTCCTTATTCAAATAACTTTTTCATCTCAATGTTAGCAAATAGATTTCCTTTGGGATGAATAGAAGGATGTGTTACTAATTGACCGGTCAGTTCTTTCAGGGTGTGTGCGTGTGATGAGTGGCTGCTGTGTGTCCTGAGATAACTGGTGAGCAAAGCAGCCATGGTTGTTAATGAATTTATGGGACCAAAGGTGTAGCGGGGAAATAGGCAAATACACAATCTTATCCAGTGTGCCCCAGGATTATGAGGGGCTCTTCCAGCAGTATATATTGTTGGGGAAGAATGTTCATTCGCCTTTTTCCACAAGAAGGGAGTTGCACTCACAGGTTCCATATCTGTAAACCTAGCTCTCTTGCCCAGTAATTCCTAGCTTCTCTTCCAAGTCCTTATGGGAATATGCATCCCTCAGTCCCTTTCTCTGTCGATTTCTCTGCCAATCAACCAGCTTTCAGGAAACACGTTTTGTGGCCCGTGGTACTATAAATTTCCTAGCAGTGAGCTCCCCTTGGGGAGTTCTACAGTTGTCCAGCTGACCCTACCACTGGTAGGTGAGTGTCTAATTCAGCCTTGAAATCTCAGCAAGGCCACTTGTCCTCAGATGAAAATTGAGTTCTCCAACTCAGCTTACATGAGTGAGAAAGAAGGTACATATTTTGATTTTCATTTGCTTGACTCCTTAGCTTAGCTGTCAAGTTAATAACAAACTTGCTAGATTCTAAACCCCACATTTTCCTAACTTAGTGTGGAAGGGTCTTGGAAGGCTTTGTGGGAGAGGTTTCATTTAATGTTAAGACATGAAAATCTAGTAGGAATATCAGGGCAAAGAGGAGAGATTGTTACAGACCTTGAGAACAGCACAGTAGGGGGCCGGGAGGTGAGAGAAAGTGTGGAAGGCTCAAAGAACAGAAAGCTCAGTGTAGATGGAACATGAAATAGGAAGCTGGGAGGACTGGGGCTTCTGAGAAGCGGTTCTGGAAAAGGGGATGGGGACGGTTGTGTTATTGATTTAATTCTCTATCTCAGATTCTTATTTGAATGAGAGGAAGGTGCCTCTGCTTTTTTATAGGTTTTCTCAGCAAACCAAATATAATAAAACCTTGGTTTGCCAGCATAATTCGTTCCAGAAGCATGCTTGCAATCCAGAGCAGTTGTATATCAAAGCGAATTTCCCCATAAGGAACAATGGAAACTCAATGCTATAATATAGTAACAAAATAATAAAATACAAAATATAAAGAAAAATAAACAAATTAACCTGCACTTTCCTTTGAAAACCTTCATGGTTGTGTGAGGGAGACCAGAGAGAGGAGGGTACTGTGCAGGACGACTTTCACTGTCACTGATGGAATCACTGCTATCTTTTGGCTCCATGGAGTCTTTTTCTGCATGGGGGCCATTGTATATGCTCGTACGGATGTTGACTACAGTATTAATAAATTCTGTCATATACTGTATTTAATGTAACTGGCAATAAGGCAGCAGAGGAAACGGTCTATATCTGCAGGCCGCCTGACCTAGAATGAAGCAAAGCATTCCTAAGCTTACTCTTGGATGAAAAAGCAGGGGACTGTCCCTAGGTGCTTTGAAGTATCAAAAAAAAAGTGCCAGTTGCGGGCACCTTCCAATGTTCTGAAAAATCATTGATTTCTGCCAAACACCTCAACCTGAGACCAAGCATCTGAGAAAGGGAGACGATCACCCACAATCCTGCAGAGAGAGAGAGAGAGAGAATAACCATTGGCTCAGTTGTGGTCATGTGATATTCGGTGTCACCTACTACTCCTGTTGCAAGACATCGCTCGTTTATCAAGTTAAAATTTATTAGAAACATTTGCTTGTCTTGCGGAACACTTGTAGAGCAAGTTACTTGCCATCCGGGGTTTTACTGTGTATGAAAGTACGGCAAAATATATTGCTATTTGATTACATTTACAAAAATGACCGTTGTTCTTTGCAGTCTCTGTGAAGTGTTGGTAAGTTAAGCAAAAGGTTTCACGTCTTCTTGAATAGATTCTGAGTATGTTTTCATTTGAGTCCACTTGTTGAGATGAGATGCTATCTTGCTGTAGCACATGCCTCCTCAGGGCACTTTAGTTTTGAAATAAAAAGGAAATAGAGAATTACTAGGAGCCCCCTCTTCCCGCTTTCTGCCCTTCTACCCAGTGCATAGACTCCTGCATCCACCTGGAATTGATGGGCTAAGTGTTCCCTGCAGAATATTCCACAGCAGCAGTGATACTGGAATTGGTATCTCCTAACGAGTTCCCTCAGCCCTCTTGCCTTGTGAAATGTGCAAAATAGCCCTGGGTGAGATTTTAGGTGAGAAACCAGGTTTAAGACAAGGCTGGCTATTATTTTTGAAGTGTTTTGCACTAAATCTCCACTCTTCTAGTACACACACTGTTTTGTGTATTTGGAATCAGTTTCATAGATTGATTAGAGGAAAACTTTGATTTCTAACACGGTGCATCACTATGAATTTATGGCTGGTTGGAAATAATATGCAGTATGGACCCAAGTTTTCCTAAATCTGAAATATGACCAATTACATTTTACACTGTTTTCTGGTTAATCTGTTTTCTTTTGAATCCATTGCTTAGTGTCCCATTTATTTGGCCAATGGGTCTAATATTTTAGGATAATAAACTATAGAGTGCTGTGCCTTCCAGGAAATGTAGCATATTTTAAAGAAACTTATTAAGAAAATCATTACTGATCATAGAACAACCATTTATACCATTGAGGATTACCAGTGAAAGTTAAATCTCAATGGGGAATGTGGTGATCATGGATACCATAGGTTGATGGGATTTGTATCCTCATAAATGTAATTATAATGTCAATTACTTACTATAGGTCAGTTTTATGACTGCTAATTACTGAGGACATTAGTAGCCAACGTAGGATATGAGAAATAAAGATAGCAGGAATGGGAGAATTTAGTTGGTGTTATCAGAGTCAGATGAATTCACGGTCAAGTTAAGCTGTGCCAAGTGAATTCACCTGGGAATTTACATCAGTAATCTCTTCATTTTTCAATATATTCTGAAGTCATTTTGGTATGAAAGGAGCTACAGGAATCCAAAGTTGTCTTACAGACTTAGCAGTATACAAATTTTGTTCTTCCCCTAGCTACGTGAATTGTTACTCATCTCCCACAGGCTGCCAACATAATTTCTTTTATTACTAGGACTGTCTTAAGCTCTTTTTAATAAAAATTCTTCCACTATCATTACAACTGATGAAAAGTTTCAACACTTTTTATCTCTTGGTTTTTTAAACTCACCATTTACACTAAAGGCCATGACTAAGAATAGAAAGTTTCTTACAGAGGGAACCTGGTTGGCTCATTTGGTTAAGTGTCCGACTTCGGTTCAGGTCATGATCTCATGGTTTGTGGGTGCGAACCCCACATCAGGCTCCATGCTGACAGCTCAGAGCCTGGAGCGTGCTTCAGATTCTGTCTCCCTCTGTCTCTGCCCCTCCCTGGCTCGCTCGCACGCTCTCTCTCTCTCTCCCAGAACTTTATAAACAAATTATCTTGGCCCTGAGAACAACTGACGGTTTGTGACATAGGTGATGTTAATATAGGTGGTTTTGCTTGCTTATATGTGTTGTACTTCTGAACAGAACATTGTATTCTAAGAGCCAAAGAAGGATTGGTAGTAGATCTTTATCCCAATTGACAGTCTACATTTCTTTGTGCTGCTTGGAGGCCCTGTCTGCTTAGAGATAGTAAGATGGTCAACATGGCTTCTTAAATTTCCTTCTTGTCTTCTAATTTACTAAACAAACCCAGTGAAGCTTAAGGTAAAACTACAAAACCATTTTGCTCCTTCTGGTGCTAAATTTATGTTTTGTCTCACCAGATTCATTCCAAATGTCCTTTCCTATAGGCTGTTAGGTTTCGTTTTTTGACTCCATGTTAGATGCTCGGTTATAAATCAATACACTTATTTATGGGTGCTTCTAAATTTATTCATTTATTTTTAAAGTTTATTTATTTTGAGAGAGAGCAGGGGAGGGGCAGAGAGAGGGAGAGGGATGATCCCAAGCAGGCTCCGTGCTTTCAACGCAGAGCCCAACATAGGGCTTGATCCCATGAACCGTGAGATCATGACTTGAGTGGAAATCAAGAGTCCGATGCTTAACTGACTGAGCCACCCAGGCGCCCTTCTGGGTACTTCTAAATTTAGATTCCAGGGATTGAAATGGGAGAGTGCGGAGAGGTGGAGGAAAGAAACATGAAAACTTTTTTTTTTTAAATACAAATAATGCAAAACCATGTCTGAACTAATGATGTTAGTGAAAAAATGGTTATGAGTCCCCTTGGCCTTGATGATTTTCATTACTATGAATTGTAAAGAGACTCTGAGCAGTATATACCTACTTAGCTTTTGACTACAATTTAAAATATGATTATTTAACTTAATCCTCAGGCTACCATGTGCGAATTACACAAAGTCAACACACTGTACTGACTTGCCAACTCTCTGTATGTCCCCAAATAAATCAACACGGGTTTTAAAGGACTGGGGGAAATAATTTCATCTCCATAAGTCATGTGGTTTAGGTAAGCTTTCAAGTGTAATTTTGAAAATGTGTTTCAGTAATGGCTAGAACAGTTTGGTAGTTTGTATAAATAACTGCACATGAGAATATATATTGTCGCATTGGGAATCATCTAAACATCATTTGCTCACATAGAACATATGTCACATGGCCTCTGAGAGGTAAATGCACAATAGGCGGATGGTGTATTTCAGTTCTAATGGTCCTCGGTCATTTTATCCGTTGTACTTGGAATCCTCCCTTCCCCCGCCTTCAATTCCCAAAATTACTCAGGAATTTCAGGCTGTTTCTTGATGCGTGTTATAGGAGCTCAGGACCAGTTACATCTTTTAGTTATGATTTTTTTGGCTTATGGATGAAGAACCATATCTCTATGTATTTTTTTTTTAAATAAGATCCCTGAAAATGCAGCATTTTTTTTTCTCTCCTGCCCAATTTTAAATGAATCCACTGGAAACATCCTACAGCTGCTATTTATTTGATTACACAATGGGATATTTAAAAACTAAACTAAACCAAATGAAAGCTCACTTAGAATGTATATACAGGTTGTTTTCGGGAAAGATGGGCATTTTTTGCGTGTGGAAGAAAAAGTCATCAAGTCTCTTGCCATCTTTGAAATAATCAGATGCTTTGAGTTTATTCCCATATGGACACTCGTTATGTTAAATCCTCTATGGATAGACACTTTTGCACTTTCAGAGAGCAGAATGACATACAAGCGTTGTATCTGGCTTTTTTTTATCCTCAGGACCCCCAGAGCCTAGAGCAGGGTGTGGCCCAGAGTGGGTGCTCAGTAAATGCTTGTGGTCCAGACGAGTAATTACTGAATGTTAATGCTTGAGATGCTCAGTAGCTATTTGCATGCATGCATGCATGCATATATGCATGAATTAATGACTGCTGAATCCTCCAGCAATTGGGTATGTATTCTGAATTATTCTCAAAGTAGAAGTATGGATTCGGGCTGATCCCTGCACCCTTCCTGTCCCCCATCCACCTCTTTGTCATTCTCTTTACTCATCTTCTTCATTTGGATGTCAGTTACTCTGGGAGCATGAAAGTGGCTGGCATCAACAGCAGATTGAAAGGATAAGTTGATAGGGTTTAAGAATTATTTTTTGTCCTTAACAGTCGCTATCATATATGACATGGTAAAATACATAGCTGCAATATGGGAGAAGCGACCTATTGTGCTAAATATCTTTTGACCCAAATAAAACTTAAAAGTGTCATCTGAGCTGCCTAAAAGTCTCTGAAGGGCATGCTGAGCAGGTGTGAGAGGGGCCTGGGCTGGCAAGAGTCATTGAGGGAGGGGGCTCGTGTGGAACTTGGTTTCACGGTTGCCCACAGGGCCTTAGGGTGCCTTTCTAGGAGACAAAGCCCCTCCATTCGGTGAGGGAGATACTGCTAAGCAATTCTCCCAATTAAGCCTTGTCAACAGAAGTTGTACCAGGTTATAGGTATAAAAGCTGGGTATTTGGCTGGGGTGCCTGGATGGCTCGGTCTGACTTCAGCTCAGGTCATGATCTCACAGTTGGTGATTTCAAGCCCTGCGTCAGGCCTTGGGCTGACAGCTCAGAGCCTGGAGCCTGCTTCAGATTCTGTCTACCTCTCTCTCTGCCCCTCCCTCATTCACACTCTGTCTCTTTCTCTCTCTCAAAAATAAATAAACATTAAAAATACTTTTTAAAAAAACTGGATATTTGGGTGGCTGGGTGGATACTGGGAGATGATTATGACATATATTTAGAACAGATTTATTTATTGTAGATTCCTGGAAAACTGCTGGTGATGTATACTAATAAAAGTTAACATTGCTCCGAGTTTCTGGTTGAAATAACACAAAGAAGCTAAATAAGCCCCAGGTTTAGCGGCAGATTTTTTCTAGCGAACTGGATATAGTTTTCATTGTCTACTCTTAAAGGAAATAGTGTAAAACACTTAACCATTGGTAGTAAGAAACTAAAAATTATTTCTATTAGTCAGCCTTTGCTTGTAGGATCTCACTTCTTATTTTTATATATCGAGTGAAAACATGTCTGTCAGACACAGAGAACATTACTGCGTAGGTGGTGGTGAGTCATATTGTGGTATTTCATGTAATGACTAATAGGGTTTGCAGAGATCTTACCGGCCGAAAACCTTCAAGGTTCATTCTCTGTGTGTACACATCCATTTTGGGATTTAAAGCATGCAGTTGTTTCCATTTATTTTTTTTCCTGACCAATTAGAAGCAGGTAATAAGTCACCGAATATACTTTTCTTTCTTTCTTTCTTTCTTTCTTTCTTTCTTTCTTTCTTTCTTTCTTTCTTTCTTTCTTTCTTTCTATTTTTGAGGAGAAATCTACAAAATCCTTTTTAAAATTTTTTAAAATATAATTTATTGTCTAGTTGGCTAACAGACAGTGTATACAGTGTGCTCTTGGTTTTCAGGGCAGATTCCCGTGGTTCATCGCTTCCATACAACACCCAGTGCTCATCCCAACAAGTGCCCTCCTCACTGTCCACCCATTTTCCCCTCTTCCCCACCCCACATCAGCCCTTAGTTTGTTCTCTGTATTGAAGAGTCTCTTATGTTTGCCTCCCTCCCTCTCTGTTTGTAACTATTTTTGTCCCTTTCCCTCCCTCCATGGTCTTCTGTTAAGTTTCTCAAGTTCCACATATGAACGAAAACCTATATCTGTCTTTCTCTGACTGACTTATTTCACTCAGCATAATACCTTCCAGTTCCATCCACATTGCTGCAAATGGCAGGATTTCATTCTTTCTCATTGCCAAGTAGTATTCCAGTGTATATACAAACCACATCTTCTTTATCCATTCATCAGTTGATGGACATTTGGGCTCTTTCCATAATTTGGCTATTGTTGAAAGCGCTGCTGTAAACATTGAGGTACATGTGCCCCTATGAATTAGCACTCCTGTATCCTTTGGATAAATTCCTAGTAGTGCTATTGCTGGGTCATAGGGTAGTTCTATTTTTAATTTTTTGAGGAACCTCCACACTGTTTTCCAGAACGGCTGCACCAGTTTGCATTCCCACCAACAGTACTTACATTTAAACTGACAAATATGGTATCTAACTTTCAGATTTCAAACCACCACAGTGAAAGTACAATATTGTTTCTCATGGTCATGATGGTTAAATTTTAAGAGTTGAATTGGCAATCTGTGACCTATGGATGTGACGGTCACTTTCTGTGCTGGTAAAGGACATTCATAAATTTGATGAAATAGCTCAGCCTAATAGAACATTTTTTTCTATACATGTGTAAAATTGTAATTTGGCCTTTTCCCCAAGGTGCACTTATCACCATGTCATATGACTTAAGGCCTAGTCACTTGTCCCTCCGAGTGTTTGACTTATTTCTGGTTATATTGAGTTATGGGATGGAAGGCGAAGGTTAAAAATCCAGAAAAGACACCACTAACATAGCGTGTATGTGAGGTGAACTTGAGGATTGCTGCCTACAGGGCATGTGGGGAAACCTTTTGTGGGTGGGGCTAGGGTGGGCGAATTGGGTCTACATGCTGTGGGCAAATACCTGAAGCGTGTAATCTGAAGGAGAAAACTTAGCTTTGTCTGAGTTATGGTTAGAAATTCTGTGAGGTCTGTACATTGAGTCAGAGGGTGGGTTACCTTGTCAAGGACTATTAAAGAGCAAAACCAAACACAAACACAAAAGAGTGAGTTGACTGGCAGGGTGACCCCAGGGACCTATCTTCTCGTCTCCTCACTTTTTTAATTCTCCCTTCTCCACCGCATCAATTGCATGTCCTTCTACCTCTGCGGGAATATGTATTAGTATGTATGTAAAGAGTTAGCTTAACTCATTAGAAATAGAAACCCAGAATTCCTTTATTAGAGATTTCTCTGGTTAGCTGGAAACTTACTTGTTGGCTCACTGAAATCTATTGATTTGGTGGATTTTCAAAGAATAAATGCTTTCAATACTGTTTTGGAGGTTTTATAAATAACTCTATATTTCAGTTTAGCTAAATATCTGGAAAAGCTCTTTCAACCCATTCAAGACCCTTATTGTATATTATTTCAAAATTCCTTCCTTTGCTTTATCTAGCAAATCAATCCATTTCCTTAGATTTATTTATACTGTGCCAATTGTTTTGTGATTTATGTAGATTTCTGTATAGTGTTGCCCGCTTATGCAGAGTGTAGGACTGGTGAGATTTCTTTGTACAGAACCTTTTAGAAGTGGGTCTTAATTACATGCTTTGTTAGGGAACTTTAGTTCCCACAGCTGGGCTTCCCTCAGAGGTCTTTTCCTCTTAAAATATATATAATATTTTTCATATATATAAAAATATATAATTTATACCTTTTCCCCAAGATACTATATGAAATACATATAAAGATATTAAAAACATAATTAAAATGTTCTCTAAGAAGAAAAGCCTAGAGGGTTTTGTTTGCTGGTTTTAGTTTTCAAGAAGCTTGAGCACTGTGGGGAGAGGACTGATGCTTGGTGGAAATGTTTCTTCTTTTAGCACTGGCCAAATTATTTTCCTTCAGTTAACTGGAAACTCTGTCCAACAAAGAATAATGCGAAAGAATATTCTGTGGCCAGTGAAAGGAGCTGGGCCATCCGGAGTAGGAAAGAAGTTCATTCTATTTGTCTTGGCGTGAATTGCAAAACAGTTGTTTGGGGGAAAAGAGTATGTGACTTAGCATGATTGCAACAAAACAAAAGCAGTAAGGTGATCTAGAAGCATCTGGGATGTTCCCTGGAACTGGGCTAATTACATTTATTAATCTTAGCGGAAAACTTGCTTATTAATTCACAGAGGCCCAGAGGAGCAAGTACTCTATAAGCACTACCAGTAGGGAAAATTGGGGGGAAAAAACCCAAAACTGAAAAAGTTCTTGAAACTTTATCATTACATTTAACACATCATTTAATTTAATATTAAGGGACTTTAAGGGTGCCTGGGTGGCTCAGTCGGTTGAGCGTCCAACTTGGGCTCAAGTCATCTCACGGTCTGTGAGTTCGAGCCCCGCGTTGGGCTCTGTGCCGACAGCTCAGAGCCTGGAGCCTGCTTTGGATTCTGTGTCTCCTTCTCTCTCTCTGTCCCTCCCCCACTCATGCTCTGTCTCTCTCTGTCAAAAATAAACATTAAAAAAAATAATAAAAAAAAATATTAAGGGACCTTAGGGGAAATACTATCTCTTGGTCTAAATGGAATGCATATTAATAGAATCTATATAATTCTGATAAAGATATTTCATAGAAGTGATCTTTGGTTTCAAACAGAAGTTGTGTGTGAAATTTTAACAGTTCCCAGAGTGAGCTGCTTACCCTAAAGGAGAACACACTTTCCTTCTCTTCACATTTCTTTGCAATCCGTTTCTCTTCTGAACCAACTCCTTAGTTTATCTAATATTCAATCAGAAATTTCTTTCCTTCCAGCGTACACAGACTATATTTTCTCTACTCTGAACTTTTTGTTTTCCTCGGGGCTCCAACAAGCAAGCTTGACTTTGTTGTTGTTGTTGTTTAGCAGCTTAGATGTAATTTACATGCTATGGAATTCACCTTTTGTAAGCGAACAGTCCAGTGAGTTTTAGCAAATGTATACAGCTGTGCCGCTATGACCACACTCCTGCTTCAGAACATTTCTAGCACCCTGCCCATCTGCAGTCAGCCCCTGCTCCTCCCTCTAGCCCTGCACAGCCACCAATCTGCCCTCTGCCCCATAAATGTACATTTTCTAAAAATCTCCTGTAAAGAGATACTGTCTGAGATAAAGTGATCCTAACTGTTTTGTTTTCCATGATTGCCTCTTTCAGTCTTTGAATTAAGTATAAAAATGAAAAATCTCTGTAATCTGTAATATTGCTTTGAAGTAATGGCAGAGCTTGAAGGGCCTAATATGTCAAGATGATTTGCCAATTAGTTTGCATTCCATTCTTTTTCCTTCTTCCATCAACTGTGGCTTAATTCCCTTCCTTGTCCAGCAGTATATCTAGATGAGTACAAGTAGCTGGAAAAAAGAGAAGGCAAAAGCCATCCAGCTTTTTTGTATCTAAAGAAGGACCCCAGGAGTCCGGTCTAGGAGATGTGGAGTAAGATTCAAACATAGAAGCTTAAACTACAACTGGGCAGTTTCCGTGCGGAACCACAGAATACTTTTTTGACCTGAAAGTTGCAAAGATTTCTCAGAGAAGACAAAAAGCACTAACTCTGAAAGAAAAGAATATTAATCACTTAGACATCATTAAAATTAAAAACACCTAGTGATCAAAATAGATTGTTAACAAAGTAAAAAGGCAAGCTACAGGCTAGGAGAGATAGTCTCTCTTCTGTTGCCAGACTGAAAATTGTATTCTTAAGATCTGTACATTTCACCATATGTACATTTTACCCACCAGAAAAGGTGAAGGGGGCATTAATCTTTGAAATACATTGAGCATTACTATACATACTATAGTTTATTATATATAAACTTATACTATATATTATATATTATATAATATATGCATACTATATATTACTATACATACTATACTATACTGTTCTTACAATAGTCCCTTCTCTTCCTCCTAGCTTCCTCAACTTCCCTCACCTTACGTTTTTGGGGGGCAGGGGGTGGGGAATCCAGCTATGTCAGGTATTGTTTCAGGCACCATAATTACTTAATAGCAACAACGAATAGAACAAATTCAGTTCCTGCCCTCTGGGAATGAGTCCAGAATGGGAGTCAGACGTGCCAATAATATAACAGTAGCAATGTGATGAATGCTGTAAGGATAGGTGAAAATAGATGAGCTGCCCTCTCTAGGAAAGTGAGGATAGGCTATCTGGAGGGGAAAAGTTGACACCTTGTAAAAGGTTAGCTGAATAGGACTGATCCTTAGAAATGGTGGGAAGGGCTCTCTGAAAAAAGGGAACAGCATGTGGAAAACTTTTAGAAGTGGGCAGCTTGTGATCAGACCTGCTAAAAGGTGGCTGCTGGTAGTGGTGGAGGGGGAGGGGAAGGAGAGGAGACAAGTCAGCCTATCACAAAGGGCCTCTACCTACCTCCTGAGGAATTTTGGACTTGATCCTGAAAGGAAAGGGAACCATTGAAGCTTTCTATCATCTTTGTCTTGCTAACTAGATTCTTAAATTCCATGAAATCGGGGTCTGTTATTCATCTTTGTATTCTTTATAATGTCTGGCCCTGGTCCTGGAATGGGTAGGACAGCGAGTGTTGATTGATCTCTAAGGCTGTAATAGTCTTGTAAGAGTTTCACATGCTTGATTCAGCCATGTTATGAAAATGGAATGAGTCAGAGGAGAGATACTTTTGGAATGGAGGGATGGGGGTCTTATTACACTCTGGACATTGTGCTTAGGCACTCCCAGTCATTATCTAATTTAATCTATGTCATTCTTACTCAGAATCTGCCAGTGACCTCTGGTTGCTCCTAAGAGAAAGACCAGAGTTCACATCGTCCTTCAAGGCTACTGTTCAGTGTCCCCTCTGCTTGTTACCTATTTGGTTCTTAGTCATCTGAACTTTGACCTCACTTCCTTGGGACAGCCCTTCACTGCTCTGCCTTTCTGCACAAGTGGGCTGTCAGATCTCAGCATCTTGTGTGATCATACCTCAGTTCATGTGATTATTTGATTTCCCTTCTTACTCAAGAATTTGAGCTCTGTGGTACTTTTTTGTCTCTTGGATGTAGCGTAATGGCTAGCATTGAATAAAGCCTGAAAACAAGTTGTTGGCTGCATGAATGAATCCTTGAGAGGACTCTCTCAGATAGATGCTGTCATTCTCATTTTCCAGGTGAAGAAACTGAAGTTTGGAGGTTAAGTCACTTGTCCAAGTTTGCATGACCCATAAGAGCCAGGCCTGGAACTCAGGGGTGTCTGACGAGGACATCTTCCTCTCTCTGCTAACGGAAGTTTAGTAGGCCGTGAGTGCAGCAGATGGATACATTTTCATATTTGCGTCAGTGCCATGATTTTACCTACTTGTTGAATGATCAACAGAATGAATGGTCTAGTGGTTAGGAACGTGGACTCTGTAAACAGTCTAGACTTCAGTTCCTTCTCCGCCATTCGCTAGCTTTGTTACCTTGAGCAAGCTATTTAATCTTTCTACGATTCAGTTTCCTTTAAAATGCGGTAACAGGGGCGCCTGGGTGGCGCAGTCGGTTAAGCGTCCGACTTCAGCCAGGTCACGATCTCGCGGTACGTGAGTTCGAGCCCCGCGTCAGGCTCTGGGCTGATGGCTCGGAGCCTGGAGCCTGTTTCCGATTCTGTGTCTCCCTCTCTCTCTGCCCCTCCCCCGTTCATGCTCTGTCTCTCTCTGTCCCAAAAATAAAATAAACGTTGAAAAAAAAATTTAAAAAAAAAAAAAAAAAAAAAAAAAAAAAATGCGGTAACAGTGCCCACTTTATAGCATTGTTGTGAAAATAAACTAAATTAATTCCTACAAAACAGTACTAAGCATATAGAACGTGCTCAGTAATTGTTAGCTATTACTATTACCAGTATTCATTTATTTCTTCCCCATTTTTTTTACTGTAATCCAAAGTTATATCCAGAGACCCTATAGCAGTTTATTTTTTATTTTATGCAAAGTGTCTTCTTGCATAAAACCATCTGCTTCTAAGTCCTATTCGACTGTGTTCTCTCAATTCAAAATTGGTCATTTGTGTGTCTCAAAACTGAGGGAGCATTTTTCTACCTCTAACAGCAAAATATAGTAATATTAATACTCTTTGCTGTGAATCTGTAGGTTTTAGGACTCACATGTTTGTTCACATCTCCGCTCAGTTAGCAAAAACAGTGCTGTAATACAGTAAAGGAGGCAACACAAGGAGTGCTGTTCTCTCCTACAAATCACAAACCTTCTCCCCAAACTAGGCACCATATTATCGAGCTGTTTGGATATCCAACCTGGCCAACCCCTGCATCTGCCCCACCCCCCCCCACCCCAAGTAATTTATGTCACCATTATTTTCCCCATTCATCAATAGGTGAGAGCAGGCGTGGCTTCTAGGAAATTAAAAAAGGAAGGAAGGAAGAAAAATTCTCACTTCACATATATAATAGTTGCATGCCAAAATTTTAACATTTTAGCATGTTTCCTCATAATGCAATTTTCGGTATAAATATCTTTTGTCCCTTCTCTGGTTGTTCATTGCCAAAATTCGTAACTAGTTTCTTGTGGTTAGGGTGTAATATGTGTGGGTGTGCATTTAAGTGACTGAACTGTTTACCTTGCTCTTAAAAGAAAATAGCACCTGATTTATGTTTAAATGACGAAGGAAATAACAACACTGCAGCTCCTCAGCTATCCGCCCTGTGCTGAGCTTTATTCCATACCTAGCTGATGTTGCTAATTTCACAACAGCCCTGCAAGAGAAATGATAGGCCCATCCTGGAGACGAGGCAGCAGGTCTTAACGAGATTGAGAACTTCCCCAGGAAGCTAGTAGCACATATCTGGGTATGCAGCCCAGAGTGGCCAGGCCCTGGAGGTGCGGGGTTAACAGAACAGGGCAGAAGGGATAACCAGAAGCAAGCCTGGCAAAGTGACTTGGGGCTTATAAATGGAAGACCTCAAAGGCGAGCTGAGGAATATGTAATTACTTTCGTAGGCATGTGGAACTAATGAAGTTGTTTGAACTGGGAGCTCAGGACAGCACAGGAGCTCTATTTTTAAGGCAGTCATTTTAAAATGTGGTCCCCGGACCAGCAGCATCAGCACCACTTGGAAACTTTTTAGATACTCACATTTTCACACATCCTCCTACTGACTCAATCCTTAACACGGGGTGATCAATGATTTCAGGAGTCCTCCAGGTGATTCTGATACTCTCTCAGGTTTAAGTACCACTGCTTTAATGAATTCTGGATGTGCCATTGGAAGGATTGGAAAGGCAAGGAGGAGAAGTGGGCAGGCTATTGCCAGGAGTCGAGGGAGCAGCTATTAGAGTGTAAGTTTGGGTGGTTTCATTGGAAATTTTAGAAAGGAAAAAAGGGCACCTGGGGGGCTCAGTCTGTTAAGCATCCAACTCTTGGTTTCATCTCAGGCCGTGATCTCTCAGTTCGTGAGATCGAGCCCCGTATTGTCAATTCTCTCTCTGGGTTCTCCTTCTTCCTCTCTCTCTCTGCCCCTCCCCCACTTGTGCGTGCGCATTCTCTGTTTCTCTCTCAAAATAAATAATAAACTTTAAAAAGTCCTGACACTTCTCAAGAAAGAAATAACAGGGCTGGATGATAAATGGAGGTACAAGTATGAGTTATGAAGCTAGAGTCTACAAGTGGCAGAATTGCAGATAAATACCAAAGGCATTCAGGCAGGGGATGAGTTCATACTCCTCAGGGATCTAAACCTTATCGTGCCTTAACTTACAGCATCTTTTTATGTGTCCTACACCCACCAGCCTCTCAATGAGATAACTTTCCCTATGTAATAAAAATGTACCAGACGCTCAATGCCAGTAATAAGGACCAGGGATGATTGAGTTATTAAATGCCAAGAACTTATGTCTAAGCACTTTATATTTGTTATCCTACTGTTGTTATTCAGTAGTTACGGATGTTTGTAAATTGCTCTCCCTTACTGTCCAGTCTAAGCTTCGCTCCACTGTAAAATTCATGTTTCCAGACACTGATCTGAGAGGCTGAGTCTGGGTCCTGGAGTCTGACAGCTATATGCTGAAAACCAGCCCCATCACTTACCAGGTGCATGGTCTGGAGCACGCTCCTTGCCCAGTCTCCCACCCAAATTTCCCCCAGTTGTATTACAACAGGCATTGTTATTACGAGGAGGTAATAATGAATGGAACTCCGAGTTGTTGTGGGAACTGAGAAAATGCCTGCACGGTGCTTGGCTCCAGAAGCACTGAATAAACGTTAGTGGGGCCCGTGGCAGTGCAGATGCCACGCCCTTGTTCACAGCCGTCATTGGCTGTCCTTGGTCAAGAGAATAAACTCCTTATTCTTTTTCCTAAGATTTTTCACAGGGTGCCTCAGCGGCTCAGTTGGTTAAGCATCTGACTCTTGGTTTCTGCTCAGGTCATGATCTCACATTTCATGAGTTTGAACCCCACATCGGGCTCTGTGCTGACAGTGTGGAGCCTGCTTCTGATTCTCTCTCTCTCTCTCTCTCTCTCTCTCTCTCTCTCTCTCTCTCTCTCTCTCTGTCTCTCCCCATCCTCTGGTCTCTCACTCTCTCTCTCTCTCTCTCTCAAAATAAATAAATAGACATTACCAAAAAAAAAAAAAAAAAAAAAAAAGACTCTTCACAAACTGATCACTCCCAATCTCCCAAACTTTTTATGTGGTGATTCTTTGCATAATTCTGGTGTTTCGGCTAAGCTGATCTCTGTCCCCCAAACACACCTAGTCTGGTCTCGCACCCTGCCTTTGGTGCTATTGCTCTCCTCTCCCTGTCATGTGCAAGTTCTTCAGGTCCAGCCTGATACTCAGTGTTGAGTGGAGCCACCCCCAGCAAACCCTCATCTACAATATGAGTAATCCTTCCAAACTCTGGAGCTTTGATGGCCTTTACTGCTCAACAGACCCCCCCCCTCCACCTGCCAACAGCTGTACACACTGGCTCAGGATGATTCTGTGTGTGCTCAGCTCACTTTCCCACACCCTGCAGTAAGTGTAGGCTGAGCCTTGTCCTTCTTGCCATGCTTGATACTCAGCCCCATGCCAGGGACGTGCCTTCTTAATGGTAACAGCATACACCTTACAGTCTCAGTCTTTTCCAAGTTCACTGAGTTCTGCGTTGGTTTCTTTTTTTTTTTCCCCCTCTGTAATGACCCTTGATAAACTCTCCTATAGGAATAACATTTAATCTCTGAAATACTAATTATTATTTTTCTTCTCAGGATGAACTTGACCTGACAGACAAACACAGGGAAGCCATGTTTGCACTTCCAGCTGAGAAGAAATGGCAAATATACTGTAGCAAGAAAAAGGTAAGAAACTCATTATGTTTATGGTTAACTGGAAAATTATCATTGTTGATTCCCTTTGCTCTCTCGTTTCGCCACCAGAATTCAGACAGTTCTTTATAATGTACAGACCAGATCGTGGCCTTGTTGCTACTTGGGGCAATGTGGTGATGCCTCAGATGTTGTTTTTATCAACACTTCATTGGACACCTTCCCATATCTCCTATACCTGTACCTGCTATTCATAGTCTTGTTACGACTGAGACCCAAAATAATATTGGCTTACACCAAGATCAAATTTTCTCTCTGTTTTTTACATAAAAGTTGGTATCTCGGTAGGTTAGGACTAGTATTCTGGGGTCTCACTCCTCTGTTCTTACCTTCTAGCAGCTTTCCGTTTCAGCATCTCTAAGGTGTGGCCTCATCCTCATGGTCCAAAGTGGCTGTCTGACCATTTCATATTCCAAACTGAGGATGTGGGAAAGGGAAAGAAGGCACAAACTTACCCACCTCCCCTCTTAGGGACATGTCCTAGGAGTCATCCACCTGAATTCCCTCACAGCCCACTGTTATATGGCCCCAGCTGCAAGGAAATCGATCTTTATTCTGGGTTCTGTTACCTTTGGAGAAGGGGAGAATGGATATCCTGTCCCGTGGTGCTAAGCATCACCGCATGGACTGTATCTCCCGCAATAAAGTTCACTCTGCTATCTTTTACCCTGTGGCAAATTCTGAGATCATGTCCACCCCATTTTTGGAACCAATTAAGTTCATGACCATCTTTTACCACTTTTTTCTTGTGTTCAGTAGAAACTTGAATCACGATGGGGTAAGCAGGAAGGGCAGGCTAGCACCTAGGAGAAATGGTACCTCTCTCTCTAACAGGCAGTGGACACTCGAGTTCCTCACTCTTGCCACAAGGAAATAAGAACAAACTATAGCAATCCAATTTCTTTTCAAGACACAATATCAGTCCGAGAAACTTTTCCTATGTGACTAGTGTGCATTGTGAGACCTCCATTTACCCATGTGAGTGTCTCTGAGCACCTCTGCCCCTTTGCTGCCTTGTCTGATTGCTGTGCTGTCCTTCCAGGAACATGTCTGCAGTAGTGAGCCTGCATGTGCCCCTCTCTAGCCAGACTTTGTGCCTCTAGGGGCGAGGCACCATGTCTTAGCTCATCTTTGTAACTCCAGCATCGGACACGTTGAAATGAGTGCATGACGAGTGAACCACTAAGTTGTCACAAGCGTTATGCTGAACTGTCAAAAAAAAAATTGAAAGCACAATTAGTTTTCCACCTGAGCAGTTACAATTGCTACAACTATGTGGGGGTTTGGTTCCAGGGGCCTTTGCTGAGAGACGTATCCAGCTCTAACCTCTCCGTATGGTTTTCTGAGCTGCTACCAGATCAGACCAAGTTGTAGACCTAAGGATTCCGAATCTAGTAGTAACCAGGAAGATGTGTTTGTGAATGATTGTGTCTTCTTCTTTTTTCTCTTTGTACTGTCTCTCTCTTATTGAACTGATTGTCATAGCTCAAGGACCAGGTATAATACACTGGGAAAGCATTTTGAAATTAAAATGTGTTCCGTTCTGAAAGTGATGGTATTGTATGGTCTTTGAAAGCAAGGGAACTTTCACACAGCCATCTCAGGACCTGGCCCCTGGAACCAAGAAGGAAAAATCTTCAAGTTCCTTATGTGCACAGAGGACATGTCTGTCTATTTTGGCTCATCCGAGTGCAGAGTTTTTTTTCTCAAAATTAGGAAACAATATGAAGTGGGGACTGAGAATATACACTGGAGGGAAGGAAAGGGCAGGAAAATGGGAGCAGCTTACTGAGGGGAAAGTTTTCTTCTTTCCCAGATTTTATTACACCCTTGACAGCAATTGTAAGTTAATCATGGAAACTGCTGCCCCTTAGACTAGAAAAGGCAAATCCTGGAGGATAGTAATGACCTTGGACTTGGCAGCTGTTGCTCATTTTTCAATTTCCAGGCCTATCAAATCCCCTTGCAAACCCTGCCTCATGTGCACATGGTGAGGTTGCCTTGTTGTAGGAGGATAGATAGGGATGTGGCCCCTGGCCTCTGCGTCCCATTTCTTGATGGATGGGCCCTTCCTCCTAGTACCTGGCCAGACTGCACAGACCTTTGGAAATGCGGTTCTCCTGCAGGCTTCAGCCCTGCAGCCTGGATTCCTTACATGACAGCCAAGTTGTGGCTGAGTGGGAAAGCCATTTGAAGTCTTTGGGGATTCCCGTGGGGTTATAGATCTGCCTCACTTTAAAATGTATGATAGGAGCCTGGGTGGCTCAATGGGTTAAGTGTCTGACTTGACATCAGGTCGTGATCTCCTGGTTTGTAAGTTCGAGCCCCACATCAGGCTCCACGCTGACAGTGAGGAGCCTGCTTGGGATTCTCTCCCTCCCTCGCTCCCCCCCCAACCTGCCCCTCCCCAACTCGTGCATTCACACGTGCTCTCTCTCTGTCTCTGTCTTTCTCTCTCTCAAAATAAATAAATAAACTTTTAAAAATGGTTTTAAAAAACCGGATGGGGGTGTTGCTAAATGTAGGTTTTTCTTGATTAGAGCTTCTCAAACTGTTAAGCGTGCTATGTGATGGATCTGAAACTGACCTTTCTGGGGCACTGTAATAAATAGGGAAATAATACAATGAGTAAGAGAACACAAAAATTTAAGTGTGAAAAGGGCATAATGTTTACCTCTCTTCATATAATGCGATCCCCTAACGGACAGTTTGGTCATTCTCAAAGTGGAGCCCATGGTGGCCGTCCGTATTACTACAAACAGATTGTTTTCCTTGGACCGTATCTTTGGTCGCCTTTTCAAATCAGGCTTGTCACCAGCAAGTCAAACCACATCTATTTCTCGGGCCAAGGGAAAGCTACGTACTCACGGCTTTTTAGATTTTCCATCTCTCAAGATTAGAACCCAGCGCATTACAGACATTCTCACACATAGTGAAACCATAGAGTAAGGGCCCACGAAAGCCAACAGAAACAGACACATGAGTTGGTGAAAAGCAGGCTTTCTGTGTAAAAGTGCACAGCAGTTGTGGAGGCAAACGAGACTGGGAACTGAGGATGGGGCCAGGCCTCACGCAGCCAAGTGGCTCTTTTCCACCCAATAGTGACTTGCGTCCCAACAGCGGCTGTCTGCTTATCAGGCTCCATGTTCATTTCTCACACTCGTCTCTATCTAAGTCTCTGGTTGAAAACCCATTTCCAGAGCCAAAATGAAAGCAGCAAAAGTATTTCTGGGGCTGAAAGAATTGGAGAGAAATTAATTGGAGGCTTGCCTAATTGAGTAATCTGGGGGAGAGGAAGAGATGGATGTTGTGGCCTTGTTGAAAGTCCAAACAAATCTGTAAAAATGACGGGGCTGGTTGGGCAGCCGTGGTTTGTCATATGCAGCAGTCCACTGTCAAATTATTTTCACTTCTGTGAAAGGGCCAAAAAAAGGTCCTGTTGGTGGGGCTGGAGGTATTTTCGAATAGGAAATGTTTGTGGTTCTTATCTTTAAAGGTAATTCCCTTTTTAGTTCCAATCACAACATACTCTTTTGTTTAAGTGAGGTTTTTCCCAGTCTCTAGCCAGAAACTGCATCTGTTAACAATCTTTTGGATTTTAAACTGAAACTTTTTAAACAATGAACCATCTGACCACGAAAGGCATCTGGCCATGCTGTATTTGCTTATTGTTAACATGATTTTTAAACCCTGGGAAAAGCAAGGAGAGGGCTGCGGAGAGGAGAGAGTAAAAGGGCGTGTGCCCCGTGTCACGGTGGCAGCGATCTTATCGGCACCGGCAGGAATCTTTAATTGCAGTTTTCCACGGGAGCGACTGCGCCAGTTGCCTCACTTAGCCAGTCCTTGTAAGTCTCCAAAAAATACCTGCTTCCCCTCCTGGAGCTTCAGAGTTTGCAAAGTAGACGAGTGGCGCTGGACACTGTTAGTGGTAGTGTCATCAGGTATTTGAGGCGAAGATCAAGAATTTCCCTCCTTCTGTCTCCAATCTCTAAAGCCACGGCTTAAGTAAATGGCTTTGGATTCTCCATATTGCACTTCTGCATCTTTTCGGGTCTTCTGTGGAGGAGGTGGCTTTTACTGCGCCGCTGAGTGTGTGTTTGACTGTAGTTCAATTAAATCCTTTAAGAATCGTGCCCGACCCGGCTGCAGCGGAGTTGTTTGTGATTTGTGCAAAGTGCTGATCTGGTGCCAGGTACATTTTGGAGACCTCTAGGAAAAGTGGCAGAAAATTCAGCTGGTACTTTTCATTCACTCCCGCCTTTTGGTTTGCATATCCTCATTGGATCGCTTCCCCACTCCTCCCCACAAAAAGCAATTCTCCTTTTGCCATACACCAAAAAAAGATTGAAGTTGTGTTGTGTACAGTCGCCAGGGTGCAGTTTCATTTCCTTGAGAGCGGAGGCCCTCTTGCGTTCAAAGGAACGTAGGCTGAAGCGCTGGAATTAAGACCAAAGGAACCACCAGTTTTCCGCACAGCTGTCAAACAAGCCAGGTATAAAACGAGGGGGCGAGATGATAGTTCGCCCTGTAGTCGTTTCCAGTATCCTACTGAGAGGCTCCTGTGGGGAGGCTGGGACGAGAAGCAGTGGTCGGGCACTGGACCTGGAAGACGTGAGAAGGAAGAGAAGCTAGATATCCCTCCTTGATGGTAGTTTAAGTGTACAGTAGAGTGAGCTTTGGGTTTTCAGGCACTCACTGTGTTAGCTGTCAAGATTGGGGAGAGGGAGTCCGGAAAAGGGAGAAAACCAGATTTCAGTAAGTATGTTTCTAGACTTTTAAAGAAGTACTTGCGTTGGTTTCCTGCCATTGAGTTTTCACCTGATAATGGATTCCAGTTGGGATTTGTACTCCTAAGGGCTCAGGGGTTGAGGAAAGTAGCAGAAGTAGAAGTGAACAGAAATAAGATCGAGCTGTCTTTCCCCCTCTGCTTCTCTAAAGAAAACGAGGGAAGCACATTAGCTGGAGGACAGTGGGCATCCTCAGGCTCTGTAGGCTCTGAAACTCTCTGCCTTGTCTACATATTCCATGGCTCTGAAAGGGAACATAATTGCATATAATGCCAGACTGAATCACTAAGGAACAACGAGCTTTGAGTTTCTTCACTCCATGCAGCAATACAACTGGCGGAGGGCAAGCTGGTTTGTGACTCACCTGATGTGTATGGAGTACTTTCTGTAGGTCAGAAAGTACTGACTAAACTCTTGGCTAAACTCTGAGGATGATTAAACAAATAAGTCAAATTTCCTGCAGTGGGTGATCCTGGTAGGAGAAGTAGATAAAATCAAATAGTTACCAAGTCTTGTCATAAGCTCCGTAACGGGGTAAGCAAACAGGCTCTGGGGCACGGGGGAAGGAGCCACCAGGCTTTGGGGGTGGATGTGTGTGACTCAGACAACAGCTCCTTTACCACTCTGACCCCTCTAGCACTTGCACTGGTGAGAGACCTGACACTGTCATGCTTTTGTCCCGTCTTCTAGAAACTGGCCCCTTTTTCAGTAGTTGAGCGATGTTCACATCCACTGTCTATTTTCTCTCTTGATTAGTACTTTGTTCTCTGTCCCTTTTCCAATACTGAAAAGGTCAGCTTTAGACCGTTGGCCTAATCCGATTGATCTTCGCTAAACATAGTTTGTAGGGCTTGTTAGGAAATCTGTAAAGAGGCTTAAACTTTTGAAAAAAAGACACTGGGGGGAGACTGAAATAACTGAGGTTTGTTCAGCAGGGAGAAGAGAAAGTCAGGTAGAAATTCTAACATGAGCTGATGTCCACTGGGTATACCCCAGTGAAACTATGGTATCTTGTCAAAATATTGCCAACTTAGAGTTGGTAAAGAGCAGCTGCCTCAAGCCCTCCCTCCCAGTAAAAATCTCCATGCCAAGCTGACTTCTTTTTTTTTTTTTTTTTTAATTTTTTTTAATGTTTATTTTTGAGAGAGCGTGCATGCGAGCAGGGGAGGGACGGAGAAAGAGGGAGACACAGAATCGAAAGCAGGCTCCAGGCTCTGAGCTGTCAGCACAGAGCCTGATGCGGGGCTCAAACTCACGAGCTGCGAGATCATGACGTGAGCCGAAGTCAGACGCTTAGCCAACTGAGCCACCCAGGCGCTCCTGACAGTCTGACTCTTCTCCCAAGGGTCCAACAGTTTTCTCCCATGATTCAAGGACTGAAGGGTTAAGTCCTGGCATGGCAAAAGAGGGGACTCCAGGACCCTGTTCCCACATTGCATCATTGGTTCTGATTCACTGACACCCTTCACTGACTCCCATGCTATACGGGTTGATAAATATTTTGCCCATTGGCCTGAGTATGAGATGCTGATTGACCTGAAGATGGTGACCAAAACCTTTTGATAATATGTCTTTGGAGCCTGAAACGTTCCTCTTCTAGGAACTGACTCCACAAAAGTGATGAGAAATGAAAGCGAAGACCTATACGTGAGGCAGTTCTTTGCAGTGTTCTTGAAAGCGCAGGATTGTAACCAACTTAAAGAGGATGGTTATATTATAGCACACAATCCTGACAGTATCTTGTAGCCATTGAAAAGTCATGTTATCAAAAGAAAAAAAATGTCATGTTATCAAAGAAATTTTAATGACCTGGGAAACTAATGATACAGTGTTAAAAAAAGGTGTAAAGCTATAATTGGTTCGATCAAAAGTTTGCAAAAAAGTATATAGATAGAGGTAAGCAGACAGAAACAGTTGTTTGTTGGGACTGTGGGTAATTTACTTTTTTTTTTTTTTTTTAATGTTGATTTTTGACAGAGAGAGATACAGAGTGAGAGTAGGGGAGGAGCAGAGAGAGAGGGAGACACAGGCTCCAGGCTCTGAGCTGTCAGCACAGAGCCCGACACGGGGCTCGAACCCACAAACTGTGAGATCATGACCTGAGCCAAAGTCGGATGCTTAACTGACTGAGCCACCCAGGCGCCCCGCTTTTTTGTTTATAAAGATATTTCCCAGATTTTCTACAGTGCGTTATTCTCCCTCTTACCTAGGAGTATTTTTTTTCCCCCTGATGATAAAAATAAAATTGCTCTTTTTAAAATGTGCGTTCAATATATTTTGTATGAGTCGGGTTTCAGTCAGAGAAGCAGGACTACTGGGGGAGACACAGAGCTAAGAGATTCACCCTGAGGCCGGCTAAGCACTCTTTGTCAGGCTGCTGTCTTTATTTCTGTTGCGGAAGCTTCACATTCTGGAGCAGGCAGTTCGGAAGAAAGGTGGGTGTAACTGGGAGGGAGCAAGGATAGGCTGGAGCCCACAAGGACACACAAGCCAGTGTCCATTCTCTCGACCTCTGGCTCTTGTGTGGGTGTCATGCAGAAGCCTGAACCATTAGTCATGGACCTCAGCACACACACACCTGGGCCAGGAGAAGCTGAGGGAGGATCCAGGGGAAGGTGAGGCAGTAGCAGACCCGCCTGCTGTTCCACACCAACAAGGTGAGCCAGCCGATAAAAGACAAGTAGGAAGAACAAAATGGCTGCTGCTTTGCCTCTGGCCTCTATACCTCCTGTGAGAGCCTCTCTTTGTGGCTCCCCGTACCCAGAAGCCTCCAAGAAAGGATATCGTTCAGCCTAGCCAAGTCGAGCATTATAAAGCCACCACATACTTGTATTGAAATGAGGAGGAAAAATAAATATTATTTAAAATGCAGCCAGTGCTTGTGTTGTCAAGGCAACCCTGGCTTTTTTTTTTTTTTCTTCCTTCCTTTGTCTAGCTCAGGGACCTGTTTTGTTTTTTGTTTTGTTTTGTTTTTCTCCCCTCCATCTCCTCTTTTTTTTTTTTTTTTTAACTCTTCCTTTGTGACATTAAAACAAAGGTGAATCTATAAACCACCCAAAGGTTTTCAGTACCATTTATCTATTTAGGCAGTGACTGTGAAAACATGGTGATCTTGGCCCTAGTGAGATTTCCTGAGTTTTCTGCCCAGAAACGCACTGAAGCCATGTTTCTCATTGCCCTTTCTCCCCTAAGGAGGGTAATCTCAAAGCTAACGACCCATTTCCTTTCTTTAGTTTCATTTATTTTTTTTTAAATGTTTGTTTCTTTAGTTTTGAGAGAGAGAGAGCAGAGGAGGGACAGAGAGAGAAAGAGAGAAAGAATCTCAAGTAGGCTCTGCACCGGCAGGGCAGAGCCCCACGCAGGGCTCGAACTCACGAACTGTGAGATCATGACTTGAGCCAAAATCAAGAGTCAGACGCTCTCGACTGACTCAGACTGAGCCACCCAGGCGCCCCTTTCTTTATTTTCTTTTAATTGCAAAAGCCAGTGCCATCAAAATGAACACCAAATTGTAGATTCGGAGTAGAAAATTCAAGGACTCTCTGCCTCTGGCAGCCCTTGAACCAGTGTTGAAATAAAGGGTGGTTGGTTCATGAGTATTTATGTGACTCCTATTCCTGTAATCCCTCGGTTCAATAATGTCAGTTTGGGGCTTTTTTTTTCCTCCTGGTATTAACCAATTCTGCCATTCTAGCTGTGCCTACTACCACCCTTGTCTTGAAGTCTGCAGAATGGTCCTGAGCTCATAGTTCTGTATTGCCACCTGGTAGGTGGCCAGCTTCATGAATGAAGAAAGCAGTAAGCAAACTTGCCCACAGGGTGAACCAGAACATATCTATCTTCCCCGTGCTTGGAGAAGTGAACAAATCTAAAATATGGTGGGCAAGTTCTGTAGTCTTTCAATGGTGTTCTATATTCTGGCTCAGGTACAGGCCTCTGTTTTTCAGGCTTCACCAGTAAAAGGACTTCCCTTGGGGTAGATTATCTCCAAGAGCCTTTCAGTCAAGAGATCTGTCTACAAGCTCCCTACATTATGTTTGCCCCTCATAATTGTTCTAAACTGTATTGTAATGTGATTGCCACTATTTTTTCTAAGATAAGCAGAAGGCAAGTAACAGCTATGAGAAAATATTTTGCATAGTTACAGGCCATCTGAAGGGTGACCAGAGAAGGGAGGATACCATTCACTAGGAGATATTTCTGAACCTTCTGATTTCTCTCTCCTCTGTATAATGAGATCAACTTCACAGGGTGGTTGTGGATATTAAGATAATATGATGTCAGAGTTAACGGAGAGCTTGGGGCATGGTGATGACAGCTGTTGACACTGTCAATGTCAGTGATGGTGACTATGATCAAAATAGTAGTATGGACTCACTTTCTGTTTGTCCACACTCGTGCTAGTCTGGGGTTCACGTCCATATTCTTAAACAATGATACCTGGTTTTCACAGAACAGTAGTGAAGATTTTAAAAGCCCTCTCTCTCAGTTGGACCACAGAAACTTTTGGAGGCAGAAAAAGTGAGTTAGGAGGATAAATTATAGATCAGGGAAGAAACCAAGACGGTCTTCACTGTTAGCACCAGAAATGGGCAGGAGGCCCCTTTTGTGTCAGAAGTTCTAGGGCAGTGGCAATCAATGTGTAGTTCCTAAGTTCCTGGGCGGAGCTCTGAATCTGGTATCAGGAGCGCCCTTAATTGGTACTTGGGAAGGTTGGGACCCTGAGAACGTCAGAATCTATCCCACTTCTTCTCACCCACCTGCCCACTGCAGTGCTTCAGTCCCTGCTGACCAGCTGCAGCCCTTGGAGATGCTCCCATCATTGGGCTTGCTTGGCAAGCAGTTGTGAACACCAGCTGATCTCTGGGAAATGGGTATGTGTGTGGATCAAGCCAGTTTTTAACTAAAATTCCTCTTTTGCTGCCTAGGAAAGGCAAGTGGATGAAAGATCTTCAGTTTTGAAATAAGAGCACTAAAAAATAGTTTTAGACGAAAACATTACTACTGCTATTTTTTTTTGCAGTGGGGAAAAATCCCGTGATAGGACACAACACCAAGAGTTTCCACGAAACAAGTCAGCTTTACAAATAAGTGATTTATTGGGTTGAAGTGAGCTGGAATTACCCCCTGTTCAACAATAAAATTTGTTCAGAGTTGCAGCATTATAATTCAATAGTGCATTCTAGCTGTGTGATTTCCAAAATCCATCTAACAAAACAAAACTTCGGCGTTGAGGAGATCATAAAAGAATGTTTTAGGGACACTGGGTGGCTTTTGGCTCAGGTCACAATCTCATGGTTCTTGACTTCGAGCCCCTCATCAGTCTGTGTGCTGACAGCTCAGAGCCTAGAGCCTGCTTCGGATTCTGTGTCTCCCTCTCTCTCTGCCCCCCCCCGCCCCCCCCCCCTTGTGCTCCGTCTCTCTCTCTCTTTCTCAAAAATGAACAAACATTAAAAAAAAAAAAATTAAAAATGCTAAAAATAAAAAAGAATGTTTTAGCACAGATACCATTATTGGTAGAAATCGTAAACCTAATTACCAGAGCAGACGTTCTGGGTACCGATAAATTGGCATTCTCTAAAATTTCTGAAAACAGATTTCTGATAACTTTCCCCTCCACTCATGGGATAAACTACTATAGCCCAGTTGGTGATATGATTTTTCTTGTGAAATTTTAAATATACAAAAAAGTACAGAATATAATGAATACCCGTGTTTAACAACTGCTGACATTTTATAATCACCATGGATTTTTTTTTTTTAAAACATTTATTTATTTTTGAGACAGAGTGAAACAGAGCATGAACGGGGGAGGGTCAGAGAGAGAGGGAGACACAGAATCTGAAACAGGCTCCAGGCTCTGAGTTGTCAGCACAGAGCCCGATGCGGGGCTCGAACTCACAGACCGTGAGATCATGACCTGAGCTGAAGTTGGCCGCTTAACTGACTGAGCCACCCAGGTGCCCCTCACCATGGATTTTTTATTTTATTTATTTTTTTAATATAATTTATTGTCAAGTTGGCTAACGTACAGTGGATACAGTGCGCTCTTGGTTTTGGGGGTAGATTCCTGTGATTCATTGCTTACATACAACACCCAGTGCTCATCCCAACAAGTGCCCTCCTCAGTGACCACCATGGATTTTTTAAAAAGAAAGGAAACATAAATATAGCTGAAGCCCAAAGGTGACCTATTCTGGAGGTGGTACATGTTTTCTTTTCCTTGCCCAGGTATTTATGACTTTATTCTGTATGTATATATTCATAGACAATATATGGTAGTTCATTTTAACTGCAATATGATGTTCCATTACATGAACACACCACAGTTTAATTATTTCACACCCCTTTGGATAATGCTTACTTGCAGTTTTTCATTATTTTTTAAAAAGTATGGCAATGAGCAGCCTTGTGCATGGGTTCAAGAATTTTTTTGGGATAAACACCAAAACATGTAATTCCTGGGTTGTTGGCTGTGAACATTTCCACTTTTAATTGCTCTCTGAAGTTGTCGTAATAATTTATACCTGCAGCATATTAATTGCCAGCCATCTGAGGGATCGGTATCCTCCGAGGGGAGAGAACTGATACTTTGTTGCCCTGATGAATCGCTTTACTTAAGTTTGAATGTTTCAGATACAAGAAGCTGTCATTCAGTTTTCAAATCGAATCAAACTTAAGTAGCAAATCAAACTGAAGTAAAAATTACTGAAGTAGAAAATGCTCATTTAAAGAAGAAGAATCCAAGGTTTGGAAAATGAAAAGCATTCCATTCAAATACCCATAAAGCCATAGAAAAGTACAAAGTGTTAGAAGTATATAAAAATGGACAGTTCACTCAGCATTATGTTTATTTGACTTGACTACAAAGGAAACTGCTCTGTGTGTGGTTCACCCTTACTCTCCTCCAGACCTCTTTACACCCTTAGTCCCAGACACAGGCAAATTGTGTTTCCATCTTTAGCAGGCTCTTGACTGATATATGTATGCAATCACCCAACACAGGAAGTCCCTCTGAGGCATCGGCCACTTCCCTGATGGACGACAGCCCGGGTACAGGTGCAGGACCAGTACATCTGCACAAGCAGGCAGGCAGGATGTGGCTGGAAATGCCATAATTGGTTTCTTTCTTCCTCTCACCAAAGTACCTTTATCTCGAGCATCGGTAAAAATTGTGAAAGCCTCTCTCCTTTCCTTTCTTAGACTCTTTGATTCCTTTGAATGTTAAGAAATTGAGACGTGTACTTGCTGTGTGTCTACCCCCCATGCCTGAATTCTGAACCAGTTTCTGGGTACGAGTCAATTCCTGGATTTGGGGATTGTTGATTTTTTTTTTTTTTTTATGTTTATTTATCTTAGAGACAGAATGTGAGTGGGGGAGGTGCAGAGAAAGAGGGAGACATAGACTCTGAAGCAGGCTCCAGGCTCTGAGCTGTCAACACAGAGCCCAATGCAGGGCTTGAACCCATGAGCTGTGAGGTCGTTACCTGAGCTGAAGTCGTGTGCTTAATCAGCTGAGCCCCCCAGGTGCCAGGGGATTGTTGATTCTTAAGTCTGTAAATACTTTACTCTGCTTGGTTCTTCTTGACAGCCTTGTGAAAAAAAGCATTTGTGTATCTACTTTGTGGATACCATCTTCCCTTTGTGCTTCCTCATACTTGCTCCAGTGAGTAACTCTGTTATCCAAGGCCTTGCTTTCACTGTAAATAAGAAATACCAAGTTGGAAGAGGAGGGAGAGAATGACCCTGCATTTGCGTTCACTTACAGTCATTCAAACAATAAAAATAAGCCATATAGAGCTGGGGAAAAGTAGGTCATCTTGGTTGGACAGATCAATGAATGTGGAGTCAGGGAGAGAGTGGGTGTCGCTTGTCCTGTGGAGCTCTATCTTTCCCTCTGGAATGGAGGCTAGAGAAGCAACTCTCCCCTCTTTCATTCTGTGCTTGTCACTCAGGCCTGTGTCGGTGCTGCACTATGGAGAGAACACTCCAACTTCATCTCTGGTCACTGGAAAAGATGTGTAGCTTTGGGTTTGCGTGGAATCTCTGGGAGGGCAGTGGTTCTCAACTGCCATACAGCAGCTATCTTTGGCCTCCAAATCTTAATTGTTAAGCAGATTCCTTTTGACAGCTCCCTTTGACAGCTCTCGTACATAACAGATTCCATCATGTGTTGATTGCAGAGTTAGGAATACATGACTCTCTTGGAGCTCTCAGTCTTTGCCATAGGGTACTTGTCAACAGTGCTGTTGTGGAACCAAGGTGCCAAATGTGTCTGTGTGCGGCCCTTTGAACCCCGTGCCTGTGTGTGCTGCACACAGCACACAAGCACAGGCCCATTTCACTTCCAAAATTCTGCAATCTGCAGGTGTAGAATTACACATTGAGTGTCTCAGTGATAGCTATATCTCTGATGGAAAGGACATCACTATATTTCAGATCTGAGAGTCTAGAGCTAGCTGCCCTTTCTGATTATTGCCAGCTCATTGGGTCCCTTAGGGACAAACGGCACAAGAGACACTCCAGACTGATGCACATCCTTTGATTCAGGATTCCTTAGGACTGTGCCCCCCTTCCCTGGTTAACAGAGTGTGCACTGTGAGTAACCTCAAGCAGAGATGGCAAAAAGGTTTATCTTGATTACCAACTCGGAACAGTTGGGGGTTGAAGCCTGGCGCACTTAACCATTCAGAGGTTATGAATGGATTCAGTAAGAATAGTGTGGTAATTAATTAGCAATGTCTGCCATGAGACATGATGGGAAAAGGTGGCATATGTAGCAAATTTTCCCATCCTTGCCTTTGAGGGCTTCTCTTGCTCCTAAATTGGAGTTGGACGTTAAGTATCCTATTCCATGCTTTTTTCTCCCCGGGTCTCTCCCTGGTCTTCTGCAGACTCTCTAAGTGCCGTGGCACCTACTTGTATAGAACGAATACCCCAAGCCTGCCTGATGTCACCATCTCCTGGAGATAGGTCTATGAAAGACATCAGTAGAAGGAAGTATCCACTTTAGAAGAGGGAGCAAAGAACAAGAACCACTTTTCCTGAGATTCTCCTGTATGTGTATTTATTTTTTTCACCTCACTAATAGCGCTGGTGCATCTAATGCCTTGAATCCATATTATGCTTGGTGCATCTCAGAGCTTCATCCCCTCGTGAAGTAGGAAGAAACTTTGAGCTTCCAGCGTAACTTAGAACATACTGCTAATACTTCTAAATTGGGGTTCTCCAAATTCCTTATACTCCAGGAACCTAGTAATTTGTGGAACTAGAAATGGGTTACAGTAGAAAGTGTACTAAAGAATACCAACTTTAAATTACAGTGTCTTAAATCCTCTTGTTCTTCAACGCGGTATGGGAACAACACTTGCCTTAAGCATTCTCCAGATAGTATCCTTTTATCTGTCTTCCTATGTAAGGAAAAACATGTGATGCTTCCTCAGTTTCTAAGATGTACTTCCCCATGTCCTCACATTTGGGCATTTCTTAGATGGTGACGTCTTCCAACTGATGCTTTTCTTTTTTTATTTCTTCTGCCAACAATTCTGTCGTTAATTCAATAGTATCCCTTAAAGTAAATGATCACTTAAAATGAGAAATACGGTTATGACTCCCCTTCCAGGGGACAATTAATCCTGTCCTAGCGTTTTTCACAGTCGTCCTGAGAATGCTTCTCTGAATGGAATATGCCTTTATGGGCTTACTGTTTCCCCTGATTCTCTTCTTAGTTTAATTACTGTTTTCCAAAGCCCTCGCTTTATAGCCTCGTGTTAAGCATTATATTGCAAATCATAAACACACTTTGATTGTTTTCCCAAGAGCAGGTTACAGAACATCAAAACCTGCTTTACGACATTCTGAAAGGCTGGTCTGGTAGCAGCAAATCTGGTAGCAAGATGTGAGGCAACAAAGGCCATTGACACCACTGATTGGATTTCCACACTGCATACGGGTTTAGTGATGTGTGTCTGAACATGTTAATTTACCAACCAGCTGGACTGAATTGTACCTGGATCTGTAGCACTCCATGGTGGCATGTGGGTCAAAGACTTGACTCTTAACACACTACATAGAAGTAATTTGTTCTATGTCATTGTATACCTTTGTGTCCTAAGCAACAGGGGAATGTGGGCTTGTATCACTTCTGAAAATCACAATTGGAGAATGTTTCTTTCTTTTTGCCATGAAAATGAGGGGGAATTGTCATCTAAAATTGGCTTCAGATGTTGAAGTTATACTGATTGAGATTTTTAGGCTCCAGTCATGTTCCATGCTGTGAAGTGCTTTGCCAGAGCAATGACTTGTTAAAATAAATAAAATAAATGTCTTGTAGGATAGGAAGTGGACTGTAAAGTCTCTGCTTTTAGTTCTAGGTAAGGATTGTGGCTATTTTCTTAGATGTATCAGCACATTAAGTGTGTTTCCCCCCAGGATCCTGTAGCATATATATAACTTTTAAGATTTGGGTTCTGTAAAGTCAGTCTTTTTTTTCAGGAAAGAACAGGGTGTTAGAACAGACTGAGCCCCTTAGCTCTTTCAGAAATGCCGTTGGTCTCTTTATTCTTGGAGTCATGTTGTTAGTCTTCTGTCTGTTCTATTGCTGCCATCCTTGGACAGGGACTAGATCTCTTTATTTTATTTATTTATTTTTTTTTTAATTTTTAAAAAAAAATTTTTTTTTAATGTTTATTTATTTTTGGGACAGAGAGAGACACAGCATGAACGGGGGAGGGGCAGAGAGAGAGGGAGACACAGAATCGGAAGCAGGCCCCAGGCTCTGAGCCATCAGCCCAGAGCCTGATGCGGGGCTCGAACTCACGGACCGTGAGATTGTGACCTGAGCCGAAGTCGGACGCTCAACCGACTGAGCCACCCAGGCGCCCCGGGACTAGATCTCTTTAAAGTGGCATGCTGCTCTTGGCTTTTCTGGGGTTTGTGATTTGGGGGAGAACAAAATGGTAGATGGCTGAGAAGTAGCACAAGCCCAATTTTTAATGGGCAGTGTTTCATTTTAGCTCATTCAGAAATATTTGATCATTTTTGCCAGTATAAGTAAAGTTTGTGACATAAAAATATTGATGTGGGGCACCTGGGTGGCTCAGTCAGTTTAGCGCCCGACTTTGGCTCAGGTCATGATCTCACAGATCGTGAGTTTGAGCCCTGCGTCGGGATCTATGCTGACAGCTCAGAGCCTGGAGCCTGTTTCAGATTCTGTGTCTTCCTCTCTCTCTGCCCCTCCCCCGCTCGTGCTCGTGTGCTCGCTCTCTCAAAAGTAAATTTACAAAACATTTAAAAAATATTAATGCAACATTTTGTGCAACGAAGAAAGGTTTCAAAGCATTTTTCCCAGTTGAGCTTAGGAATGCTTACATTTGATTTATATTTTGAAGTTAGAAGACACATTGATGAAGACTGGAGATTAGTGAAAATACAAGAGAGTTAATAGTACTGGACTGTTTCTATCATGATGAGAAAAGGGAGTTAAGTATACAAATGGGTACAGTTCTTTGTAGCTATCCTTGTCATAACTGAGAACCCGTAGTCAGAAGTTTGTGATGCTGTAAGAAACTCTCAGTGCCAAGGTTTGAAAGCATATTGTCACCAGTCTCCTATATCCTGTATTTATGGATCCCTAAAAGGAAAGCAGTAGCTTTGTTCTTTTATTCATGTGTTCTAACACCTAGAATAGTGCCTCAGCCATTATAAAACTCAACAGATATTTACTGGGTGAGTAAATGAATGAGAAGAGAAGCCAGTGATGGAGTTCAGCACTGTGAATTTTGGGGCATGATGAGCAGAGGGATTCTGCTCCTGTCCTGCCCTTGAGAAGTCCTGTGTTCTACAGTATAGTGTCAGCACTGCTCTCAAGTTAGGTTATGTGTTACTCTGAAATGGCGTTGGGGTCCAGCGGTTGAGTAAGGCTTTCTTTCATCCAACAGATTTCTGGGGAGCATAGAAGACTAGGCGTAACTCTGGGGGACAGGGTAGAGTGGTCTCAGTGGTTTCAAGTCAGAAACTCAGTGACACACAAATAGAATCCATGCCACACAGCCAAGGCAAGGGAAACTGGCAGAATTGAGATGAGGCGAGTGGTCAGGATAGGGTAGGTGTTCTTGAGCAAGAGCTTTGGGCAAGCCCAAACATCTGGGTAATTTAGGTGTGAGGAGTCTAGAGCAGTGTTAGTCATACAGCTTGGCTTCCACATTACACCTCTGTAGACGTGTCCTCTTCAACCAGGAAGTGCTAGTCATGTATCTGTTATTCTGGTAAATTGTAGTTATTATATTAAGGTGGGGGGTGGGGGGAATGTACCGACAGTTCTGTCTATAGCACTCTTCAGAGTGATCTTCACTTTTTACTACCTTTGAGCTGTTTAAGAAATCCAAAAATTGTTTTTGTTAAAAAATAGTAGCAATACAATCGATTATGTCCTGTTGATAATTTTTGTATCTATTTACACATATATAATCATATACGCCTTTGCTCTTTGGATTCTCTTTTGAACCTGTTGTCACATCCTATTAGTTCCTGCATTTATTAATGAGTTCAGCAAAATCTTTGACATGAGTTCATGCCATGATTTTAAAATTATCCTCTATCAATATAAAATTATCTCTTATTTTTTATTTAACTCCAAGTTAGTTGACATATAGTGTAATAATGATTTCAAGAATAGAATTTAGTGATTCATCACTTACATGTGACACCCAGTGCTTATCCCAATAAGTTTCTCTTTAATGTCCATCACCAAGAATTTTTGAGAAGGGGTAGCTTATTCTAAATGAGCTGAGATCTTTAATAATATTTTACACTGGAGTACAGGATATGATAGCAGGAAGCTCTCTGGGAAAATGTGCGTTGTTTATCGATTCTAGTAAGCTTGATATATCTATATATATATCTATATATATATCTGCAGAAATAGATATATATATCTGCAGATATATATATATCTGCATAAAGCAGAGAAGGGGAAAGAGCAGAGCTTGGGGGTCAAAAGAGGTGTTAAACTTCACATACATTCAAGGAAGAAATTCCTGTGATGTTTGAAAGGGTGATGTACAGGAGAGAAGCAGGGGCAATGTAAGTGTAATCCAAGACTTGAAAAACAGTGCTCTAAATGGGTCTTAAACTTCCCACAAAGTTTCTTGGCTAATGAGCCTAGGTTCTATTCACCCAGTTTTAATTCTGTTAACTTGTATTGATGTTTAAGAGATGAAGCATCCTCAATCTTATAATAATACGACCTACTTTATTATTGAGTTTATGGCCAATGTTGTTACAATATGTGTACTTAATAAGACAGGAGCTATGCATGTTTATGCTTCATGAGACATGGATCTTTTATTCTAAATCATAAATGTTATTTGTTGTGAACATTCAAGAAAGCAAGAACTTGTTCTGTTTCATCTTGGGGAGATATTTTGGTCAGAAATCTTCCAGATGCCCTCCTAGTAGAAACTGTCTTAAGTTATGCATCACTGGCATGTGAGAAGATCCCTTTCATAGGGATCTAGATATATTTGTTGGAGTTATTTTTGCAAAAAGTGGACATGAGGGTGTGATAAACTTACGGGAAATTTGAGATTTATTTATGAATTGAAGATAAACTTATGCTATACAGCCAGTGGAGAATTTTTTGCTTGGTATAGAGAAGACTTTGGGTGGACATAATAAATTTATTCAACTTGTTTTGAATATTTGCAGAGTTATTGCTCAGAGGAGAAATTAGACTCTTCCATGCAGTTCCTGAGGGCAAAACTAAGGCCAACAAGTGCTTGAAGTTTTGAGGAGACACCTGTCAATTCAGTCTAAGGTGGATTTTCTAACAGTCAATGAGGGTTATGGTTCTTGGACTCCTTGAAGCCTTCCCTCAGAGAACATACGGTCACCTGCTGGCGGCCTTATACGAGGGACCCCTGTGAGGGGAAACTTGGACTGGGGTGTCTCTACGGTCAAAGGCCTCACTGTATAATTATGATGGCTTTCCTTAGAAAACATACAGATGTTCTGCAGCACCAGGAAAAAATGGGGAAGAGGATTTGCTGCTCAGACATGGCTGTAAGTGCTAAATATGAAAGCCATTGTTATTGCAAGTCACCCTCCAGTCTTTCCAGAAAATGACTGACATTCTGAGGCTCAGGAGGAGGTGTTGGGTTTCCTGCCAGACGCAGAAGCCGCTGTTCTGTAATCATTCTTCGTGTGGGCCCAACCGGATTTGGGCAGCAGATGCACTTGATGTGTAATTGTGGCAGTGGCCAAAAATGTAACCAGGATTGGCAGCCCCAGGGACCACATGACTATCTTGAAATGTGACAACATAAGAATTATTTTTTGAAACCAACTTCCTCCCTTTGGCAAGTTTCAAACGTGGGGTGTAGTTTTAGCCCCACTGATAGGGGTTACAGGGAAGGGCTGTTGGAGGGACTGAGGAAAGCAATAGTCTCGGGAACCCAGGTTTGTGGACCTGCTGGTTCTTCTCTTCCCAGTGAACAGTAAGACAGAAAGATTTGGAGGCAAAAAAATCAGGATTTAAAAGACCGAATGATGCCATGCAGTTTTAAAAATGAGGATTAAACCACTTTCAAGGTATAGTGAGCTTGGTAAGAAGGTGGACTTTTCAGGCAAGGCAGGTCCTGCCTCTTTGCTAGACAACAGTGCCAGTTCCTGGGCGAATTCCCCATACTTGAGGAGCTGATCCTACCTTAGAGCCGGGGTTCACTGCAGATGGAGTTCCTTGAAGGAGAGGAGAAAACCTGGAAAATCATTGATGACCAACTTGGAACGGTGATGCACCCCTGCCCTCTTGAGAGCCAGGCTTATTCTAGCACAGGGGGTGACAAACTATGGCCCGTGGGCCAAATCTAGCCACTTAACTGTTTTTGTAAATAAAGCGTTACTGACACAGGGCAGTGCTCCTTCACCTGAGCGTAGTTGGAGCTGCTCTCACACCGTACAGTGGCAGAACCGAGTGGTCGCAACAGACGCCGTGGTCCCCGAAGCCTGAAATCTTTGTTATGGGGGCCTTTACGGAAGAAGTTGGCCAGCGCCTGGTCTGTCAGGTTATTCCACCGTGACCGTCTTAGGAGAGGATGCTGATTACACTGTTACTGAGTCAGGAGGGAAAGTTGGCAGAAGTTATTAGCAAGGTCTTCCACACAGTACTTTCCACCTTCCATCCCACCTGCTCTTCCTTCCCCGTTCCTCGGACCTGTTTCCCATCGTTCACTTGAGCTTATTAGAGGACATACACATTGGGGAGTCATACCTAATAGGATAAAATATCTTGGCCTGTCTGCCCCTTTCTCGTTAGTATTCTGTAAAAATTCTAGGTGTAAATTTATTTAACACCTGTTTCATTCATCAGTATATGGGGCTGGGTCCACAACATCCAAAATAGTAATGACAATTTAATGCAACAGGTAACTATTTTGATCATTAACAAGGGGTAGGATTTCTTGATCCTATATATAATCACAGTTAACATGTTTTCTAGTAGTGTCTTCTTTATAAGTGGAACAAGCTTTGATTAGTATTTAGTTACCTTTACCTATGATAAAAATGACCAGAATGAACTCTACTCTGTATCATACCGAAACAATGCCTATCTGCTGTTGAAGTTCATTTAGTTAAATCTTAATACGTCTCTCCTATCGTTGAGTCGATGGTACTCGTATATGTTGTTAGAGGATTTTTAGCCAATATAGGCAGTGAAAGAATGTGTCTTTCACAAGTATTCTCTAAGAATCTCAGGGGTTTGTAACAGTGAACGTGGAGATTTATGGCTTTAGTTGGCCAAGTGCATATTCTTCAGCCTGTGATTTGTGGTCTCGTGAACAACCACAAAACACGTCCTTTGCAATTAATTGCCCTTTGTACAGCCTATTCTGGGTCTTACTAACAGCATCTGAAACTGAAGAAAAACTCTACCAGTTCTTACATATTATTACTTGGAAAATGATCCTATTAAAAATTTGCCCTGTGGTAATTTCAAAAGAAGTCATTCTTAAAGACTTAATTTTCAAACTGTGCTTTGAGTCTCACTGAAAGACTTTAGGTGCTACTAAGAAATTGTTTCACACCCAAAAATGAAAGTGTGGAAATTTCAAAAATTTTAATATCCTTCGAGTACATAAGTCTTAGTCCAAATCATAAAATTTCTTTGCATAAACATTTGATATTAGGGTTGTAGTGTGTTTTAGAAGTAGAAAATCCCGTGAGAAGACAGTAGCAAAATGTTTTTATTTTTTTATTTTATTTCTTTGTCTGATAAAGGAAATTTTATTTAGTTTTTATTTTTAATTTTGCTCTTTGATTTCTTTTTTTTTTAATTTTATTAATTTACATCCAAATTAGTTCGCGTAGAGTGCAACAATGATTTATTTGCTGTGGGGAGCAGGGTGGTGCCCCAGATGTAGAGAACAGAGACATCCCAAATGTCACGGGATCTTGTTGACTTGATGATGCATTTCATGTTACATAGAACATCTTAAAAAGCACTTGTCTTAACAGAACATACAGAGCTTTAGTGCTTCTATTTTAACTGTGAAAGATAGTGCATGTACTCGGCAAAATAGAAGTTTAAATTATACAACAGTTTATAAGTGAAAGACCTTTCTTATTGCTACCCAAAGGTAGCCATTGTTCAATTTTCCTGTATATATTTCCAGAAATGTTTCTATGTTAAGTGTACATGTTTTTTCTACAGATGAGAAATCATATTCTGAGGCATCCTCCCCCCTCCCCATACTATATTTGGCCATTTTGAATGTCATTACATAATTCTACTTCATTCTGTGTTACTGCCACAAAGTAATTTATTCACCCATCTCCCTTTCCATATATTTGTTCGCTTTGTTATTTGGCTGATTCAAACAGCACTGCGGTGAAAAAGATCTTTGTAGTATACATCTATGCAGTGTAAATATACAATTGTGGGCTGACTTCCTGAAAGTAGACTTAAAGGAGGGTCAAAGGCTGTGTGTGTGGTTTTCAGTTTGAACAGTTACTGCCAAATGTCCCTCCGAACTGGTTGGTCCGATTTTTACATAACATAGGACTTAGAATGGCCATAGCTGCAGCACATTCACAGCGTGGAGCCTGCCTGGGATTCTCTCCCCCTCTCTCTGCTCCTCCCCCTCTCATGTTCCTCTGTTCCTCCCCCTTGCTCACACATGTGCTTGTATGCACTTTCTTTCTCCGAATGAATAAAACATTAAAAAAAAAAAAAAAAGAATGGTCACAGCTGGAGATTTTGGAACAGTATCCTTATCATCCTAGCTAACATTTATTAAGCATGTTCTGTGTGTACTGTTCTCGGTGCTTCCTTTACTTGTAATAACCTATTGAATCTTCACAATGACCCTGCGGAGTAGGCACCCATTTTACAGATAAGGAAACTAAAACTGAGTCATACAGGAAGGTTACTTAACTAAAACGGAGTCATATAGGAAGGTTACTTAACTTGCCTGCCTATACATCACCATAAGTAGTGAGTGGCTGAAGATTCGAATATATTTCTGTTGGTGATGGAAGACGAACACAGCCAGCTTGGATTGGTAGAGATGATTCACAAGATGAGAGACAGAAGTCTGGGACATAGCTGTGAATGTTTACCTCAGGAAGAGTACAAAGAAATAATGCAAAATTTATTCTTGTGGGCAAAGTGATGTGGAGAAAAATAAACGTACTCTTAGGCCTTTTAAGAGAATCGGGGAGGCCCTCTTAGAATTTTTTTCACTAGCCACTGACCAGAGATTTGGAATAAAAAATTGTACCAGTTGAAAATGAGGCCAAGTTAGAAAACCGATGTGTATGTATTTTTTTTTTTGTCTTCTAAATGAGTTGGTTAATTAAAGCCTGGTTTTTTAAAAACGTCAATTTCTTGGTTGTCCCTTGTGCCATACCAGTTTCGTTTTCTAGCAAAAGGGTTTTTGTTTTGTTTTGACAATGGAAGAAAAGTAGATAACAAGAAAAGAGTTTAATGCTAGTCAGGCAGAAAGCAAAGCTCTGGGTGTCCCTCCGGCAGGTCTTGTCTGTCAATATTCTCTAATTCATGGTGTCAACCTACCAAGGAAACAGAGTGAGCTGGATTAAAGAAATAGTAAAACTAGTGTTGGGCACCCCCCCCCCCCGCCCCCGGCCAATTACCTTCTGCAAGAAGTAGCTGTTGAAAGTTAAGTGTTTTAAATAATTGGGTCACTGAACAACATAAATTTTAAAAAATGATTTGTTTTAAGAAATTGGGCCCTCAACCTGAGTACAGTACACGCTGGTTTTCTGTGACCACTATTAGAATTCCATAGAATCTTACAGCTTATGGGGACTTTAGAAACAGTCTTGTCTTACCCTCTTGATTTGGAGAGAGAAAAATGAGGCCCAGAGATAATTAAACTTGCCAAGAAATACTGATTAAGTACACCAAAAAGTAGGTTTTGGGATCTCATCTTCAGATGGCCAATCTGGGCATTTTCCCACCATACCATCGCTCTGAAAATAAGTGATGTTTGCAAGTATTGTCTAAATGTTAAATTTTCTGATGATTACTAACATAAAATGTTGTTATCAATTTAGTGCTAATTATTTAATAGACCTAAAGATAGGCATATAAGCATAAATGTTTGTAACACTCTGAAAAGGAATCAAAACTAGATTTTAATATAAATTATCCATTCTATGGGTAGAATAAAAAAGGATTTAATGTGATTGCTAGAATTTGTATTCTCATGGGGCAAACCTTCTCCAGGTGTCACAATATTTTAATTTTTTTAATTAAAAAAATTTTTTTTTTAATTTTTTTTTTTTCAACGTTTATTTATTTTTGGGACAGAGAGAGACAGAGCATGAACGGGGGTGGGGCAGAGAGAGAGAGGGAGACACAGAATCAGAAACAGGCTCCAGGCTCTGAGCCATCAGCCCAGAGCCTGACGTGGGGCTCAAACTCACGGACCGTGAGATCGTGACCTGGCTGAAGTCGGACGCTTAACCGACTGCGCCACCCAGGCGCCCCTAAAAAATTTTTTTAATGTTTATTCATTTCTTGAGAGAGAGAGAGCGGGCGTGAGTGGGGGAGGGACAAAGAGAGAGGGAGACAGAGAATCTGAAGCAGGCCCCAGGCTGTAAGCTGTCAGCACAGAGCCTGACACAGAGCTCGAACCCACGAACCATGAGATCATGACCTGAAGTCTGACACTTAAACAAATGAGTCACCCAGGCGCATCATACCCACAATCTGTTTTAAAAGGGGAAAATAGAACTTTTTAAAAGAATATAGAATGAAACCAATAATCTCGCTTATTAGAGAAAATTTCTAATGGGATCAGTCAAGGCAGTAATCAAAAGTAGGGTTAGATGTATATGGTTTAAGGAGGGATGTTTGCAATTCCAGTGTCCAGAACTGCCCTGTGCTATCACAGCTCATCTTCACGCAGTCTTGAGAAATCCCCATGAAGGCGGCTGTTAGACTGGTGGATAATGGAACAGGAGAACAAGTTAGGGAAAAGCTTCATAAGTGCTGTCTGTATGCATGCATCTAAATAGATAAGGCATTGATAAAGGGGCCAAAGAGTTCCCGCAGAAAAAGTCGAGAGAGAGGGATCAGAGCTAATCCAAGCAGGACATCAGACCTTAGAATAATGTTCAGAATGAGGGTGATATTCAGAAATGTTGAATATAGCAAAAATAGCAATAAAGATTTGGGGAAAAGCAGTCATGTCTGGCCACTAACCATGTTTGAGTTTCTTATACAATAAGGTGGTTAAGAGTGAAAGGCCAGTTTCTCACTCAATATGTATTGCTTGTGATTAATCTGAGGTCTATTCTTAGGAAAGAGGTCGCCCTGGTTCTTTCTCACTGGCCCTGAATTTCTAGTGGGGGGACCTTTGGCAACTCACCCGTCTTCTCTTTGCCCCTGTTTCCTTCTCACTAAAACGAGTGAGGTGACTTCCTGCCCCACCCAGTAGATCACATGAAGAGCACAGTGTGTAGAACGGTTTTTGACACAATAGGCTGTGCGTGTGTCATTACTGCTGCTGCTTCCCTTACAGCTGAGACAATTTATGCAGTCTTGTTTATTTTTCCACTTGTTTCTCCATAACAAATAAAAAAGAAGGGAGGCAGATGGTTCAAAGAAGAACACATGTCAGAGGCTGGTAACACCTAGGACCCAGTTGCTTCCCAGGAACATCAGACATGTACTTTCATCAGCAGTTTCTTTCACGGACTTCTTAGGAGACAGTCTTCCCCTCGGCGTGTCTCAGTGTCCCGTGCTCTTTTGGGGGGGGGGGGGGGACTCCCGAGAACAATTGCATGCATCTCTTCCCGGCCTGTGTCTCTGCATAACAGCAGCCGCACAACATAGGAACAGAGAGTTGATTCGCGGATGTGTTTCACTTGGCTCCTGGAGCACACATCTGTGTAGAAGAACCAGGATCGCACAGAGGAAACTGGAGACACGTTGCCAAAATGAAGAACTCTGAGGATCACCCCCAGGAATATAGTGATAACAGTACTTTTACGAGAAGCTTTTATATACGTTAGCTCATTTGATTTTCTCAGCACTGAGGCATGTGAAATAAAAATGAAGCTGTCTTCCCCCTATTTTGACTACAGTATCTAGGTCTACTCTTAATATGTTTACATTATTAAAGCATTTCCAAAGTGTAAAGATTTCTCTCCCTATGCTAATCTTCAGCTTCTAAAATGGTCTCCTGCTCTGTTAACTGCGACTATTAAGCTTACAACAGATGGGCTCTCGTGGGACCCCAGACAGGGGACAGAATTTTGTTGTAGTTTTGGACATTTGCCCTAGTTTGAGGGACTAGAAAGACCTGGCACCTTCTATTTCATTTTATAGGTTCAAATACCGTTGGCTATCACTGGGTTTTGGCTTGCTGAATGCACTGGTAACTGGGGTTTTGCTAACTTTAATTCTCCATTTTAGGAGGAGAGAAGGGTTCAGCATTTACACTGCCATTGTAACTATTTTGTTAACATGTTAAATAATAGTCAAGGACTGTTCTAAAAACTCATCAGATTTCTTAAGCTTTTTAAAACCGTGCAAGTGTAATACAGTCTAACTTCAAAGCTGCTGCTATAGCCTTTGTCCCCATCATCTGGCTTGTTCAGTCTCCAGATGAGTTCCGATATTCTTTACTGCCAGCCTTTAAGTCACCGTAAGCACTGATTACTTTGCCTTCTTTTTGTGACTACTTAAAGAATAGTTTTGAGAGGCACCTGGGTGACTCAGTTGGTTAAGCCTCTCACTTACGCTCAGCTCATGATCTCACAGTTCTCGAGTTCAAGCCCCACATTGGGCTCTCTTCTGTCAGCCCAGAGCCTGCTTCGGATCTTCTGTCCCCCTCTCTCTCTGTCCCTCCCCCTTCTCAAAAACAAATAAACATTTTTTAAAAGCACGGTCGGGGAGGGTGCGGGGGGGGGGGCGGCACCTGGGTGGCTCATTTGGGTAAGCATCCAACTCTTGATTTCGGCTCAGGTCATAATCTCACGGTTTCGCCGGTTTGAGCCCCACGTGGGGCTCTTGCACTAACCTCGCAGAGCCTGCTTGAGATTCTCTCTCTCTCTCTCTCTCTCTCTCTCAAATAAATACACTTAAAAAAAAGAATAGTTTTGAAATGACATTTCTTTTATCTCACCCCATAGACCTGCCTCAAAAGATTTGCTTAGAAAAAGTGTTTTTGAGATAAAGTATAGGACTGAAATGAAAAGTCCCACCTTGAAACTGCTATCTCAAGGACTGAGATTCTTGACATCAGTTAATGGGTAGTGACTACTTCATTGTCTTATAGCAATGTACCTGGCCCAACACCTTCCCCAAGGGGACAGGGAATAGCAGTTGTACCAAGGTGCTCTCTGAACGTGAAGCTAAAGACTGAAATTGCCCTCTGAGTCTGTTTGATCACACCAATGACTTACAGCCACATAGGTTTGCAAACATGCCTGGAAAGCCCCAACTCCAATGCCGTCTTCTGATGAACTCAGTGTTGCCGTGGAGCCGAAGCCACAGCCCCCTAATTTTGGGGGGAGGTGAGGGTTCAGGCTGGCAGGGAGCTGCCATCCACAGAAGCCCTGAGGGCCCTGGTGCTGGCTTCATGTCACCCTGTTTTGTAAGATGAGTAATGTGTGTTCATTTTACTACTTTCCATCCACTGTCCGGCTTTGTTCTACCTTCTCATCTGAAGCAGTACCTAGTTTTGGTTACATCAAATGAAACCCTTCAAAATTTTTACTGTCTTCTGGAGTCTGAATAAACTAACTAAAAAAGTTTAATTAACAGCTGGCCAAATCCTGTGGTCATTTTTTAAGACAACTTTCCTTCTTTTGTGGATTTCATCCAGACATATAATTGAGCAATACTGTCCTCAGTGTGACACAGAGATCCTTTGTGAGATCCTTTGTCCTCACAAAACACACTGTGCCCTTCCCAGTACTATTGTGTCCCCGAAGGAAAGCAGTCTCATAACATGGTGTGGCTGAGTTCCCACTTAAATCCTCCTACAGTCAATAACACCGTAACAACTTTTGTGGTGACAGATGGTAACTAGACTTACTGTGGTTGCCATTCCGTATTGTTTATAAATGTCGCATCACTACGTTGTACACCTGAAACTAACACAGTGTTTTATGCCCTTTGTTCTACAGTTTTTAAAAAATATACGCTACAAAAGTGATAAAATAGTAAATTTCTCTTGATGCATGGTTCAGAAAATGTCCCTTGTCACCCCTAACTCTGACTTTCGCACTGTCTTGTGTCTAGCCAAGTGGACAGTCAGCTGATTAAAGCCAACATTTGAAGACAGATATCTTCGATCTCATTGTCTTCTAATGTCTTCTGTGTAGGCCATTGCCTAGACGCTGTGAAAGTCAGATGTGCTTATGGCCATTGTGTGTACATATCTGGCGGTGTGTTACTTTTTTTTCTTTCTATCTAGGACCAGGAAGAAAACAAGGGAGCAACAAGTTGGCCTGAATTCTACATTGATCAGCTCAATTCCATGGCTGCTGTAGGTATACTTTCTGTTCAGTAGCACAATGTAAAATGCAAATTTGTCACACAATTGCACCGGAAATTCTCTTGAGTAAGAACTACCAAATGTCATCATCTTTCCAAACTCCATTCCAAACACTCAGTGTTGGTGGCGGCTGCAGGGGGCAGGCGAAAGGAGGGCAGAAGTGGTACTTGGCAAAATGATTTTTTTCCCAATATGTTTTACATAAAATCAGCACACACTAAAATACAAGTGAGTTTAATGTTATAAGAGGAAATGTAATCTTAACTCTGGCTTATGTTCAACTTTAACTTGCAATTGCTCTTACCGATCATTTGGAGCTTTGTTACAGCAGCACTATTCTACAAGTTAATACCATTTAAAGGTAATGCAATGAAACTATTGCTTCTCTCTTCTCCTCCCATTCTCTTTTCACTGAGGACTTGCCTACTAAGTTCCTGGATTCTTGATTTCACAGGGCAGCCAGGTACTCTTTTACTCTGTTAAATTAACAAAAGGAGTCTATGGAATAGGTGGTTGAATGAAGAAGCACAATAATTATGCCGAGATGTCCGTGGGAAATCTTTGGTTAAATAATTGCTTGAAATCCATTCTCAGTATCTGAAATACGCATCTTTATCACATGGACATCTCTGTAATATTAGCGTTCTGAGCAGCTTGAAGGGCACCTATCGATCCCAGCTAAGATACGCAGCAGAAAACAAGTCGTCAACCTCTGAGTGTTAGCGGCTCAAATCCTGCTCATGTTGATGAAAACCGGAGATTGCCCACAGCGGAACAGTCTCGTGATTTTAAGAGTCACTCTGTTAGATTCAACTTTGAGTTTATAATATCCAAGCAAAATGATAGCTTCCATGACAAATACTTTCCTCTACCTCTTCCTTTCCTCCTCCCGCTGAGCCTTTTTGGAGAGTTAGCTTCTTAAGACTTAGGGCAGACATTTTTAAAAACATTGTCTAATATTTTGCTGCTGCTTCTGCTGCAAACGTTAAAAACTGGCTAGAATATATGAATCACTCCCACTTTTACTAAACTTTCAGAGGGCTTCACTTTTAGTAACTTCCTCTTTTCTAGTTTTTCCTTTGAAGATACTTCTGCTGTTGCACAATGAATAATAAACAGCCTGGTAAATGTGAACAGGGCTGTATAAATTATAGAAGAAACTGCTAAGCTTTTGCCCTGAGGATTTCTAGTCTAAAAGCAGAAAATAATCTCCACAGCCATCCAGGATAAGGCATCTTGCACAGGGGCAGAAATGAGAAAAGAGTGATCTCAGCATTTGTATGAATATGTTAGCAGAATGCGAGGCTTGTGGTGACCATCAGGGATTTTCTGTGTATCACCTAAGCAGTAATAATTTAGAGCCACTTACATTTCCTTAGTGTGAAGATTGTATTCTCAATTCTTGTTCCTGGCTGTTAGAGTGGGGGAAAAAAAAGAGCTGTGGGCAGGCTGTCTTTCTTTCTAATTAAGTCAGCATTGTTTGATGTAACAAGGGAAGTTGCTTCTTCGTTAATGAATTCACTTCTATCAATGGAGAAGTACTAAATACCGTGGCATTTTCTTTCCTTCAAATTTTGGGGGCAGTTAGGTTAATTTGTCCTTTAGTGACTTAATCCATGCCTTGTACGGAGTCAGCCTGGCTCATTTCCTGCACTAGAAGGTCTGTGATGTGCCAATATGAGGCACTTCTTTAAGAGCCTCCTTTCTCCCTTGGCCAGCTCCTTGGACAACCTTTTGCTACATTCATGAGTCATCTACATTTTAATTATATTTGTTTCCTAATCCGAAGTCCTCTCCAAGAGTGTCTCAAGGCAATTAAATCGTCAGTCACTTGGCTATTCTTTGTGTTTAACAACTAACAAAGCTTTCTAATGCTCCTTTAAGAACAGAGCTGGCATCTGTCTAGGGTTAAAGGCAAAAAGCAGTAACAGCTCATGAGTCAACGAGACCTTAGAACTCCTGCATATGTAAAGAACAAGGAGTTCTGATGAGACCAAAAACCCTATGCTGAATTTTCTGTCTTTCTCACCAAATGTGTTGCCACCACCTCCTCCTATAGTTCTGGCTGATCTCTCTGATAACTGCATTGGAAAAGTCCCAATGACACCCAGCAGAAATCCAGAGACATTGTCCCTGGAGACTGAAAACACATACAGCTCTTCCATATCCTTTCATGGCCTGGCAGCTGGACTCGAGCTCTCTAGCTTAGAGATTTGTTGGAGGGGCATTATCCACATTGTTATCATCCATTGTCTTCGGCATCAACAGCACCTACTGCCATTGAGTGTGAAGCATGTGACAGGCAGTATAACAGGCACTTTATATGTTGTTTTAAATCCTTATAAGCACCCGGTGCTATAAGTGCTGTTGATAGATAAGGAGTCAGGACTTGGAGAAAGGTTACCTTGCCCAAGGTCATCTAATTAGGAAACAGTAGAGCTGGAATTTAAACCTATCAGTCTGAGCTCACAGATTCCTTTCTAATTTGCCTCTCACTAATTCAGTTTTTAAAACCCTTTGGCAAGTACCAGAGGCCTGGTGATCCCACCCTCGCCCACCCCCACCCCGCCTCCAACTTTTCTGAGGTGGGGCAGGCATCTGTTTCCGTTAATGCCTCCAGAGTCTGATGAACTGTCCAGGTCGAGAACTGCAGCACTTACTGGTCTGCGAAGCCGTTTGTGGAACAAGTTCAGTTACTTTACGTAAGCCTCTTCACAAGAATGCTTTGTTCTTGAAAGGACCCCTGAGTGATCGGTTGGCTTTTAAAGAGTGAAAAACAGTGTAATAAAAGTACAGCCCAACAGGTTCGAGAAGGACCTGGCCCTCCTTTGTATGTGGCTTCTCCTCTGTGCTCTCAAGGAGGAAGATGTGAGGTGAAGTGCAGCGTGCTTAGCCGACTGGCTTATTGACTTCACACCAGTGAAATGTCTCAAACAGGAGCTTGGTTCCAGACTCCCAGCCAAGAATGATTTCTGTGCTTGGTTTGTCCATCTTTCTCAGACTTGCATGTTCCCATGTACAGCTTAGTAGCCTTCATCAGAACATCCTCTGCCAGCGCACACTTTGTCTTTTGCCCACCTCTCAAGTGAGCAGGGATTTGGTAAGTGCATAGAGCACCCCAGGAGGCTACCACAAGCCTGGGCTGTGTAGACCAAGGTGCACACTAGATGTTTAGCCTAGCAGCCATCTTTAGAAAGGTGGGCGTAGCTTCTTTTTCTACAAAAAGCTGCAAACCAAGCCTTCTTCCTACATGTGAAGCTTGAAAACTTTCGACTTTATGTAAATCATGTTGAAAAATCACATTACAGCGACACGTCCATCTACATATCCTCAGTTTTCTCAGTACAACAAACACAGTCTTAGAATCAAATCTAATTGCATCACATGCAGAAAAGAGTATGTCACCTCTATTTTGAGAGGAAGGTAATGGTCCTTATACTGGGAAAGGAAATTCCAATTTAATTTTCTTGACTTTTCATAAATCTCCCAGCTCTACTAGGGAGAGACTTAATGTAGTCCGTCTTGATTCAGATGTTTCACCCTCTCCAAGATTGTTAAAAGAGTAAATACATACATCTTTCTTTAGAATTAGTGAACCATAATAAGAAATGTATGTCTCTGTGTGATTAAGTTTAGGAACGAGCAGTGATGTTCATGAACGGCTTTATTCTGAGCTGCAGATTCAAAAAGTGATTGCTTAAGAGTCTAAACAAGTTCAGCTTTGCCTTAGGGGATTAAACATACTTGGCTGGATTCATGCTGAATTTTCCAGGGAATACGTCTCCTAGAGCTCTGAAGAAATTTATTGGCTATTTCTGCACATAGCCTCTTCCCCTACCATCCATTGGTCACAGCTGTCTAGGCGCATCACCAAGCAAGAGGACAGTGTCAGCAGAAACAATAACCAGTTTGAAAAACAAGATTTTACGGATTTTTATTTCAGTTGCCTTAAATGATACTGATACATTTGTTTGTTTGGAGGTTTACCCCCTCCTAGTCATGAAGTCAAATTTAGGCTTCAGTTAACATTTAGTTACTCAGTGCTGATACTATTAACTTAAAAGAAGTAAGTAAAGCCACCCTTGGATGATTTGTGGTCCTGAAAGAAAGGGAGAGACTGGATCATTGAGACACATGATTAAGAGCCAACCCCCCGCCCCCCCCCCCCAAGCAATACTCCAGACTGTTTCCCAGCCATGCACTTAATCAGAATTAGAAACAGGTAGGGAGACTGAATTAGAAAAGCATATGTTCAGAATAGGATGAAGACAAGGAACCAGTGGTTCCGTGGGTGGAGTATACCTGAGGCCATTAAGATTTGGGGATACTTTTAGTACAACTAAGTGATCATGGACTCAAAGGACTAGAAAAGACTGTTTAACAAGTATAAACTTGACTGGCATCCATGGCCGTGATGTCAGCGGAGGTCTGCTTCCTTGTGCCTCATTCTTCAAAGTGAGGTCCATATATACCTGCAGCATCAGCACCACATGGAAACTAGTCAGCAATGCAGCACCACGGGCTTCACTCCAGACATACCATGTCAGAACCCTCATTTTAACAAGGTCCCCGGATAATTCGTGTCCACGTTAAAGTCTGGGAAGCACTGCTCAAAAGATCCCTGTGTAGGGAAAGCGTAAACACACTCCTCCTCCTCCTCCTCCTCCACCACCACTACCACCACCCCACCACCACCACCCCACCACCACCCCCCACCCCCCCCCCACCTGCCAAGCCACACACACTCTGTAGCCAAATTTCCAAATGGTGTTGAATCATTTCTAAAGCTTAAATCTTAGTCTGAAGGAATTGTCCAACTTAGTATCATATCGGAGTTCATTGCCCTTCTTAAATAATTTAATGTGACAAAAAGTGTAAAAGATTACACTTTTTGGCTTGAGGATTACACATATTGCCTTGGTTTGATAGTGTGATAATGTTACTAACTTTAGTTGCCAGAATACTGTATTTAACTGCAGGCCTAATCCTCTTTCTATAAAATATAAATAATTATATCTTCATTAGAGTGTAGTTGCAGAGTCATTTACAACTATAGTCAGACAAACTGCAATCTGTACCGAAGATTTCTAAATGTTTCTTAAAGCTTTATAATTTGAAAGAACTTCTGGCAGAGATAATAAATCTGAAATTCTTAGTACTTTTACTCCATATTTTGGTTTTGTAATTATCTTGATTATAGATTTATTACTTATTTATTTGTCTTAAAAGTGATAATAGCATGTAATCTGTAGGCTTGTCTTGCTTGTACCCTAATTAAATCATAGAATTTGAAGAGGTAACTTCGATTTTCTTTGCATAGAGAAAATCTCTCCTGGCTTTAGAGAAGGAAGAGGAAGAAGAGAGAAGTAAAACTATAGAGAGTTTGAAAACAGCACTGAGGACAAAACCAATGAGGTAATTCTTTTCTGGGTAGCATGTGCTACTTTCCACTCTTCTTTTTTTCTTCTTTTCTCCCTTCTTTTCTACCCTTCTTTCTTCTTTTTTCCTGAAATAGCCAAACTTTCAAGGATGTCTTAAATGCATGCAATTGAACATAAGTGAAATACTTTAATTGTTGAACATTGAATGAATTGATTTTCTTCAATTAGAAGATATGCAGACAGCTGTTAAGATGGCTAAAATAAAAAAAGAGACAGCAAGTATTCGTTGCAGGTACACTGCTGGTGGGAATGTAAAATGGTTCAGCCACTTTGGAAAACAGTGGGGCAGTCGCTCATACTGTTAAACGTAGTATCGCCGTATCACCTGACAATTCTATTCCTCAGTATATAGCTAAGGGAAATGAAAACCTGTCTCACAAACACCCATGCAGGAGTGTTCATGTTAGCAGTATTCCTCGTGGCCAAAAAGTAGAAACAACCCAAATTCTATCAGCTCATAAATGGATAAATAGAATGTGATATATCCATACAATGGAATATTATTTGGCCCTGAATACAATAGAATATTGAAATAGAATAGAATATTGATACATGCTGCAACATGGTTGAGCCTTGAAAATATTTACGCAAAGCGAAAGAAGCCAGATATGCAGAAGACAAGATAGTATATGATTCCATTTATACGGAAGATCCAGAAAAGGCCAATCCATACAGACAGAAAGATTAGTGGTTGCTTAGGATTGGGGTGAGGGGGAAATGGTCTTTTGGGGATGATTAGAGTGTTCTAAAATCAGATGATGTCAGGGCGCCTGGGTGGCTCAGTCGGTTAAGTGTCCGACTCCAGCTCAGGTCATGACCTCGCAGTCTGTGAGTTTGAGCCCTGCATTGGGCTCTGTGCTGACAGCTCAGAGCCTGGAGCCTGCTTCAGATTCTGTGTTTCCTTCTCTATCTGCCCCTCCCTTGCTCATGCTCTGTCTCTCTCTCTCACACTCTCAAAAATAAACAAACATTGTGGTGCCTGGGTGGCTTAGTTGGTTAAGTGTCTGACTTCAGCTCAGGTCATGATCTCACAGTTTGTGGGTTCCAGCCCCGCATCAGGCTCTGTGCTGACAGCTCAGAGCCTGGAGCCTGCTTCTCAGATTCTGGGTCTCCCTCTCACTCTCTGCCCCTCCCCGCTCGTGCTCTCTTTCTCTCTCTCAAAAATAAGTAAACTTAAACAAAAATTTTAAATAAATAAACATTAAAAAAAATTGGGGGGGGATGCCTGGGTGGCTCAATTGGTTAAGCATCTGACTTCAACTCAGGTCATGATCTCATGGTTCATGAATTCAAGCCCCGCATTGGGCTCTATGCTGACAGCTCAGAGCCTAGAGCCTGCTTTGAATTCTGTGTCTCCCTCTCTCTCTGTTCCTCCTCTACTTGCACTCTGTCTCTCTCTCTCTCTCAAAAATAAATAAAGATTAAAAAATTTTTTTTTAATTTTTTAATCAGATGATGTCAATGGTTGTACATCTCTGCATATCACTGAATTGTACATTTGAAAGTATGAATTTTATGGCTTGTGAGTTATATCTCAATAAAACTGTTACTAAAAAATGATGGAGACACCTGGGTGGCTCAGTCAGTTAAGCGTCTGACTTCAGCTCAGGTCATGATCTCACAGGTTTGTAAGTTCCAGCCCTGTGTCAGGCTCTGTGCTGACAACTCAGAGCCTGGAGCCTGCTTCAGATTCTGTGTCTCCCTCTCTCTGTGCCCCTCCCCTATTCTCGCTCTGTCTCTCTCTCTCTCAAAAATAAATTAAAATTTAAAAAAAAAAAAAAAAAAAAAACCATGATAGGTAGTCAGCCTTCTCTGTGTGTCTCCCACGCCTTCATTTTCCATTAATTAGGTTTGGTGAGATGTTGGGGTGCTTCTAGTTACATTTCATTAACATAGGTGCTATGAAAGAAGCCAATTGATTCAACCAATTGGGCTCCATCTGGGTTGTGTGATTGCATGAAATGGCTGGAAAAATAAAGATTTCATTTTCTTTATTTAACTATAAAATATTAAGAAAAACCTATTGACTTATCAAAAATTCTGTGTAGTTGTGTGACACAGGTTTTCTAGCCAATCCTAACTATATCAATGTTTCCCTATTTGTGTGTGTTTTGCATTCTCAGATGTTAATGGGTATCCAAGGCAAAATAAATTTGGAAATTTCTGGTGCAGTCGTATAAGCAAGTTGTGTTACTTCTGAAATTTTCAGAGACTTCAAATGCATATGCATATTGTGAATTATTCTCACTGACTTTACAGTAAATAAGCACTATAGATGTCAATTAAATTAATGAGCAGTGACAAAGAATTGCTATTATTTTATATATTGGGATTCCAGCAGCATGTCCTACAAAAGAAGAGTTTTGCTGCAGAATGTTAATAATATAGATTGTCATCTGTTTGACAAGCAAAAATTCTAGAATTTAAGGATGCTCTTTGACATTCATTGATATGGGTCAGGGGTTAACGTAAAGGTATCTAGGGGCTGAATGCTATAACAACGCGGGATCAGCAGATGACTTTAACTTAAGACACATATTCTGAGTGTCTTCCTGTTCCTGAGTTTTTGTGGTTGTATGATCTGTTAATTGGTTCTTTGTATCAGCTGAGATCTTTGTATCTCAAAGAGAGATTATTTTACCTGAGAGACCTGACCATTGGGTTTGTGCAGAGGAAGAGGCCAGGAATTAAGAAGACTTCATCAGTGTAGATCTTTGGTGCTCAGGACTCATGTCTTCCTTCCTCCTGTCCCTGCAAAACTTTTCCATTAAGGGCTATTAGAAAATTCCAAATAAACTTAAGTCTGATACATTTTAACCTTCTTCTCCTGACAGGTTTGTAACCAGATTCATTGACTTGGATGGCCTGTCATGTATTCTCAACTTTCTAAAGACCATGGACTACGAGACCTCAGAGTCTCGAATACATACCTCTCTCATTGGTTGTATAAAGGCGCTAATGAACAACTCTCAAGGCCGGGCTCATGTCCTGGCTCACTCTGAGAGTATAAACGTGATTGCTCAGAGTCTGAGCACAGAGAACATTAAAACAAAGGTGGCCGTGCTGGAAATCTTGGGCGCCGTGTGCCTGGTTCCCGGGGGTCACAAGAAGGTTCTGCAGGCCATGCTGCACTACCAGAAGTATGCCAGTGAAAGAACCCGCTTTCAGGTGGGCATGCTCCCTTGCCACTTGGTCACTCACCCCTTTTGACAGCTGCCTTCCTGGCCCTGAAGGGGGAACATGACTTATTTCCCCCTGTGATGATTACTCACACTATGTCTTCCAGTCTTTCTGTCCTTTTGGGTTTTAGTACCAGAGTAGAAGCTTTCTATAGTTAATCAACCTGGGATTTTAGATTTACTGAACTTGAAAATGTGGCCCTGCTTTCTACACATCATGTAGCATATATCTTTTGATTCCATGAAATGCAGTGTTCCCTGAAATTTTTATAGGTTACCATTCTTGATTTAGTATTAATATATACAGTGGGATTATGTCACCATATTTATGCTCAAATATAAAGAGCTGAGTTGACAAAGCAGACAAAATATGTATTTTGTGTGTGTGTGTGTGTATACACACACACATACATACATATATGGATGTATGTGATGTGGGAATTTTGAAAGAGTTTTTTGAACTAATTTTAAGAAAAATAAAAGATGGCTTTCTATAGATCCATGTAATTCTGACTAAACATGAGATTTTTAAAAATTGACTTCTGAGTATAAGAATTAATAAAGTGAATTTACAATTAGTGATTCAGTCCTTTGTTTCTATATTTGTGTCCTTGGTAGACATTAATCAATGACTTGGATAAAAGCACAGGGCGGTATCGAGATGAAGTGAGTCTCAAGACTGCCATCATGTCCTTCATCAACGCAGTGCTGAGCCAAGGCGCTGGGGTGGTAAGAACCTTCCATACTGCTATTGAAAACCTGTATTATTGAAGAAGAATGTTTAAAAAAAAAAAAAAAGATTACTATGTAGTCCAAAAAGCATAAATATGTATTTTATCACCCTTTCACTTTCAGGAAAGTTTGGACTTTAGACTTCATCTTCGCTATGAATTTCTGATGTTAGGAATTCAACCTGTAATAGATAAATTAAGGGAACATGAAAATTCAACATTAGATAGGTAAGTCAGACTGTTCTCATCTGAGATCATTCTCAAGCTTTTTCTGTATGTGTAGTGCTAGCCTGTGAACTACATGTGAGCTTTGTGTAGCATAAGGAGCTGGCCCCAGACTGTTAGTTCACTATGATGCTTTTATATTCAGACTTTCTCTGTGAAGGAAGCAGCACATTGTGTGGAGAACCTCATGTGGGTTCTGGCATCAGGCTGAATCCACATTCTTGTCTTACCTCTTTCACTTGCTATATATTCTGGTCAAGTTACTCAATCTTTCTGAATCTTCCTGTTGTGTTTTTTTTTTCCCCCCTAAGATATATGATGATGATGACAACTATGTTTTATGGGCTATTATGAAAATTGGCTATAAAACTTGGAGGCACCTTGATAGGCATTGGTTAATTTTCACTTTCTTGTTCATTTGCTCTTGTTTGCAATCATTTTACCATTTCTAAGATCTCCCACCAGCTCTCAGATCTCTCCTGCTCTCCTACCTCGTTCATGCACTCTTTGATATTCTGTGAACATGTCAAAATATTCTTGCCTCAGGGCCTTTGTACTTGGTATTTGCTCAGCATTAAAAAAATCTTCCTACAGATGTCCAAATTGCTTATTGCTCCCTTCCAAGAGACCTGTTCCAGCCAGTGTGTGTCCACCACTCACCTTACCTCCCATTATTCTTTATTCCCTTTACTCTGATACGTTTGTCTTCATAAAACTTATTATCCCCAGTTGCTAAAATACATAGTAGGGACTCCATAAATATTTGAATGAATAGGTGAATGGCATGAATATTTCTTTGGTGGTCTTAATTCATCAGTCAGGCAAGTGGATTTGCTTTTTCCATAAAAGAAGTCTGTGAGCAGAAGCTGGACTTGGTTGTGTTGGAATTTGATAAACATTTATTAATTATCTAATGTGTACTAGGCATCCTAGGCTTTGAAGCTTGTCTCTTACTGTGATCTCACTCAGAGTATCTTTTTTCCTTAGAACATAGTTAAGCAAAGGCATTCACAATTTTGTCTTATTTCTTTTAGAGCTATCTCTGACAATTTAAGAAAGGCCTTAGTATTAATGTCCTAATTCCTATGTGCTTGTGTTTGTAGGACATTCTACTTTTAATAGCTTCTCTTTTATTGGATTTCAGGCATTTAGATTTTTTCGAAATGCTCAGAAATGAAGATGAACTAGAATTTGCCAAAAGATTTGAACTGGTACGTATGGTCACAATTATTCAGATTTAACTCATGAACTCATGGACTTCCCTTGCCGTAACGTGTGTTGAGTTGACGTGGACCGGTACAACCGAAAAGCAAAATCCGGGTTTTGTTTTGCTACCTAAGTGGTAGGATTAGCCGTGCGTGCCTCGGATTTGCTTACCTTGCGTTGCAGCTATTGAGGATACCGGGCGTTGACTTAGATCTCTTTTTCATACGGAATAGGTTCACATAGACACAAAAAGTGCGACTCAGATGTTTGAGCTGACCAGGAAGAGGCTGACCCATAGTGAAGCTTACCCTCACTTCATGTCCATCCTGCACCACTGCCTCCAAATGCCTTGTGAGTGTGTTTGTGACTTACATGTGTGTTTTTGAATGTTTGGACATCATCCAAAGGGCTCTGTCTTCTGAGCAGCGCTGATTAGCTTGGGTGCACACCAGGGATTCCAAACCTTGCTTTTGTGACAGTCCAACGTGTCTCCACACAGCTTAAGGGGTATTATGACATTCTAAAAATGAAATGAATTATAACTTACTTTGATTTTAAAAATAAATATATGCCTTGCAACACATTTAGAAAGGGGTAGAAAGTGCCTCTCAATCATGTAAATGATCATCGCGTGTCAGAATTCCAGAAACTTTGGGAAGTGCTGGTGCAGATGTTATAAACATCTCTGGTTCTGTGGCTCTGGCGGGTGACCGCTGTTAAAACGTATTCATCCTAGTTTAGAAACAACATGAAGTATTTTTCCACCCTTCTTTTCTTTTTTAGACAAGAGAAGCGGCAACACCGTTCAGTACTGGCTGCTACTAGATAGGATTATACAGCAGATAGTTATTCAGAATGACAAAGGACAGGACCCTGACACCACGCCTTTGGAAAACTTTAACATTAAGAATGTCGTACGAATGTAAGTTTCTGATTTTGCTGTCTGTGAGATGATAGTCACAATGTAAGGCGTTTACTTTATCCTACTTTAAAATAGCAGCTGGGAGAACCGAAATGTTCTAGAGGTCAAATCTGAGCGCCTATATATACATATGTAATGTATCTGAGTAACATCTGGGTTTAAATGGGTTTCAAGCATGCTGAGGATTTTTCTGCAGAGGACTATTTTTGTACCTAGAAGAGCATGCATTTTGGCAACGGTCCTTTTCTGTTTTTGTAATGAATGCTCTTTTGACTATCATACAGGTTGGTCAATGAAAATGAAGTTAAGCAGTGGAAAGAACAAGCGGAAAAAATGAGAAAAGGTAAATAGTGAGGACCCGATGAGAGAAACGGCCGCGTCTTTGGTTATTGGGCAACTCTGCTTTCTGTATATTTTAGAAACTTGCACTGATATTTCTTACTGACTTGAATGCATCCAACAGCCTTTCTTTTTCTGTGTCTTAAGGGCATTTTGCCCTGTTTTCTCTCGAATTCAGCTATTTTAATTGTCATGCTGATTGCCAAATATTTTATCCTTTTATTATAATTATGTAAATTTTTTTTGAAAAGCTTGTAGCATTTGCTGTTTGGCATTCATTAACTCAAATTTTCTTAACTACCACTCATGCCAGCCCTCCCCCCACTCTGTAACTGCTCTTTAAAGCACACTAGGTTTTAAGGGGGACTACCCAGAATTTTAACAGAAACCCAGGCCACCTGGTTTCAGCAGCCCAATTCTCCACATGACCTTAGTTTGGCACCCGTTATAAAAAGAGAAATCATATAGAAAATCACCGATCATTGTAGATACAGGCATTATGAGACGTAACTAGGCCAGCTCTTGGTGAGTACTTGAGCATGTCTTTGGTCTTAACACTCAGCATCAAGTGATAGGAGAGTCATTTGTACCCATCACTGTGCCAGCCACTCACAGAGTGGATAGAAGTCACCCTCTCCCTTCCAAATGCTTGCAACTTGAAGTCGGCCGTCTTATGAAAACAGTCCTGTTCCTGGCCTCTGCTCTTTCACTCTGCTGGCCGACTGACTTCCTTTTCCTTGTCCAACTTACTTAGTCACAGCCAGTGACACACAATAGCACTCACCCCCGATATTTAGTGCGTTGAAAAGAGGGTCTAAGAGATGCCAAAGCATTTCCTTTTCCCTCATCACATTTGTCCTTTTCCGTGGAACAGAAAAGCAGGGCCACCACTGGTAGCAGAAAATACCAGACACGCAGTGCACCTATATTAGAAGTCCCATATATGAATTCAGATTGCTCTCACACAGGTGAGGTTGCTGTATACCGTTTTATAAATAGATTCCAGAAGCTGCTATAGAAAGAATAGAAACACTGACCAAAAGTTGGGGTGAAGAGAGGTGATACCGAAGAGAAAATGGTCAGGTGATACTTTAGGGGCAAACGTAGAGCACAGGGATGTGGGTGTGCAAGCTAAGGAGCACACCCAGGACAGAAGCTTTGGAGTCATTCAGGCGGTCACTCAGTGCAGGCTTGTTGAACGCCTGTGTGTGTCAGGCCCGGCACTGGGCTCTGGGTCTGAGTCTCAACTCCATTCCTCACTGACTGCATGCGTAGGCATGCAGACTCCTCTTCTCCACCCTCCCCCTCTATAAGCTGAAGATTATATCTAACTTGCAGGGCTGTTGCAAAGATTAAAGGACAAAACAAATATAAGGACTTTAACATAGTGCCATATTGATTGCACTATAAATGATAGAGGGACTATGGTAGATTTAGGCGGCTGAGGTGGGATGAGAAATAATGGCCAAGGTCAGTGGGCGGAACAGGATGGTTTAACGTGAGGTCACAGGTGGAGTGTAAAAGAGGAGATAATGTAGATAAAATTAATTCTTTTCTGAAATCTTCAAGTAGCAAGGCTGTATCAAAAAGGGCACACGATGATGAATCGGAGGGTGGAGGCTGTGAGGAGATGGGAGTTCTCTGGCCCTGAAAGGTGGAGAATTCTCTTTACTATGGCATAGTCGGTAGTAAGTGTTCAAGAAGATCTTAGCAAATGGATGGTAAATGAACGCCTTTGTAGGGAGAATCCTTTAGGCTGCAGCTTCCCAAACCTGGCATTACATCAGAATCGTCTAAGGAGCGTTTGAAAACAAATCCCTAAGCCCTGTCCCTGACCTGTAGAAGACACTCCCAGAAATGGGGTCTGGGGCTCCTGAAATGTTAAAACCTCTGAGGTGGTTCTGAGGCACAGCAGGATTTGTCAAACTTAATGACCGGTCGTAAGAGTCTCAAGTCTTAGAATTGTGAAAGAAGAATGACGTGGAGACAGAAGAAGGAAAATGGGATACAGTGAGGTGGGTTTCAGATGCATTGCGGAAGAAGTCAGGGATGCATTCATTCACAGAATGAATAGTGGTCACCTTAACTTCAAGACTGGTAGAATGCAAGGCTTTCAATGGCGTGAACTCTTCTCTGCAAACTCAGGAAAGAAAAAGTAAGAGATGGAGAAAGCGAGAATTTAAATGTGTTATCAGATTCAGAAATAGAGACCAATTCTGTGTAGCTCAGCCCCCAGTGGGTTATATCTCTCGTGGGCTTACTTTATGAAAAGAGTAGGAATTGGGGCCAAGTATTTGAAATAAAAACCTGCAGCCTCAACTTCATTAGTCCTCTTTCCCAAAGCTCCTCTCTCCCGCAAGGGCTGGAGTCAGCAGGCATATTGGCAATGTAAGTAAACATTGGGCTCCATTGGATGCCTCGTTCCATTATAGCAGGATTGGGAAGTTAGTAAAACTACAGCTGAGAGCTAATATTTTTCTCCCCATATTGTGGCGATTGTCATGCTCTGCCCTTAAAGTCTTTAATGCTGAGAATCTGATAGCATTTGCTTTCACAAGTTTTAAGGACTATTTGCCAGAAGCATAAAATACTTCAAGTCCAGGTAGCCTTCCGAGAGGAGAATGGGAGAGAGGACTCGGTGTCGGGACAGACGCGGTCTGGCATCAGCATATCCCCAGGGAGCAAGATCCTCCCTCTCAGCCCTCTGCTGGTTGGACACAAGCCAGCAACCTGGCTAACAAACAATGGCTTCTCTGGTTCTCATTTCTAATTTGTCAAAAGAAGCCTTTTTAATATTCATTTTCCCTAGTGTGGCTAAAGGGCCATTTTTATGACAGGATCCTGAATTAAATACCAAACGGGCACCATTATCCTCCACAAATAGGTGCTCACCCTTGTGTTCCATCTTCAGGACTGTGACTTCAGGGTCTCTTCTTCAGTATTTTACAAGATGTAGTTAACCATAACGTTGTTCACCTAAAGACCCCTCCAAGCACGAACACCACTGAGTCCACAAGTCGCTCCCTCTGACGGAGGAGAGGAATAATATTTACCTAATGAAGAGCCTCACACCATCCTCAGCCAGTTTTCTGTTTAGAGAAAAACACTTCAGCTTTGAAGAGTCCCCTGTTTTCACGTCCCGTTGTTTTCTTGTGTAGAGCACAATGAGTTGCAGCAGAAATTGGAAAAGAAAGAACGCGAATGTGATGCCAAGACCCAAGAGAAGGAGGAGATGATGCAGACCTTAAATAAAATGAAAGAGAAGCTCGAAAAGGAGACTAGCGAGCATAAGCAAGTCAAGCAGCAGGTGGCGGATCTCACAGCACAGCTCCACGAGCTGAACAGGGTGAGGGCCGGGGCCACGGGCCGGGTCTTCGTTTCTGAGCAGCTGCTGGGCCTCGCTTACCCTGGAGCCCCTCTACCTTAGGCAGACAGCTTCTGCCTGGGTATCCCAAGGTGATCTATCCCAATGGTTTTAAGACTTCCTCCCTCTGCCATCGTGTAAGTCAGGCAGCAGAGGGGGGTTGGGGGGTGTGTATTTAAATAAATGCAGATTCTCTAATAAGATCAAAGGAGATTACATTAACTTTTTTTTTTTTAAGTTTTATTTATTTACTTTGAGAGAGAGAGAGAATCCCAAGCAGGCTCCGTGCTGTCAGCATAGATCCTGATGTAGGACTCGAACTCACCAACTGTGAGATCATGACCGGAGCCGAAATCAAAAGTCAGACGCTTGACCAACTGAGCCACCCAGGCACCCCATTTTAACTTCTTGAAATGAAAACCGATTTCATGAAAACCAAACTCGGATGCTATAAGAAGTGAGGGATACGTGAGTGCTATACAGACAAGCACTAACGTGCCACATATAAAGGGCTGACTCAGTAGTCCATGAAGACCCTAAAGCCCATTTGATTTATTGCTCCTTTTAAACCCATCTTCTCAGAAATGGGAATTTCTCTGTAACATACGTTTTAGGCAAAGTTTCAGACTCCGAATCATCCAGTGAATTTACTTCTTCCACTGACCTTCTCTTTTCCTATTTTTACCTTTTCAGAGAGCTGTCTGTGCTTCGATCCCAGGTGGACCCTCCCCTGGAGCCCCAGGGGGGCCCTTTCCTTCCTCTGTCCCAGGGTCCCTCCTCCCCCCCCCACCGCCTCCACCCCTGCCAGGTGGAATGCTTCCTCCTCCACCCCCTCCCCTTCCTCCAGGCGGCCCTCCTCCTCCCCCAGGGCCTCCTCCCTTAGGGGGGATCATGCCACCTCCTGGTGCTCCACTGGGTCTGGCACTCAAGAAGAAAAACATTCCTCAGCCCACAAATGCCCTGAAATCCTTCAACTGGTCGAAGCTGCCTGAGGTAAGCCATTTGTTCTGATTTTCCCTCTAATGGATAACATTAGCAGCTCACTGTGCTGTCACTGAAAAGGGAAACAGCCCTGACTGTTAAGTGATTTCATTTTCTTAGTATGGACTCGGGTTCTCACTAGCTCTGATACTTCAAGTGTTAAAGCTGAAATAAATGACATGTTGTTTGAAGCCAGACCACTTTGAGCATCTGGTAGAATGAAAAATTGGGGGTGGCAGCACTTTTTAAAAAAATAACCACGTCTGTTCTTTTTGTATATAACCATAAACTCTAGTATTTATTACTTATTAACTTGATGTTTGCAGAATAAACTGGAAGGAACAGTATGGACCGAAATTGATGATACAAAAGTCTTCAAAATTCTAGACCTCGAAGACCTGGAGAGAACATTCTCTGCCTACCAAAGACAGCAGGTAACACCGTGTGCTCTCCAGATGAGACAAAAATAAGAAGTCCTGTCCTCACGCATGGTCCCCGTGCTACCTGCCATGCCGTGAGGTGATGGGCGTCTTGGTTTGAGGCTGTCTGGTCTACCCTGCTCTGTCCCTGCAAAGCAGCATGGTGTGCGTGGGTTCACATGTGTGTCTAAGTGCCTGTCCGTGTATGTGTGTGAACGTGTTGAAGCTGCTCGTTAACTTCATACCCTGGTGTGTGTCCAAGACCTTATCTGCATTGGTGGAAGGAGTTTCGTATGTTAATATCTCTTGTGCTTGGTCCAAATGGGTCACCAGGAGCAAATATTAGTAGGAGAGCTGCCTAACTTGTAATTGTCGCGGGGTTCGTTTCTTAAGCCATTTTAGTTTATCCGACTTTTAAAAATCTATATATCCGTTGGTTCTTATCAGAAATGAACTGCTTTTTGAAATAGATGGGACCTTTAGACATACAAGGGTTTGTAAATAACTATGATTTGACAGTTAACCAGAACCTTAGAAGTTTTTACTATATGTCACGAACACAGTCAACTCAAGTGGGGCTGGGAAGGCTGAGCAATTTGGAGGATGGCACTGACAGAAAAAGGACCAGAGAAGCTTCTGAAACAGGAGCCAAACTTTTGTGACGCTAGTGGGAAACGTGTGATTTGGTGGTCGTTGGCTATCCATGTTGATGTAGCCAGCGAATCAACTTTATGCCATACACTCCAGTCACATCTGATGGTACCTCTCACTTCTTGAGAGGACATCTTAGGAGATCCTCCTAAGGGTGGACCAGAAGAGATCACAACAAAGATCCCAAGCAGACAGTCAGAGACATAGGAAGGGAAACGTGGTGTCCTGGAGTGAGAGAAGAAAGATTCTTCAGGATGACTGAGAGAGATGATGGAGAGAGCAGAGTGCATCTTACTAGGAACACAAGCATGCCAGGCATCTGCATGGGGGCTTTTCTCGGGCTTTACTGGGAGCCCTTTATCTCCTACGTGAATCATGTGCCGGCTGGAGCATCCTCAGAGGAGCTGCAGACTGGTTCCCAAGAAAGGGTGTCTCAGAACAGAACTACCAACCATCAAGGGAGAAGATGGACTGAGGCTGGGGAGAAACCGAAACTGTGACAGGTTTTTATTTTAAAACCTTTGATACATCTGAAACTGAAAAAGTAGTATGTCTTTTAGCCAGAATATTTTCACTCAGAGGGAAAGCTTCTCTTCATTGTATTCTGTGCTATTTTAGTAAAGTACAAAAATGCTGGTCGTTGTCTGCCATGGTAGCATGAACCTAAAACAGGAGCCCTCAGCTGGGGCCCCTCCATAAGTATGAGGGAAAACTTGTGCAGTGCTGTACCCACAAAATAAAGGAAAATGAAGGGGAAAAAAGATAATGTCCAGTAGAAAGCAAGGCACTTTATCTTTCAAGGGACAAACAAAGGGTATGTTTAGGGCCTTCATACGGCAGGTGCTTGGACCAGACTCATTCCTGATTGGCTGCAATGGACCTCCTCTCTCGGTCTCTTTGCTGCTGACCTAGGAAGGTGTTCTCTGGGCCTTGACATGAAGTCGTAGGACATTTGAGCAAATTTCCTGGTAGATTCAGTAATCTTCTGACCTCATTACACATCCAATTGATTTCCCACTTCAGTTTCAGTCACTAATTCTGGTCCATTCTGGTTGCCTAAGGTGAAGGTTTGGGAGCTTAGAAAAGTAAAGTAGAAAAGTAAAGTAAGTAGAAAAGTAAATTAAAGGGGTGCCTGGGTGGCTCAGTTGGTTAAGCATCTGACTTCAGGTCATGATCTCACAGTCCGTAGAGTTCAAGCCCTGTGTCGGGCTCCGTGCTGACAGCTCAGAGCCTGGAGCCTGCTTTAGATTCTGTGTCTCCCTCTCTCTCTATGCCCCTCCCCTGCCTGCACTCTGTCTCTGTCAAAAATAAAATAAAAACTTAACAAAAAAAATTTTTTTTAAAGTAAATTAAAGAAAGGGAAAACAGCAGTCAATTCCAAATGATGTTATTCAAGTCTGAGCATGTGGGTTGCATTGATCATGAAGGCAGGTGGTTAAAAGACCCGACTTTACAAGACTCATAATTAACTGGCTTTCAGCAGAAGGTGCAGAAGGATGCTGCCAAAATGCTCTGGGACAAATATATGGACAGTTCTCAAGAGCTCTGGGAGACAGGGTTGCAGAAAGCCTTGCAATTGGGTAATTGTCTCCTAGCAACCGATCCCTGTTTAAGTAATCAGTAGTCATTCCAGTCAGTGTAGACCAGAACATATCAGTTGTACTTAACGCTAAGGAGACGGGTGGATTCATTTGTGACATTTTAATGGCACTTTCTGGAAAAAGATTTCAACACACTTGGCTCAGCTTGATTGAAGTAGGTTTCCCCTCTTGGCGCACAAATTTGAGATGAGATTTTTAAACCATAGATATATTTCCCAAATGAAGGTAATTTTATCCATTTTATTGAGTTTATTGAATGTTGAGAGACCAAAAAAAAAAAAAAAATCTAAAGATACAGACATTCTAGTAGGAATTTGTAGGACAGAGTATAGGAAACGGGGTGCCTGTCATTGAATGTTCCCTATCTCCTTATCTAATGACAATGTCAAAGACCTGTGTATTTTCATTTTAGTCTTGGCAATACGCTGTATAATTATCATCACACTTGAACTGCTCTCCTTTCCACTCCCCAGTGAATAGTGGGAACCTATTTTTTTTTTTTTTTTTCCTATAGTATCTCCTCTATCCCTCCAATTATAAAACCCTGGTCAAACTCTCTGAACTTCAGCCAGTTGTTTGAACAAGTCAGTTTCTCAGAGAGGCAAAGGAACACATGAATACCATTACCTGTGTGCATGTAACAAGAACACTATACAGAGTAGGATTTTGAACACAACCTCAGGTATAAGATTAGTAACTTTAGATGAACACTGATTAATGATATTTAGGAGAGATATAAATATGCACACATATGAAAGGTATGCCCAATTGATTTGAGAAATATTTTTATCATAAAAATCAAAACAGATATTTATACCATCTGCTTTGTATGTGAAATGCTTCAAAGGATGCAAATGTATTGAATGGTTGCACAGGCTTTTGATGCAACTTACAGTGTAAAAGCAAAGACAAAGACAATCTGTATAGACTAAAAAAATGATAATCAATATTAAGTATCCATTACCTTTTTGGTGCTGAGAACAATATACCCAGTCTCAATCTCATCAATTGTAAAATTTAGTTCTCAAGGCACTCTTATACTTATTTTTTTTTTTTATTTCATCCTCACACCAGCTCTATGAGGTGTCATTCTATCTCATAGGTAATAGAAATATGGCTTAGCATATATTCAGTGTCTGAACAGGTGGCACAGCCAGGTCACAAGTGGCATAAATTCTCAGTTTCACTTTGTTCTTACACCACAGTTTCATTCACTATGAAGGTCAGGCTTTGTAAAGGATTTTCTGTAACTCCAGTTTTAAGAACAAGACCGTTTCTATTCAGGATTTTTCTTTTCCAGTGTGGATATCAAAGGTGTGCGGACCTGATTATGTAAGCTTATGTGCCACATGAAGTGGAATTTAATAGCGTGCAGTTACTCCCCTGCTTACATTCCAAAAGTTCATTTGAAAGTCAATTTCTTGAATCTCAGAACCTCTTTTCCTCATTGAAACTACATTATGCAGGATTTCCAGGCCAACCACAAAGGACTTGTTTTAATACATCACATGCATTGCATAGTAGTATTACTTGAGATACACTTAAACAATATTCATTTTGGTTTTGTGGGAAATTTTCACCTTGAGATGTTATAAATTCATTCTCCCTATCCATGCAGTTGGATATAGGAAGATGAATTTTACATTTACCTAAAGGGAGTCATATCTTTGTAGCAGTAAAATTACAGCTCGTATCTCCATTCCCTCTCCCAGTTCTTGGCCTGAGGGCACCCCTTCTTTACAGGTCCTTTTATCAGCATACTGTAGAACATTTGAAAGCCTCTATGCTCTGATGTAGGGAACAGAGGCTAACTGCAACGCCAAACTCCAGAATCTGACCTCTTCCTGTTAATAACGTAATATAGAAGTCATTCTTGGGCTCCCATTTGGAACATTCTTTGTTATCTTCTGATTTTTTTTTTTCTTAAATAAATGGTCAAAGAATTTTTTGTTACTCTTTTCACATTTTCAGTATTCTGGAGATCTAGTTTTACATTGAAAACTTATAATTTAGGGTATTTATTTCAATAATCTTGGCCCTTCACCATGGCATGTGAAGGCCGAAGAGAAAATTATGAATGATGGTTTTTCTTAGACCAAAGTATAAGGTAGAGGTTCTATTAATTGACTCCATGGTAAGAGTTAATTAAAGGCAGGGTTTTATATAAATATTATGCATTTAGGGGTGCCTGGGTGGCTCAGTCGGTTGAGCATTTGACCTTAGCTCAGGTCATGATCTCACCATTTGTGGGTTTGAGCCCTGCATCGGGCTCTGTGCTGACAGCTCAGAGCCTGGAGCCTGCTTCAGATTCTGTGTCTCCCCCCCTCTCTCTGCTTCTCCCCCTGTTCATGCTCTCTGTCTCTCTCTCAAAAATAAATAAAATTTAAAAAAATATATTTTAATATTATGCATTTATATGAATAGTATGCATTTTTCTGGAGAGGGATCCCTACCTTTTGTCAGATTTGCAAAGGGATTGTAACCTCAAAAAATTAAGAAATATCCATGTAAGGATTATTATTACCTATAAACTGTTGAATCATTATGTCATTGAGGAACCTTATCCCTAGGAAGCTATCAGCATTGGTTCCTGAAAATTCGAGTCCCAACTTTTATTTTCCAAAGCCCTACACCAAAAATCATCTGGAAAAATCAGACCTCCTGTTAGGTGATCCTATGGTATTTGGCCCAAGCCAATTAGTGAATCATTTAAAGTTTCAAAAAGAATGTTAACTTATTTGAAAGAGGCCTGGAAGCATCATTATTTTTAACATGCCCATCTAATAAGCTTTGTGATTTTATTTTAAATGTGGTTAAAGGACCGTTAAAGAAGGGAAACCTTAAGGCTAACAGTAAACCACACTCTCCCATGGCATTCCTCATCATCACCTCTGCAAAGATAAGATGCATTACTTGGCCACTTACTTCTGCTGCTGGCAACAAACGGGAGATCTTGACCAGCTGTTCTTCAACTCAATTAAAAAGAGAGCAATAGGAGAAAAAAAATGGACTTGATCATCAGCTTGAAAGATAGTTGTATGATACCTTCCAAGTATTGAGCTCATAAATATGTACGAGGTACCGTGCACATTGCTTTTTTACATGAATTACCATGTTTAGTCGTCACAGTAATAATCCAGTTGTTAATTCCATTTTGCAGATAGTAAGGCTGAGCTACAAGCCTCACACCTAATTAATGATAGTTGCCTGATTCCATAGCCCACTATAGTCAAGGTCAGAAGTCTTAATTTTCTGACAGTGCAAACTTACGGAGAATAAGTTGCCAGAGAGCTTTGTAGAAGTTTCTTCTTTGAAGGCCAGACAGTAATAGCTGGATCTAAATTCAACTAGCAACTTGCCTCAGTAAGAGAGAAAAGTGGGATAAGATGACCTCACGGAGTTCACTTTGCCATAGTTCTTTCTGCCCTTGAAAGGAGAGGCTACTTTTACAGGGAAAGTGTCCTAAGGAGTTTGAGAGTAGAAAACCTGGCTCTTGCAACTGGGACAAAAGAAAACTGTGACGTCAGAGTAGAAGAAAAGTTTCTTGTGGTTATCAACTTATTTTTAAATGCCGTTCTAGAAAAGCAATCCCTCCTTGTGTGGGAGGAGCAAAAGGAGGACACATTTTGTCTCCCACTGGAAGAATGATGTGAAACAGCTCATCTGTGTAAAATTGGCCTTGGCAGTGCTGCCAGGGCCAATGAGGCCTTAAGGAATCTGCTGAGCAACTGCTGGTCGTGAAGCGGTTGGCCTGAGAGCTGGGGTGTGTTTTGCACCCTGAAGCTTTCTTCATTCCAGCATGGCAAAACCATGTAAAGAAGGCTGTAACTTTCTCTTAACATGTCAGTTACTTCTTCCTCTTTCTCTTCTTCACTCCAGATCTTGTCTGGAGTATTTCAGGAGAGGCCGAAGGCCTTGTATCCTTGAAATTCCCTGAGGCAGTTGGGACAGGGCCACCAATGGCGGCACACAAACATGAATCACTTATTGTCTCTTAATTGCATGTTCGGTCTTTTTTCTCATACCTATCCATAGCACTGCCAGGCATTGTTTGGACTCTTGAGGGATACTGAGGGTTAATATTACTGACCTATGTTGCTGAACTTGTCTTTTGTCTTTTCTTAATCCTTCCTTATGACATAAGAAGACAGATGATTCCTGCCTCCATCCCCCCAAAAAAGCATATTTTGCTGGTAGGACATGACCATAGGAGTAGTTTCCTCAATTTGATGGAATTGATGGATATTTTTCTGCTTCAAGTGAAAATTGTCATGTTGAATAAATGGAGCCCATTCCTCTTTCAAAGAGAGTGTGTTCCTTTCCCAACTTGGGTCTTTCTGGGGTGTTCTCAGTCCTTTCTTCTCCAAGTTTGATTTGCCACCATTGGAAATGGTGCACAACACGTGTCCTCTACCCAGAATGCTTCGTACCGTGCCCTCATTGTATCTTCAGCCAGGCTCTCCCGTCTTCATCAACTCTCATTGCTCATCCTTGGGGCATAAATCCTCTCTTACCCTGTGTCACTGAGTTCCTTGACTGCTTTGACTTTCTCCCGTTTGTTGCTGTGATTTCTGAACTGCATGTATCTGATTTGCCTTTTCCATGCCTCTGCCATGGCTGTAGGATTTCTTTGTGAACAGTAACTCCAAGCAGGTAAGTGAGCAACTACCCAAACCTTGCTTAGTATAACTTCTTGGCTCACTGTAAGCTCAGAATGTCTTGGCCATCCTTTTTTTTCTTTTTTTTTTTTTTTTCCTCCAGATAGTGTAATGTAATGCTTAGGTAATTCCACACTGGGTTTCAACTCTTAACTGATAATTAGCGGTGTGCTTGAAATCTCAGTATGACAGGAGACCGTTGAAGTTTGATCACCCAGTGCCTCTTACTATAAGCTCCATATTGTCTTTGTTTTTTCCCAAACTGTTAGTTCCAGAACTCTTTGCTTTCCTTACATATTTAAAATGCCATGATCCATGTTTAAAATTGATCCTGACCTCTAATAAAATCAAACTTGCTATTTATGAAGTTAGTCTGTATTTTCACCTTGATGCCCAGTTTACTCAAACAGTATTTTATATAGAATTTTTTTATGCCTCTTCCACCATAAATTATGACTGGCCATCATTGCTTACAGCTTTTTGTACAGCGGCAGAGTATGGAAGTAGTGTTTTGTTGTTAATTCAAGTAATTGAACTAATGCCTTGAATTGCCCCCTCTCTGTTATCCATCAGGCTCCAGGGTAATGAAAGGTACCATCTGGGCTTGGGACCTTTCTGTTGCACATGAGGATGTTTGGGAGGATTTATTGTTTGGCTTTTTGAGTGCTCACGATGCAAATGGCTCCGGAGTGAATGGGCCCTGCAAATGGCCAGACTAGCAATGGCAAGCCTCACCCGAGCTTGATTCATAGTGACAGTTCTTCTGTCTGCTATCCATAGGGATTTGGGGGACAAAAGGAGGGCACCACTCACTGATAATTTATGCACGCTTAGCATCTTCAACTTAGATGCACTTTGTTCTTCCAAAAATGCTTTTTCAAATGTGGGTGGTCAGCGTTTCTTATTATTTCCCTTTGTCAACTAGATTTTAGCCCTTCGTTTCAATTCTGCCACCTCCTTACACTCCCTCCCTCACCATCTCAGCTTTGCCTGTGTGTGTGTGTGTGTGTGTGTGTGTGTGTGTGTGTGTGTGTGTGTAAACAGAAAATATAAAGGAAAAGTGTGTGTCTGAAGTCAGAATGTCCCTGTTTGACTTTGATGGATTTCTTTCATGCTCTTTATAGAAAGAAGCAGATGCCATTGATGACACTCTGAGTTCCAAACTTAAAGTCAAAGAACTTTCGGTGATTGATGGTCGGAGAGCTCAGAATTGCAACATCCTTCTATCGAGGTATTGTTGAAGTTGAATAAACATTTTTGGTAGGACCAACTTTTCTCTCTGGTGGCTCCAAACCATGTGTTTGTGCTTGTTCTTATAATTGGACTCTGCCGAGATTCAGTTCTTTGGATTCTCTTCCGTCTGAGGTGAGGAGAATTCGTGGTGCTTACTTTCCCTGAGCAGAATGTATCAGAGCTGGTTGCCTACTTTCTTAGTTTAATTTCCACAGACTTCTAAAGTTAAAGAGTGGAACGTTCCAAATCAATGTTTTCTTTTGTTTTGTTTTCCCAGAGAGCCTGTAAAATGGATTTTACCTTTATGTATATTTCCTGGCTTTAGAGGTATTTTGTGGGTTTTTTTTTTTGTTATTTATTTATTATTATTTTTTTATTATATGAAATTTATTGTCAAATTAGTTTCCATACAACACCCAGTGCTCACCCCAAAAGATGCCCTCTTCAATGCCCATCACCTACCCTCCCCTCCCTCCCACCCCCCATCAACCCTCAGTTTGTTTTCAGTTTTTAAGAGGTATTTTGATTAAGTAACATTGCCACAGAATCAGCAGCAACCATGAAAGCTCTTTGTTTTATTTTGCTTTTCGAAGTCACCTTTTTATACTTAGAGTTTATGTGATTTCATGCTCTTTTTGAGACATTTTTATGACTAAACAGATATGTAAATCTCAAGCCCCAGTGAAATGCTAATTTACCCATTTCAGCCCTGTTCAGAAATCTTTCTCATAATTAGTGAACCATCATGGCCTTGGAACTTGAAAAGAAGAAAGGAAATTTGGGAGGCTGAAATCTGCTTATAGCTTCAGGCACTGTGTCTGTCATCCCGGGCATTTCAAGTAGCTTTTCTGTATCTAATTTCTTCTTTTCTCTAAAAGGAACTTTTATGTCACGCAAAGATACCTAATGCTTTTGAGGTGAACGAAGATCTAAAGAATCCTGGGTTGGGGGGCATTAAGTATAAGTCCCATTGGTCACGTTCTGGAAAGAATGTCGTGTATGTGTTAAAGCTGGCGTGAGGTGGCTGCTCTTTCAGGGAGCGCAGGGAGGGAGAGTAGCAGTCTTTATTTTTCAGATGATCTTACAGTTTCTTTTAACACAAAGTGCTGCTGCTTGGTTTACAGCACGGAGCTTGATTATTAGGCAGATATATATTACTTTAGGGAGCAAATGTTTCTTTTGGTAAAAGAGAAACTGAAGCTTAGTGAGATCCCTGAATTTTAATACAACTAGGAAGGTAACATGAACCCTCCTGTTAGCATTTCATTTCTGCCTCTGGCTGGAAGCTATGTAAATGTCCAGGCCCTGTACTTAGCCCCCCTTTTTCTCCCTGAACACATGCTGATGAAGATACCAACGAAATAATCTGAAGGTCTACTTATTTCTCTTCTACAGTATCTATAATCTGTTTTGTTACAACTTCTTTTTATAAATAACCTTCTTAATAGTGAAGTTAAATGAAAATTTGGGGAAAGGTTTATTTTGTTTGTTTTTTTTCCTAAAGCCTGGAACTTCTGCCTATATCTTGTGCTTTTGCAGTCTGGAGGAACACTTTTTAAACAATTTGACAAAGGGAGCTATCACTGAATTCCTATAGTATTTAAGTGCTCGTAGGAGCAAAATCTGTGACCTAGTTCCTCACAGACAGATTATTCTCAGTACGAGATGTCAACGAGGGTCATAACACTAACACTAGCTATAGATTAGGTTCCAGTTCTTTCTGGCAAACTTCCCATCCCATTATGGAAGGAATTATTTCGTATTTGTGGTATATAATTCCCTTGTTACCTTAAAAGTGTCAGAGCCTAAGGTGACTTAGAACTTGAGCGTATCTAAACTCTCTCTGGAAGATGATTTTAAGAAATTGCCTTGTATCTGTTAAATTATCTATTAAAATCCAATTTAATGAATAAGTGTCATTATAACGAGCATAATTAAAAAGCATATTATACGTAACAAGGTAATTTTGAGTCCCAGTTGACCTTATGGTAATTAGATGTTATGGATCAGGTTCTAAAACGTTCTTTCCCACAGAGGATTCAGCCCCACATGCTTTTCTTTTCCGTGATCAATAGTTTTACTCTTGCCAGGAAAGCAGAGGACCGACCTGTAATGTGCCGTGTGGCAAAGGTAACAGAAATAAAGCAGATTGAGTTCTAATTTGGGTTGTATCTAGCTGTTTAACCAGTCAGTAGTTCACCTTGTTTTCATTCTCCCGTTTTCGCTGGCAACGCCTTACCACACGTGAAAGGAGCTAGGGGCGGAAAGGAAGGAAGAGATCTTAGAGTTACCACTTTGGAGCACTGACTTGCCTGGCACTACGTGGGGTGCCATAGAACGCACCACGACTTGAGGTAGCACTGCTGCCTTTGAAAGCTCGTGGCTATTTGGAGAAGAAAAACAACACCAGCAAGATGACTTGTGAACAGCTCAGGCCTGGACTGATCCAACCGGAAGGAGCCAGGAGCTGAGCCGAGTGAGGACACCGACGGGGCTCAGAAGAGAAAGTGGGTCTCAAAGGGTGATAGCAATTACATGGCATGGGGTCGAGAGGCAGTTCCAAGGAGGCGCACAGCAGAAGCCAAGGCACCGGGGGTGGAGGGGTGGGGGAGGTGCAGGGGGTCGATGCACAACTAATACAGAGAGCCCTGCAATTGTAGCAGTCATCAGTCATAACAGATGGGACTGGGCAAGACAGCCTGTGATCCATGCCGCGTGCCTTCATTAAGGGTACCAGTCAGCCCAAGCTCCAGCCGCACCCTCCTCGTCTATAAAATGGAGATCGTGAAAGTAGTGGCCTTGCAGTAGTCCCTCTCAATGTGAGAGAGCTAGACCCAGCGCATGTGCAGTAGCAGCAGAGAACCTGCATGGAGTAGTTGCTCGTTTAGTGGCCTGTTAACGTGCCTGTGGGATCGGGAATTGGTGCAAATTGTTCAGGACGACACTTTGTTTTAAGAAGGTTTGAAGTTTGCCCTCTGCGGTTTGCAGGACAGGTTGGAAAGGGTGGCGACCTGGAGGCCACAGCCGCCACTAGATGGGTTCTCCCTTATGGCCAGGTGCGACCTTGCGAGAGAATTGAGAGAGACCGCCCTCAGCAGTACTTGGAGACGGTTTTGTGCACGTGGATGATGAACAGGAATGTTTCCAAGTTGATGTCAAGATTTCCTGCCTTTCCACACTTACTTTCTCCTTTTCTGCTGATTTCGTTCCCCAAGACTGGTGACCCTCTCCATTTCTTACCTTGCTGACAAGAAGTTGAATCCCCAGCAACACAGTCATCACACCAGATTCCACCATGAGATAAGCCTGTGACGTATTCCGTGGGGGATGTTTCATAAGCACATATGTCCGCAGCGCTTGGTTATCCTTAAACGCTCTTCCTTACTCCCACACCGCAGAAGTTAGCGGACCCTTTGGTCAGGCACCTGCCACAGACCTGCCTGGAGTGAAGTCAGTCGGGAGGAAGGCCCTCCCTGCCCCACAGGCTGAACAGAGAAGGGAAGTGAGGGCCCTTCACACCGGGCTTGCAGCCTCAGTGGCCAGGGTCACTTGCAGCTCCCGGAGGGGAGGCTGCCTGGAAGGTGTGAGTTTGAAGCAGAAGCTCCAGGCCACGAGGGACCCTGCCTTCCCAGACTGGAGAAGAGAGTGGCACAATGGACAGGACATTCCTTAAACTAAGAACGCTCACTTCAGGCCTGGGCAGGGTGAGCAACAACCTACTGGGTATCTATAGGTGACATGTGGCAATTTAAAATTCGCCCTGCTTTATTCCCTGAAACAGACTTCTCCCTTCCGAAATAAAGAAAGAAACTTGGAAGCTGGTTTATATTGCCAAATGAACCCACCTAAAATACACTTTTATGAAGTGTTCTGCCGTTCTTTTTTTTCCAGATGCTCACTTAACATGGCAGCCCGGGGTGCAGTAAAGCACAAAAAGCTACTTTAAAGTAGGGGGATTTGGCTTAAATCCACTGAAGCAGAGCTAAGGCTGATCTCGCCATCCATCCCTAACTTATTTTAATTACGCCTGGATGTTCCAATTCTCTTGGCAAATTTTTGAAATACTTGAGTGCAGCAAGGTAGACTTAAATACTGTTTTAAAATGGCCGATTTGTTTCCTGCCTTGTAAAGAAAGTTGAAGTGGATGTCTCAAACGTTGCCACCCTCCAGCACACCAGAACACTGCCAAGCTTTAAAAGCAATTAAAACGTTAGGATTGGTAGGGTCCTTAAATTACAGAGATTAGCGACTCATTCTGTGGATGACAGATGATACTAAGAACTCGGGCAACCTACAGAACCATCCCAGAGGGCGGAGTACCCTTCTCCCCTTTCCCCAAGGGTACAGTTTCTTTGTCTGCTCCAACAGGCCACGTGCAAGGCAGTATGTTGACAGGTAGATTTTCTTAAGTACTATCCATTAAAGTCTCAAGTCTCTTTGTGGGACACATAAAGAGAAACCAAAATTGTTATGAATTAGAGCTAGTGTTTAGTCCAGACAGCCTCTGGGGGTTGAGAAGCATAAATATATACAATTTCAAAAGCAAGGAGTTCTGCACTCCATATGGGGAGCTAATGAAATGCAAATCTGATACTTCAAGTATTGTTCTCACTCTGATTTTCAACTCCTTTTCTTTTAAATGTAAAACAGAAGGACTCAGCAGAACTACACCATAAAGTAGTTTCTTCAGCTCAGTGTGAAAAGGACACAGAACTAATTTATTTTTTTCTTATAAGTGGAGCTTTTCTCATGATGCCTATAGATGTTTCCACGGCCGGTTGGTTTTCATTAGTGGCAGTTTCAACCTTCCTTAGCATTCCTCTTCCTTGGCCTTGCATGGCTGGCCTGTGGTGTTCGCTCTTAACTGACTCGTGAGCCTTTAGTGTTCTGGAACTGAGGGCTACCCAGAGCCTGTACGGTGATGCCAGCATTATGGTTTTTACCCTATCATGTGTTTTACCCATGCCAACTTAGCTAGATTGTTCCAGTTAAAGTTTGAGCGTTTTCCATCACGATGTCCTGGTGAAAATGTTTGTGGGGCAATGATTGTCCCAAGAATGACTAAAACAATCTAAAGAAGTCTGCCCAGGTCTAGGGAATTATGATGGCACCCTACCTCAGACTAGGCGATAGAATGGATCTCATTTTAGAACATGGGCAGTTTTCTCCTGTTGCCTACATGCTATATTTGGATTTGAAAACATGAGATGAAAGAGAATGGTACTACTGGGGCACCTGAGTGGCTCAGTCGTTTAAGCTTCTGACTTCAGCTCAGGTCATTATCTCATAGTTTGTGAGTTTGAGCCCCACATTGGGTGCTACCAGCAGAGAGCCTTCTTCGATCCTCTATCCCTCTTTCTCTGCCCCTCCCCCCCCCAAAAAAAAAACAAAACACAGTACTAGTACAATAGGATTGACAAATTTGTTCCTTCCCTTTCCTACTTATCGGCACATGAAACAATATTCAGCATAAATAGCAGGATAGATGGTTTTAATGAGATCATGTCAAAATCTAGAGAAAAGGACAAGCCGAGTTGTCCAAAGTGGGGTGTGTGTTGTCCAGCTCTACCCCCAGGGTTCTTTCCTCCTTCTGTGGCCTTTGTGTCCCGCCCCCTTCCCCACACTCATGCTGCTCCCTCGTTTATCTGTGAGAGCGGCAGTAGTCATGTGTGCTTTCATACCCATGTGTCTTGAGTGTTTCACTTACCATTTGATTCTCCCAAATGTTACAGCCATCTTTAAAACAAGAACCCTATCTTCTAATTCTTGTTTAACATTTCCGGGCCTAATGGATGTTGTGTACAGAGAGGAAACTCCAGTGAAATAATGGCTGTGGGAGTGCTTGGGGAAGTGTTCGTAATAGCCCTACTAAGCGCTGTGTGAGAATGTATAGGTTACAGAAGTACTGCTGCTTTTTTGTCCCCAGTGTAGAAAAGTCTGTTGGAAAGTGAGACACCTAGTTTATGAGCTTTATCTATGGACAGGCAGTGCGTAGTGCTTTACATGCATTATTTCACTCCGTAGATGAGAAAACTTAAGGCTTTTTTTTTTTTAGTTATTTAATTAATTAATTAATTAATTATTGAGAGAGAGAGAGAGAGAGAAAGAGAGAAAGAGAAAGGGCATGAGTAGTGGAGGGGCAAAGAGAGAGAATCCCGAGCAGGCTCTGCACTGTCAGTGCAGAGCCCGATGCAGGGCTCGAACCCACGAACCGTGAGATCATGACCTGAGCCAAAACCAAGAGTAGGACACTTAACCAATTGAGCCACCCAGGCACCCTGAGAAAACTAAGGCTTAAGGAGAACTTGACCCAAGGTCACACTGGCCAGGAAGTGTCACACAGGACTGAGGCCCAGTCTGATGCCAAAGCTCCCGCCTTCAAATATTCCGTGTGAAGGCTTCATGTCTTGCTCTGTATTTGTGTGTTTATGTCTTCATCTCCAGGCCAAAATGTGATTTTTCTTGAAGATCATAGACTAGAGGAACAGACAAATAACGTTAATATGCCACTTTAATAGTAGCTTAATAAAGAAGTAAGATATTTTTAAGTAAGTCTGGATCTAATGCTTACAAATAGAACAAAAGAATGACTCTATTTTTCTAGCTAATAATCTGGTTAAGATTCCCCCCCCCCCAGTTTAGACTATTGGTTGTGTCTAATAAAAACACATTTTTACAAGTACATTTTAACTTCATGACTTTCTTCATAGTCAACACTTGTTGTCCTGACATAATCAAGCCATAAGTCCTTAAATTAGTTAATCATATAAATTTATGGTGAACAGAAAACATATTTGTGGTTTTGCTTAAATTCTTCCCTATTAGATATTAACTAGATAAACAGGTTTGTAAAAGGAATTTGAGATTGGGAATCAGGAGTTTCAAGTTTGTGTTAGGTACTGCCACTTTCCATATGTTTGACCTTGGGCAAATCAGCCATTCCGAGCCTCAGTTTGTCCCTCCGTTAAAAAAAAAAAAAAAAAAATCATAGTTATTTTAAACCTCCAATGAAATATTATATGTGAAAACTCCTCAACCATGAAGTGCCTTACACATTCTATTCCATGTATTAACTATTCAACTTTTTGACAGTAACAGATTCCAACCTTTTTTAAATCCATTTTTAATCTGAAAGCAGACTTTGAACATTCCTGATGAATAGTCAAGAATTCAGTTTTCCTCTTCCGTCTAGAATTCATGGATGCTGTATATTAAAGAGATAAGTTGGATCTAGGTGTTTTCCCTATTTCTCATCCTCCAATCCCTTACATAAGGAAACTAAACAATAGAACATAACAGCTCTGTTCTCTTTGTCAGCAGAGCATTACAAAGTCCTGAAAGAATGTTAAAGCAGTTTCAAAATACTATTTTTAGGTGCAATATTGTCAGGAAATAAGCTTTCACTAAGAGATTTTGAGAAGAACGGTTCTTGAAAGTCAGCAGCTGGAGTAGCAAAATGAATGATCTTGCATTAAATTTTAATACCCGTGCCAATATTGTTAACAACAAAATAAAATACTCTTTCTCCAGGTTGAAATTGTCCAATGATGAAATCAAACGGGCAATTCTAACAATGGACGAGCAGGAAGATCTGCCCAAGGACATGTTGGAACAGGTGAGCTGCCAGACATATTTCAGAGCGTAAGCGACGACTGGCTTTCAGCAGGGAGTGGGATACTGAGAAAATCTGGTTGCTGCTGGTGGACAGTTTCCTCATCTCTGAACCAGCGTTGAATGTGGCTCTCTTAGGAGATTTTATTCTCCCATTGCCCCTCAAAATGATGGGTGAGAAGGAAGGTCACGAGTTTGTCAAATGCCTGAGACCCACAATGCCAGATTCTGTCCCTCATGCTGCAAGTAAGGTATTATGCCTTCAGAGGTCATGCAAATCTACTAGCTTTGGGGAAGTGTTTGACAGGAGTATGGAGAATCTCACTCGCGTTATGAGGTCACAGACTGCTACGTAAACTGATTCATTATGGAATCCTTAATACAGTTTGTGTCTTGGCCTTGACTCGCCATTCCTACACCACAGGAGCTACCGTTACACCCCCAGCTCTGTCACCTGCATCGAAATCAGTAGTGTTAGCCGTGGCCGGGCAAGCTGAATGTGGTGACTTCACGCTTTCCGTGCAGCCTTTCTATAACATGCTCTGCAGCCATTCCAACTCGGTTACGTGTTTCTCTGCAGCTTTCTTCAGTTGTTACCCAAATGACAATGTTGTGGAACTAGCACATGCTTCCAGGGTTATTACCTGCTTCTTGGTCTAGACCTAAATTTTTCTGTGCTTTGTGGAGATAGCCTCCATGCTCTGAGAATGTTCTGTCTGCTTGTCTCATTGTCCGTAGGACATAATCCTATTTTGAGTGATTTCGGTCAAGAGGTCCATGTCCCTTAGTGCCAGGTCCTCCAAAGGTTAACTGTGGATGCCGGTGATGGTGATGCCAGGCTGGACTGGGTGTCTCATCCGTAGGCAGACTCGGCTCCCAGAAGCAGAGGAAAAGTCTGTTTGCCGTTACTAACAGTGATCCTGGGTGGCATGGCCGCTCCTGGTGGAGTGCCTGTCTGCTTGTGCATTTTCTGTCATGTTCTCACTGGTGTCCTAAAAGGCCTCAGACGCAGAGCAGGGAGTGATGGCTGAAGGGTCGCCACACCTCCGTGCACCAGCCCCACCTGAAACCTGCAACTGGAATTGTCCTGGGGAAGACCTCACACTTGGCAGTGGAATAACTTTTCGTGCTGTCCTTTGTAATTTTTTTTTTTTTACATTTATTTCTTTTTGAGAGACAGAGCGTGAGCGGGGGAGGGGCAGAGAGAGAGGGAGACACAGAATCCGAAGCAGGCTCTAGGCTGTCAGCACAGAGCTTGATGCGGAGCTTGAACCCACGGACCATGAGATCATGACCTGAGCTAAAGTCGGACGCTTAACTGACTGAGCCACCCAGGTACCCCCATGCTGTCCTTTTTGAGGTTTGACTTAGTTATCAATACTTAATAACTATATACCGAGCCTGTTGGGATACTTTGTGTACAAATAGTTTAAAGGTGATTCCTAAACCAAAAATTAATTTTTAGAGCATTTAACAGCTTCTCTGCACATACTTTCTCTTCTTCTCTTTCTCCACCTAGCAAGAGTCTCCACCCAGAGGTGCAGCCCAGCTCCCCTCTGCCCCTCTCTGGCCCCCAGGTGACCCTGCATGCTAGTTGCCTGCATCAGAAGCTGCTCACACAGAGGGAAGAACTGTGCAGAAAACTGCTTTGGTCCTTAGGCCTTTAGCCCCTATTGACAAGGTCGTATGTTTAAAATTCCACAAGATCTGTTTACTGTGAAATTGCATCCAGCGAAATTCCTCCTTGAGGGAAGGGATTTCAAAATCTTGCCAAAAGGGCTTGCAGTGCAAATAGAATGTACTTCAAATAAATACAAGTAAGAAAATCAATGTACTGATGCAGAATCTGGCCAAGTGGGATACTTTTGACCTGGTCTCCCCCGATAATTCTGTGTGTGTCTTACTCTCTGGTCTTCTATCACACTCTTTCTTCTCCTTCTCATTCTACTGTTCTTCCTCTGCTTCCTCGTCCTTCACACAGCACTTCTCCCAGACAAGCTCTGAAGCTAACATCGCTTTACTCTTAATTATGACTCGCATTTGAACCATTCATTCCTTCCTTTCCTTTTTTAGCTGCTGAGCTCAGAACTCAGACGAGATTAATACAGTCTTTCTTGGAATACGTACCTTTCTCCTTATTCCCGGGTGTTCGTCTAACTCTTCATTCCTCTCTTAAAACTATCCACACACAGTCTGTCACTCGACTCTTCTTTGGGAAGGACTGAACCTTTAGCAGGTGCCTCTTAACAGTGTTCTGTACAAAAGAGAGCTAGTGGTTGTGTTATCGTGAACAGGGCTGTGGACTTGGCACAACCAATGCGTGTGTCACGGGGGGAGGGGGGATCCCTGACACTAGACCTGAGTTTCCTTGCCCAGTGGATAAAAATCCAAACTGAAGGGAAAAAACAAGTCTTTGTCTCTCTCTTCCTTCTCCCTTCTCCTTGTCTTACTACCTTCCTTCTGCACTGAGGAAAAGCTAGAAGATACTTGTCCTGTCCACTGGCACCATTTGAACACAGGAACACAAGTGCCTAGAAGCTATCAGGCCACCAGACCCATGAACGCACTGGCATCTGCATCCACTACATCCCACTAGGAAGAAGGGGGTGTCCCTGGGCTCTGCTCTGGCCCAGCCCTTTCTTCTGCTCAGGGACCCAGCCAGATCAGAGGACTGCCCGTACGCCTTTCCCTCTTGACTCTTAACTTGTTCGTGTCTCAGCCTTCCACAAAACAGCTTTTAATACCACATTCCACGTAGCCACCATCCTCTCTCTTTCTCAATATAAGCAAAGTTCTTGAAAGCTTGTCCACACTCGCCTCCTGTTCACTCTTCCTCACCTCCCTAAAGCTGTTTTCACTAAGGACTCACCACCTCCTTATTGCCAAAGCCAGGAGGCACTTTGCAGTCCTTATCTTCCTTGATTTGTTGGTGGTATGCAACACCAATGGCCACTTGCTCCATGATGAAATGCTTTTCTTTGGCATTTCATTGTCTCCTCTGAAGGTTCCTCCTCTTGTCCTCATTCCTCAAAAGCTGGCTTCTCTCCAGCCCTGCTTTGTTTCTCTTGGTGGTTCCCCTGGTTACCTCACTCCCATCCATGCATGTTACAACCAATATCAATGCTTTGTCTTTCAAATAGATCTCTTTAGGATGTCACACCCATTTGTCCACCTGCCTAGGAATCACTCTTGGTTCTTTTGCCAGTATTGCAAGCACTAAACTCACTTTCTCAAAACCCACCCTCTCTCCTCCAGCCATCTCTTCCTCGGTTTCCTGTTACACTCCGTGTACTTTGTTGCCTAAGCCAAAAGTCTGGACCTCATCCTTTTGACCCTCTACCATAAACCATCCATCAGCAAGTCAGGCCAGTTGTATGCTATACACATATACCTGTATGCTATACAGGCCAGTCAACCCCCACCTAAATAGCTCTAGAATCTACTCACTATCCAATCCAGGCCTCTGCCCTCTCTCACCTGGACTACTACAGCAACAGTCTAATGCCAACCCCCTAATACTTTTGATCCTTTCTAGTTCTTTCTCCATTCTATGAGCATGGTGGTCTTTTTACAATGCAAATTCACTCTCCTACCTAAGATTTTAAGCTACACCCCAGTGCCCACATAAAGCCTGAACTTCTTACAAGGTCCTTGCTGCTACCTGGCCTTGACCCCTGATGCCATTGCAGCTGTCCTTCTACTTGCATAAATGCTGTGCCACCCATTCCAGACCCTGCCACTTGATATGCACTCTGCCTGGAATATATTCACAACCGCATACCATTCACCTGGAGTTCTAGTTCTTTCTCTGCTGGTGGCATCCAGACTGACTGCCTTTTCTGAGGTCCCTTATTTAAATCCAACAAACTTTGGAAACCTACTAAATGAACCATCCAAATGCCAGCTTCAAGTTATGGGGAGGATCTTGGGGTTCAGAGGGTCAATGTCATTAAAAAAATGTATATATCCAAGGGCATTTGATCCAGAAAATAGCACACATGGTCAGGGCTGTGGGTGTGTATACATCTATTTGTAACTTTAAAGGAAATCTGACACAGAGTACTTTTTCAACTTTAAATATTATTGTTATTTCTTCCACATTCCATGCTCATTTATCCCTCCAAAATAAAATAATGGAATCACCAACTTCAAATCCTGATGTTTTTCTCATCCATCTTTTTTACATGGAACAAAAAATGAGATGGAATTAGATAAGCCAGAGAAATAAACAAAATTGAATGGAAAATACACATAGAATCACTCATTCTAGCATGATGTAATAGAAAAAAGCATTGAGCTGGCAGTCAAGAGACCTAAGTTCTATTTCTGACGAATACGTGAATTTTCTTTGTAATCCTGGGTAAGTGGTTTAATCTCTCTGGACCTCAGTTTTATCATCCACTTGATGAGAGTATTGCATCTCTGAAGTCCCTCTAATGGTCTATGCGAAGCAGATACTGCTACAGGGCTTACACGATCTGATTTGAGAGACAGTATAGAAAAGAAAGGTGCCATAAACGAATCTTATACCAATAAGTAAAAAAAGGAAAGTGTTTTGAATATTTGAATAATATTTCATTGAAATATCATTGACATCATCACTGTATAAATTTAAAGTGTATAGCATAATAGTTTGACACTTACAAATGTGAAATGATTATCATAATACGTTTAGCATCTGTCATGTCCTATAGATACAATAAAAAAGGAAAAAAAGAAAAACATTTCTTCCTTGTAATGAGAATGCTTAGAATTGACCTTCCTAACAACTTCTCTATATGTTATACAGCAGCGTTAGCTATCATCATGCTATACATTCTATCCCTAGAACTTAATGTATCTGGTAACTGGAAGTTGGTACCTTTGGACCACCTAACTGGAAAGATTTAATCACGTAGCATATCTTAACAATGACCCGGAAGTAGCACTTCTAAATGAAACCAAAGTTACAGTCTTGTCTTAGGGCAAATTAACGGAAAGAGTGAAAAATTACTGCAATATTTCCATTATAAACTTCAGTTCTAATACTTGTGTGTACTTTTTAGCTCTTGAAATTTGTTCCCGAAAAAAGTGACATTGACCTGTTGGAGGAACATAAACATGAACTGGATCGCATGGCCAAGGCTGACAGGTTCCTTTTTGAGATGAGCCGGTGAGTTTGGAAATGCATAAAATGTGAACATGCCCTCTACCTTTCTAAGGAAGTTAAACTTTCAATCCTGGTTGAATTATTTGGGCCAATAACCTGGCTTAACTTGAAGCCTTTTTAAATTGCAAAATCTTCTGCAGCCTGAGTTGTGTGGAATTTGTTTTGTTCATGTGAGTTCTTGCCCATGGGCGAACCAGGGTTAGGGCTTCTTCACAATTACCTCTATTTCTGGACCTAAACAGGTCATAACTTTTCCTGGTTCCTGTCGGGGTCATTCTCCTTACCACTTTGACTTCTTGGAATCGTATCTCACTCTTCTCTGTACCTCAGCATCTCAAAAAATAGACTCAGCAATGTCGACCTAGAGCCCACATTACTGAACAGCTAGGGTCTGCATGTCAAATCCTGACCCATGCAGACATCTCTAATCAATCATGGCATACTTCCCGTGAAGCCTTGGCAAGCATTTTCAGCCCCTCTCCAGAAAGCCCAGAGGCAGCCACTGCTTCATAATTTTGTTTGGCATGTGAGCTGAGTCTCTTTGCCATCCCCGGCCTGGAAATTTGATTCTGCATTAGACAAGGACCAGTGGTCCTGAGACTCTCAGTCACCCCCAGGGCAACACTCTTCCCCTGAATATCAAAGGCCTACGAGTGTAGTTCAGGTGAACGTATCTCTCGCTGTACGTTTCTACCATATCCAGAATTATTTTGTTGTTTGTCCATCCCAACTTGTCATTTTGTATATATACTACTGTAGGACAAAGGATGGTTTTGGAATTTTGACAAGTGGGCCCAGCAACCCTGTGTATCATCAATAAGTAGATGGTCACTTGCATAGCTGCCATTTTGTCATTGTCTAGCTCTGTGCATGCATCGTCCCACTTGATCCTCTCATCTGCCCTGCCAAGAGGGCTGGTAAGTAGGGAGGTATTCTCTTCCATCTAATGGAGGAGTTAAGTTACCTGCCAAAGGTCACCTAATAAGAGGAGAACCTGGACTGCAAACCCAGGTCTGTCTGATTATATGGTATCATTTTGGAGGAGGGGCTACTGGACTGAAGTTTCCACTAGAGAGCAGGTAAGGCAGTGGTTTGGTTTCAGAAGACCTTGGCAAGAATGCTCTGCCCTCGCCCCTCAGCAGCAGCAACCTATCTTACTGATGACCAGGCCGCTTTGCACCCTCTTATCTTTGGTCACCAGTTGCCATCTTGAAGGCACAGCCTGCCAGCCCTGAGGGGAGCAGATAGGGAGCTAACTGTAAAGAAAGAGGAAGGTTTGGGGACATAAGTGGGGAGAAGATGAGGAGAGAATGCCGGAGACAAGTTTTACTCCACAGCTTTGCCAAAGGCAAACTTTGTGGAAAGTTAAGTATAGGAGAGACACAGGAAACAGCCCCTTAACGAGCAGCAGAATGGGGAGGCTTTGCATTCTCGTTCCTTTTTATCTCTTCTGTCTTACAAGAGCTGCTGGGACTCTGAGGAAAGGGAGGTGGCAACTCTCCTTTTCTTTAGCAGTTGCCTGACCTGGTTAGAGCTAAGGACCCTGCTGCCATTGCCCAAATACCTCCTGTTGGTCAGAGGGAAATGGGCTTTTCAGGCGAAGTGACCTCATTTCCTGTCCAACAGGGGAATTGTGCAGGTGTGTGTGTGTGTGTGTGTGTGTGTGTGTGTGTGTGTGTGAGTGTTGGGGGGGTGGTGCTCCAAGGCACCTCCACCTCCGTATCCATTAAGTGAACATAGATATATTAAGTAGATGTTCATTAGTCCATGCTTGCTCTTACAGCATCAATCATTACCAGCAAAGACTGCAATCGCTGTACTTCAAAAAGAAGTTTGCAGAGCGTGTGGCAGAAGTGAAACCTAAAGTAGAAGGTAAAGTCAGGCCTCCAGATTGAAAGTGATGTTCATCTTAAGTGCCCATTTGCAACTGCAACCCAAGTGCAGGTAGTAAACAGGATCCCTTGGGTGATTTTTTTTTTTTTTTTTTTTTTTTTTTGCTTAAAATCTTTTGAAATCGTGATAAGTAATTACTTAATGTCTGCCCTTGGCCCTGTGGCCCAGCCTGGGTTCTGGAGCCCACAGCACATCTCCTGAGCTCCTCTGTAGAATCAGGCTTTTAACATCCTGGATGTTGGTGAGAGCGTATCTGACCGCTACTAGCATTAAACCTGTAGCCAGCTTTATTGCAATGGTGCCTTACTAGATAATTCTAAGGGAAGATTTGAGGCTATTAAATTTTTAAGTGTTTGAAAAAATGGGCATCTGGAGAACACAGCCACAGAATGCAGGCTGGACTCAGGACCCTGCTCAAGCCCCAGTCCCTGAGGACACCTGCAAGCTATAACATGAAACACATTTGGCCAGTTTTTCTGTCAATAGAATTGATCAGTTATCCTCTCAGTCTTACTCACACCAGGCAAGAAAGTGTTTGCAGAGGAATGTGGGAAATGCAATCACTGTCTCATGTATCCCTGCTTACAGTTGATGAGCCAGTCAAGAAAAGGACTAAGGAAAGATAGGCTTGTGCGGCTGTGGGTCTCTTGAGCAACGTGAGCTGGCTCTCCCTGTCCCCTTGCTCTTTGCTTCTAGGTTAGGTGTTTTGTAAGTGCTCCCTGGTAGTCTAGTGACCCAGGCTTACATCGTCCGTGTCTGCTCCCAGGTGTGTGGATTTAGGCTGGGTGTCCCTGGAAAGTCCTGGTGGTAGTAGTTGTGTTTATGTGTGCTTTGTTTTGAAGCAATTCGTTCTGGCTCAGAAGAGGTGTTTAGGAGCAACGCCCTGAAGCAGTTGCTAGAAGTGGTTTTGGCATTTGGAAATTACATGAATAAAGGCCAAAGAGGCAATGCGTATGGATTCAAGATATCCAGCCTAAACAAGATTGCTGACACAAAATCTAGTATTGACAAGTAAGTATGGTATCTTCCAACACTTGGAGGATCCAGGAGCTTAGGTCAGGACCCCTCTGGGCCTCCTGGGCCTCCCTGATCCTGCAGCCTCTGGTTTGCTGGTCTCCTGCTCATGCTCTTTCCTTCTCTCCAAGAGAGAAGTGACCTCTCTTCTCTCACAGTTATAAATATCCCTAAATTCCCATTGGGCCAATGATCCTTCATCCATTTTCAGGCCCCAGGGATATCAGCCAGTCTAAGTTTTGGGGTTTTCTTGGGTAAACTTTTTGTTATAGTATAATACACTAAGGAGAAGTCCACCGGTCTTAAATTTCACAAATTGGACACCTCTGTATAACTAGTCCCCAGAACAAGAAACAGAATGTGACCCACATGCTGCTGGTCTCCTCATGACCTCTCCCAGTCACAACCCCTCCACAGAGAACTGTGTTCTAGGGGAAAAGAGAAAACTGACAGCCGATGATGGGAAGCTTGTTGGGCTTTTAGGGTATGTCTTCCTTTATACATTGACGCTAGCGGCTATAAAAACTGATGGGGTCTAAGTGCATTTTGGCTGTTGGTATTAAGCCTCTGCTCCCAAGACTCCTCAGAATGCTTCCTAGAAAGTGTAAAAGTGAACAGATTCTTGTTAGAAACACTGAGAGGTGGAAATGCTCTGGTGTCATTAACAGGATCATTAGGCATAGTAACACCAGTTTCCCTGAGAGCCCTGTTTCTCTAAGGTTCTTACTGACTTCAAAGCAACTTGCCCAATTGTCTCTAAGGGAAACTTCTCTGCATCCAAATTCGTTTTAAAAATAGGCTGTTCATCCTAATTATTCCTAACTAGCAAGGGCTTTTTACTCTATATTTTCTATAAGGTTAGTGATGCATAGCATTATGGCAACCCTGAATCCATCCTATAAAGAAATAAGTAGGGTGGGGGAGCCTGGGTGGCTCAGTCGGTTAAACATCTGTCTCTGGGTTTTGGCTCAGGTCATGATCTCATGGTTCTTGAGTTTGGCCCCGCTTCAGGCTCTGTGATGGCAGCACGAAGCCTGCTTTGGGGATTCTTTTTCTTCCTCTCTCTGTACCCCCACCCCCTCCACTCACACTTGCTCTCTTTCAAATAAATAAACTTTAAAAAAAGAAATAAGCAGTGAGTTGTTAAGTTGTAGGGCTAAACCTTATTTTTTGCATCATGTAGAGATAGATTAACAAAGGGCAGCTGTTCTATCAACCACCTTATTTTTAATGCGAGCACTTGATCCTTCCAGAGCACTTTCATATTTGATTGTGTGAAGTGCACGGGCCAAGTGCTACATTGCCTACCGTCAGATAAAGAAACTGAGGCAATGTCAAGTGGCTCATTTAGTCTGCCTAAGATCACAAGCAAGGTATTTGGTCTCACAGGTATTTGACACCTGTCCTATTGTCCCCACCTCTAACAACAGATGGATCTTATTTGTAGGTTGTAGTAGGTAACTGCAACATCTCACCTGCATATAAGCAGCAGTCACCTTTTTTCTTTTTTTCTTTTCTTTTCTTTTCTTTTTTTTTTTTTTTTTTATTTTAGAGAGTCCATGCAAGCAGTGGGGTGGTGAGGGGAAGAGAGGGAGAGGGAGGAAGGGAGGGAGCAAATCGTAAGCAGGCTCAGTGCAAAGCCCAGCATGGGGCTCGATCCCACAACCCTTGGGATCATGACCTGAACCAAACTGTAGAATCGGATGCTTCACTGACTGAGCCACCCAGGCACCCAAGAGCAGTCACCTTTTTTGAGGAAGGGTGTTCTCTTCAACTGGGCTTGTAAGTTGGAGAGGAAAGAGACCTTTACTACCATTTAGGTCTTCTCTCTCTCCCCCCACCCTCCCCTAATACCTTCTGCCATTACCTATCAGCCATTACTGATAACCTGGCACTTACTATGTGATTATCTCCTTATCGAAGTTATTACAGAATTTATCTAATACACAAGCCTTTTCAAAACAATAAATTAAAAATATTTCTGTTCTTTTTTCCCTCTTCTTCCTGTGAATATTTGGTCCCTGGAAATAGTACCAGTGTCTTCTAAACCCTTAGTGCCTAAGCACAGTGCCTTGTTTATAAGCAGTCACTCGTTAAATGTCAGTTGAATCTTATCAAACTGCACAAGGGTGGGACAGTGCGCATGAGGGACACATTTACTCTGCATTAAAGGCTTGTTTCCAGTTATACCAGTGAAAAATCAAATGTGTGGCTGTTGAGTTGTTTTCATTCTTTAAGAACTTACATTCAGTCCAATTAGGTGTTACTTGGATAGCACACAAATGTGAGTGCTCTGATCTAGGTTGAAGTCTTTCTACATGAAGAAAAGTATATATGGTTAATTAAGTTCCCTCCGAATCACAAAGCATCTCTGTGAAACAGTGAAGAGAAATGGCTCCCCTCTGTCTCGTGACAAGTCGCTGGGATTTTACTTCCTCACGCAGCAGGCACGTGGGCTGATGTCAGCTTCTGGGAGCAGTAGAATTGAAGTGGAAGGATAACAGCTCAGTGTCTGCAAAGGAAATGGCCAGAATATTAGCCACCGATTTACTTGGCTGAGCTATTGTTTTCTAATTATTTCTTGAGAGCAAGAAAAATAGAAAAAAAGTTTTTTTCACGTGTGGGTCAGTTGACTCGGACGAATGGGATTGCCTTGGCGTCTATGAAGATGCAAGGGTAACCAGAAGTGGAAAGCATTTCGTTGTTGTTGGAAAGGAGATGGTTTGACAACTCTGCTTCATGGTAGTTGGGGGTGGATGGGACTGTTGGGATGTAGCATCGTGAGTTAACAAATTGCCTACAAATTACGGACATGTTTTTAAAGAATTACATTTGTGTCCTCCTGATTATGGTAACTTTCAGTAGACTAGTGGTTCTTGATCCTGGCTCTTAGAATTACCAGGGGGTTTTTAAAAATACCCCTGCCTGGCCCCACCTCATTCCAGTGAAATGAATCTCAGGTTGGCCCAGGCATCCAGGGCCCAGGTGACTGTAATGTGCATTGGAGTCAGGGACAACAGGACCAGACTGCTACAGCTTTGCCTAACAGACAGTGTTATCAGACATCCACTTTTTCAACCCAGGTCAGTCAGGGTTCAGTGCTGTCACCACCAAAGAGGGAGCTGGGTTGTACAGTTAGGAGCTCAAGTGTTGCTAAAATTAGGAAATGGATTTTTGGCTGCAAAGATGTCATAGCCATGATGGCACAGTCCTGGTCCATTTCCAGGACCAGCCCTAAAGCAGGAGGCCTTCTAACTTCCTGAACGTCCTTTGCTGCAACAGCAAAACAATCGAGTCAGAAGGGAAAAAAGCTAACAAAGTGAGTCAGAGGATTGGGGGGTGGGGGGGCAGAGGGAGGGAGTTATCGAAGAGTTGAAAAAGCTTAAATGAAAATTATCAATAAATTCTTATCAGTGAGTTGCTGCTCTGTACTTTGAGATTTGAAAAATAGCTATCCTTTTCAGTGAATTAAACATCCCTCCGTCCCCACCCCGGCTGGCCCCATCCCATTGTCATGAACCTCAGGCACACCTTGTCTTTGGGAGGATGCGCTGTGAGGCTATGTCCCCACTGGCAGTGGTTCCAATTCATTTCTGTCATCCAGATTTTGAAGGATGTTTCTTATGAGCCAAAGTAGTAATTCTTATCCCCTTCCCTTTTAGAAGAGATATGCTTCCTTTCATCATAAGTTATGTAAATCCCATGTAGGCCCTCCCCTTATCCCCTTCTCTTGAGAATCCCTGCCTTAAAGGAATCTCCAAATTTTAAAATGAATGCAGGAGTATAGCATTCTTGCAGGTTCAGCCACTTGGATATGCAAATCATATGCAGATATTAACCATGTTTAATACTTTTTCCTCCTTTATTGTAGGAATATTACACTTCTGCACTATCTCATAACCATTGTGGAAAATAAATACCCCAAGGTCCTCAATCTAAATGAAGAACTGCGGGACATTCCTCAAGCAGCAAAAGTAAAGTAAGTATTTCCCGTGAATTGTTTTAGTCTTTTAAATCACTTGGACTGTGCTTTAGCTATTGAGGTGGTCAGCTGGCATCGCATGAAGAGGGTCCTTCTGTTTGCTTTCCCCTGAGTAGCATATGAAGTAAAGTTTGAATCCTATCCAAGTCACTGAAATATGTTACATACTTTTGAATATATATGTATATATATGAATACACACACACACACACACACACATACATGTTTTGTATTTCCTTTGGATTACTCCTGCATGCAATTTTTAACCGCCAGGAAACCCAATTTTCTGGGTTATTAAGAGTATAAGAAAGGAATACAGTTTCACTAGTACTTTTAAAAGGTAGTTCTGTTACATACAGGTAGGAGCACTCTTAGTTAATGAGGAAACATGGCTAAGCAAATAGAACGTAAATGTCAGGGCGTTGCTAGTAATTTTCACATGTGCACACACTCTCAGAAACCAAGGCAGCCTTTTAATGGAAAGCAGTCTTTATGCAAATGAAGAAACTAAAAATAAAATGGAAAGTTGCCAAACTTTCACCACAGACTTCACACCACTTTTCAGAGACTGAAGAGCAGGCAGTTTTCCTTGTTGTTCTTCCCTTCTGCTTTTGGCCCTTTAAAAAAAAAATAAATGCACAGGGGCGCCTGGGTGGCTCCGGCGGTTAAGCATCCAACTCTTGACTCCGGCTCAGGTCATGATCTCGCAGTTCATGGGTTTGAGCCCCACGTCAGGCTCTATGCTGAGAGCACAGAGCCTGCTTCGAATTCTTTCTCTCCCTCTCTCTCTCTGCCCCTCCCCTGCTTGTGCTCTCTCTCTCTGTCTCTGTCTCTCTCTCTCTCTCAAAATAAATGTACTTAAAAGAATTAAAAAAATAGGCACGCCTGGTGGCTCAGTCGGTTAAGTGTGCGACTTCAGCTCAGGTCATGATCTTGCAGTTTATGGGTTTGATCCCTGCATGGTGCTCTGTGCTGACAACTCAGAGCCTGGAGCTGCTTTGGATTTTGTGCCTCCCTCTCTCTCTGCCCCCTTCTGTTTGTGCTTGCTCTCTCTCTCTCTCTCTCTCAAAAATAAAAAAATTTAATAAATAAAAAGAATTAAAAAATAAATGTGTGTGTGTATTTAAAACTATCTTTTGCAGTGAATTTGAAAAGTATGATGAAGAGTAGTTTAATTTTCTTCCCTCTTTTTGTAGACTTTGGTAGAAATGTGAGACATGAAATTAAAATGTTAAAGTAAATGACATTTTGGTGAATTTGCTTACATCTGAATTATCCACAAGATTTATGTTATAATCTCTGAGGTCTAAAAGCCTTCAGATAGAAAGTTTTATGGGAGAAATCCAGGAAACTTTCTCTATAAAAAGAGACAATGAGATCTAGTTAGTACAACTTGAAGAAATACCATTGTTGATTGAAATTTAAGCCATCACCTTGTAATACTCACATTACCAGAGCTTCAGTGAAAAGCAGTGCCCTAATTATGAAGAATACAATGTGAGCATGATCGTGGATAAGGCGGTTTCTTTTACTTGTTCGAAAGTAGCTACGTATGGCAAAATATTTATTTCTACATGTGATAATTGGCTTAAGTGAGATTTTTGTGAAATTGAAACATGAATTATTTTTGTAGAGATGACAGGCATTTCTGCTCTTTTTAATCTATAAAAATGTACCTACTGGCTGTGGAAAACAAAAACCATAAGTCCATGTTTAAATTGCTTAAGTTTAAAATTTTATCTTTCTGTGAGATCTGAGCATGGAAGGGAATTTCGAACATTGAAAATACACTAGGGTGGACTTCCAAGCATGAGATATGTGACCCCATTATTTATTTAATACATACAAGTCGCATGTTGGTTACTAAAATGTTGCTATTTACAACAGCATGACTGAGCTGGACAAAGAAATAAGTACCTTGAGAAGTGGCTTGAAAGCAGTAGAGATGGTAAGTACGTGTTTCTTCTGATTCCCAGTCTCGCCGCTGCTGCGAGTGCTGATGATATCCGGCATGGTGGTCTGCCCAGGATAAACATTTACTGATTAAAAAAAAAAAAAAAGAAAAAGGAAAACAGCAGCAACGAGGAAGCAAAGGCTGGCTGTGTTACCCTGGCGACTCAGCTGCAGGATGTCCTGGGGTGTCACTGGAGCAGGAACTGGGAAGCTAGGGTCACACTGATTTCCCACCTGTAAGGCAGGACTCATTAAAGTGGGTTTGGCCAGATAAGGATACCCTCAGTGTCCATGTTCTGTTAACAAGTGATGTTCAGAAAATGGGTGAGGGGCATTGAGGAGGGCTCTTGTTGGGATGAGCACTGGGTGTTTGTATGTAAGCAATGAATCATGGGAATCTACCCCCAAAACCAAGAGCACACTGTATACACTATATGTTAGCCAACTTGACAATAAATTGTATTAAAAAAAAAAAAAAAGAATAAGAAAAGGAGGCATCAAAGGGAGGGAAGAAGTTAATGGTCGTTTTTGCAGACTACCACACTATAACAAAAGCCTTGAAAATGTGTGTCACTATAAAACCAGTGATTGTATTTGTAAGGATTGTTCTGAGCATGTGATTAAATACATGCCAAAGGAAAACAAAAACAAGTGAGTGATGTTCACTCTCAGTAGAGCAGTGGAACACCTCTCTTGTGTTGAAGTTGGTCCTTTGGGGAGTATTTATTGAGTAGACACTTGGGCGTACGGTCCGTTTTCTAGACAAGGGGTCACGATGATTCTGACTCCTTCCCTCCGGGTGTTAAAATGGCCAAGAGCAGTGAGTCCAGCTAACGTTCACAGTTACTCAGCCTGGCCACGTCCAGATAAGCACAGTGGTTACAAAAATGCCTTGAGGAAGAAGGGTGGACTTGGCTAGTCCAAAACTTGTGGAATGACTGGCATTGATTAGAGGAAGGTTCTCTTCTGGAAGAGATGAACTTCGAGCTGTGGCTTAGAAGGAGGGTGGCATAGGAGCGCCTGAGTGGTTCATTCGGTTATGCCGCCAGCTCTTGATTTCTGCTCAGGTCATGATATCACAGCTCATGAGTTCAAGCCCTGCACTGGGCTTTGTGCTGACGGCACAGAGACTGCTTGGGATTCTCTCTCTCTCTCTCTCTCTCTCTCTCTCTCTCTCTCTCTCTCCCTCAAAACAAATTTAAAAATTTTTTTTTAATTCTAAAAAAAGAAGGAAGGTGGGGTAAACTTAGTTACATAGGAGTGAGGTTGTCCCTGGTGTGCAAAACTACCTGGGCCGGGCCTCCGTGGAAGGAAAGCAGGCCACCCTGCTGGAGGCAGAGGAGTGGGTGCACTTAAACATGACTGTGTGGGCAGAGTGCCACATGGATACCACACAGCACTGCCACCAGTGAGGAGGGGCCGGTCAGGACAAGAAACCTGCTTAGGAGAGTGATCCTCCCTCTGGTCTGGTACTTGACAAAGGAGACTGTTCTTCAGGCAGCTTAGCAAGGTGGCCCCTCTCTTAAGTATCTTTCAGGTCGTGTATCAGTAATGCCATGAAGAACCTCCTTCCTTTCTCCTGCCATAGAAAGCAGTTGACTTCATGGAAGACATAGCTCTAATAAAAGTTAAAGTCACAATATCTAATCTTTTCCTGTTTTTTATAAATCGGAAGCTTGTAAGGCTCCCCCCGCCCCCTTTGTGGCCGGGCATGGGGAGGATGCTCTTTCAAAAGGAAAGGAAGATGAACTGAATGAAATATTTCTGCCAACCCCAATGGGTCAAGACACTGAGTGAGCGAGTAGGATGGTCCTCCTCAGATTTCAGAGGCCCAACGGGCTCAGGGCAGTTTGGGATGAGGCTTTTTTTTTTTTTTTTTTTACAGCCTTCTCTTCGTTCCCATTTCCTCCCAGTGGAAGTCTTTCTAGACTAGTGTGGCAGTGATGACACAGCCCTAAAGCCTGATAATGGATCCTCTGACCTTTGCATCTAAACTAGTTCAGAGCAAGACATGGAGGGGGGAGTGGGGGAGAAGGAGGTTTTGTGTTTGGGGTTTATTAAAGGTGGTTTTGCTTGAATCTGTCCAGCACCTGGGTCATGTACACTAACACACTTCTCTTAGAAAGGGGCTACAGGAGCCTTCCCCTCCCCCTGGCAGCATGCATGTCAAGATGTAGCCCTGGAAGGAAATATTGGGAGGCAGACCTTGGCCTATCTAAATATTCATGTATCCCAGTTGTGCTTTACACAATTCAGTTATACTGCTTGAAGATAGCAAAGTTGGAGTTCATCTTCTGCCTTTGAATGAAAGAGAATAATACATTTATGAAATACTTTCAAATTACTCTCCTATCTCTGTACCTCACATACATACATGTTCACTTGCAAGGCCAAAGTCCTAGAATCATGGCAGTTTATTCCAATTGAAGCAAGTTCCATGCTTTCTAAATTTCTACTTGTTATTTCCTTGACTCTCACGGTGATACGGATATTGCTTGCCTTTTGTCAAAGAAGGAACTGAGGCCGAGGCCACTTGTCATGGACAAGAACCAAATCCGTGGTGGAGCTGAATCAGAACCATAGCCTGTGACTTCTACACTCCTGCTTGGTAGTACCTCCACCAAAGCATGTATAGAAATAGAACCAGATTAAGTCATTGGTAGGCAAGATGGTTGTTACTGAGACTGTGCAGAGTCAGACAGATCTGACCTCAAATTCTGGCTCTATCGTGTTTCAGCTACTAGACTCTTGAGCCAAGAATTTAATCCCTCTACACCTGAATTTATGTGTCTGTACAATTAGAATAATAATCCCTCACTCATAGAGGGTGAGAGAAAGAAAGTGCATCTGGCAATGGTTGAAATTAATTACGAAAATTAGATTTGAATAATCTGTATGTTCATCACCCTGGTAATGGAGAATATGGATAACTAACAAGGCACTAATACTCCTGCCTGCCTGTTCACAAAAACGAAATGGTGTAGACAAGAATAAAAATGGGAGACAATTATGGTGCCAAACATGACAGTTGAAATCCCACTGACCCAGATATCATCATGTAGCCTCAATATAGCCAGAGGGAAAGAGGGAAAAACCAAGCAACCAGAATTCTGAGCACAGAGTATCAACAGATTAAATTCTCTTGCTTTCAGTCACACACCCTTTGAATCTAATTTGCTGTTTATTTAACTTCTATTAATTGTATCCAAGTGCTAATCTGCTTATATCCTAAAGCTGGGATACGAAATCTCAGAGGCACCTGGGTGGTTCAGTCAATTGAGCATCTAACTCTTGGTGTCTCAGCTCAGGTCATGATCCCAGGGTCATGGGATTGAGTGTTGTATCGGGCTTCACACTAAGTGTGGAGCCTGCTTAAGATTCTCCCTCCCTCCCCCCCCCTTTCTCCCCCCTCTGCTCCCCCTCCACTTGTGCTCTCTAAAATTAAAAAAAAAAAAATCACACCAATAAAGGGCTCCAACCATTGGTACATTGCAGTTTGCAATTTTGTGCACGCACAGGGGCACGGCTTGGGCATGGCTCAGGCATTGTGGGCAGAGGGGCAGAGGGAGCTAGGGCATCACAAAATGGTTTGGAGTAGGTTCTGATGTGTTCACCATTCAGACTTACTACATTTGAGGCATATGGAAAATTAGACAAGGTGTGTGTGCATCTGCATTTGAAGCCCACCTTGACATTATCCATTTCCTGTGTCGAAGGAGCTGGAATATCAAAAGTCTCAGCCCCCACAACCCGGAGATAAGTTTGTGTCTGTTGTCAGCCAGTTCATCACAGTAGCCAGCTTCAGCTTCTCTGATGTCGAAGACCTTCTAGCAGAAGCTAAAGACCTGGTAAGTTTCCCATTGCATACCGAGTGTTGTTTGACAGGGCTGACACTTCCAGGTATTCTGTATTTTCATATCTAGGACTGTGATCAATTGGAACACACACCTTTTTGTCTAACCTATGTTGCCCTTAGGTTAGCAAGACCTTGAAGTATCTGGATGGTATAAAACCAGAAAATATTCTGCAGTTTTCTCTTGGTTGATATTGGTTGTCTTGTTGTTGATATTGACTTGTCTCTGGAAACCAGCAAAGAGTCGATTATGAAAACCAGAGGCCAGATAAAATGTGAGATCAGGTGTGACCAAGGCCAAGTGTCTTAGTAGCTATAAGTTATATGCTCTCCTGAGATAGAGACTTCAGGCAGGATATTCCCTCTTGAACTCTCCAGCAGACCTTATTAAAGGAGATAAACTTTAATTCACAGCCTCATTACAAGAGGCATATGTTTTAATAATATGGTGCTTTTTATGAGTTTTGCTATTTAAAATGCTGTTTGCCTCTAAAAGAAAAGTTTTCGTTGGCTAATAACCAAGACCTTAACTCCTCGTTATTTCCTCTTCCAAAATACATACCCATTTATATACATGTACACATTGTCTCATTTTTCTCTCACCCCCCCTTTCTCATAGTTAAATAAATCATATCAGGCCCCTATGCCACCCTGTTGAGTTCTTCCTCACTGCTCATCTCTCAGTTGCCATAATACTCTTTTGCTTTAACTTGATCTTTCCTTTGAAACTTGAGTAATGGATGTCATTCCCTGTAGCCACCTGTTTAGTAATAGATATAGATGATTGTTTATGTAAAGTGCACACACAACTGCTTAAAGTTCGGAAGAAGATCATATTAGGATACATTAGCTAGTCTCAACAGTAAACCTGACCTCCAACATTATTAAATAAATGGAAAGAGAATATATGTTCAGATGACTGCTGTTAAAAGTCCCATGACTGATGCCAGCAACCTCCACTGTGATAGTCCCCACCCATGTCTTATGTGTGCCTCCTGTACAGGAGGGAAGGGACCCTTCCCCGCCCCCCCCTCCAAACCAGGCAGTACAGAATCTACTTCATTAAGGACTCAAGAATTTTTATAAGAATCAACTCTACAGTTAATTTTTGAGGTAAAAACTCATGCTTGTGCACAACCTACTTTTAAAAAAATTTTAGTGTGGGAACTTTAGTCTGGGAACATTAGTCTGGGACTAGTTTTCTTCAGATTTTTAAGACTAAAATACACATGACTTCATCATCACTAGAATTCCTAGATAAAAAGATCATTCAGGATGGCTTGAAGTGCATGAACTTGAGTGTTTTAGAAACTCAGTTGTAGGCTGTCTAATGCCATTTTGCTCATACCAGAACTTTTAGAAATTAGCTTATAAAGCCATGAAGGCAGGCTAGAGCTCTGTGCGTGTCATGTGAACAATGTATTTTTCCCTAAAGAACTCTGATGTCTAGTAGATTATTTCCAAATAAGTAAAGCATTGAGAACAACTCAGTGAAGAGAAAAATGGTAAAAGCACATTTTTATTATACATTTAAAGATGTGAAATAACAATTATAAAATGTCATGTGCACACACATCTATTACTTCATAGTTTTATCTCAGAATAAACGTTGAGGGGGAATTGGAGGAAGGTGATCAAAAAGTACAAATTGGAGGAAGGTGATCAAAAAGTACAACTTGTGATAAGATCGATGAATATAGGGGTTGTAATGTACAAGGTGATGACTCTAGGGAACAGTGCTGCATGCTCTTCGTGAAAGTTGTTAAGAGAGTAGACACTTCCGTGTGTGTGTATGAGGTGATGGATGTTAACTTATTGTTGTAATCATTTCACGATATATGTAAGTCATGTCATCATGCCATACACCTTAATTTTAAACAGTGCTGCACGTCAATTATATTTCATAAAAACTAAGGGAAAAGAAAATACTGAAAAGGTTTCCTTTAGGGAGATAGTACTAGCAAAATATCAGAAAAAAAAATATAATAAAGGCAAGTTATGCAAGAAAAATAAAAGCAATTAGAAATTCATGGGTTGGAGGCAGTGCATAAACACTTCATATGCTAAATGAAGAAAATTAAAGATCTGGAAAATGTTAGGTAGTTGATGAGGCATAGGGATTAGGAATTCATTTGACTCTGAAGCTGTAAACACAACACCATCCTTAGTAGCTCAGGAGTAACAGCATCGGATCCTTACAGGGGGAAGAAAAATTCCAGCAAACAGTATGACTGGCATTGAACATTATTTAGATAGTCATGATACCGCTAAGACTCCTGAAAGCATGCAATCTTGAGTTCCGAAGACAACTGCCAGAAGAAGTAAAACCAGAAGAGTACAACACAGGGAACAATAACGTTTGGTGACAGATGGGGACTGCACTTTTCCTCATGAGCACTGACTACCGTATGCAATTGTTGAATCGTTACATTGTATACCTGAAACTAATATAACACTGTATGTTAAGTGTACTTCACTTTAAAGAACTAAAATAAAATGTTAAATAAACTGACACATTCACCAGTCCAAAAAGAAAGAAAGAAAGAAAGAAAATCAAAGAAAAGAAAACTTGAGGTGTTGAGGTGCTTGGATGGCTCAGTCGGTTAGGCATCCAACTCTTGGTTTCAGCTCAGGCCACGATCTCACGGTTTGAGTTGGAGACCAACTATCAGTGCAGAGCCCAGTTGAGATTCACTCTCTCTCAAAATCAATAAATAAACATGAAAAAATAAATAAATAAAAGAAAGAACTGAAGAGACTGGTGATACTATTTTGTTACTATATCCATATGTTTGTATTAACTTTTTAAAATTCTCCCTTAATATTTTGCTCTTATGGTGTTTTAAGAGGATTTGTATTGAAAGGGGTTGCAAAACAAAGGATTTGGAATAAAATTGTATTCTCGGTCCTAAAGTAGGGGTTTCATTAATGATCCCATAGTCAGTTGTTTTCTAATTGAGACCCAGGAAATATCACAACACGAGCAGCTACACAACATGATCAGGGAAAGCAGCTAAGAAGGCCTGGATCCCATTTGTTTTTGATATTAACCATATGGCACCAATAAATGATATTAAACTACTTCAAAGAAAAGTTGAAAGTACAAGTTTCCCTACCCCTGCTGAGTTTGCTATTAGTTTTATGTCTTGAGTGCGCTGCCCTACGATATTTTGCTTTCTTGTTTTTACTACTGTTCAGTTAATAAAAAGTCATAGTAGGTAATCATTGGTGTTAGGCTGAAATGAGGTGGAAACGAATAAATGGTTTCAAAAGTTGAGGAGTATTAATTTTTTTTACTTTAGACATGAGTGATAGGCTTGCTCAGCAGCCAAAGATAAATACAGGCTCACTAAAATCCAGCAAGTTATATTTGACTCTTCCTGCGCTTCACTCCTTCTAGAGAGACAGATTTCTATTTGATCACAGAATTCTCTCACAACACTGAACTTCTTAAAACCTCCTTTCTTCCAGTTTACTAAAGCAGTGAAACACTTTGGAGAAGAGGCTGGCAAAATCCAGCCGGATGAGTTCTTTGGCATTTTTGATCAGTTTCTCCAAGCTGTGTCGGAAGCCAAACAAGAGAATGAAAACATGAGAAAGAAGAAGGAGGAAGAGGAACGTCGTGCTCGCATGGAGGCTCAGGTAAGAAAATGCTGAAACTGGCCGTTTCCAGCTCCTGGAAGTTCAGTGCTGCGGCTCCTTGGTTTGTAGACCGTGCTGCGATGTGCCAGCAGGAGGGAGGGCATTTTATGCTTCTGGGAGCTTAAATCAGTGTAAGTTTCTCTTGGGCAACCTGGCAGTGTATATCCGAAGCCTGAGAAAATATATCCACATCCTCTGATCTGGAGTTCCATTTCTTACAAATTATTCTAAAGAAATAATCATAAATTTGCACAAAGAGAATAGTAGTCTTTACAGTAGTTCGACCTGGAAACAACCTAAATGTTTACCAAGCAGGCAGTAGTTTTAAATGCAATAATAGCTACATAATGGAATGTTTATGCAGTCCTTAAAAATCGTATTTTTTAAAAATATTTAATAGGGGCGCCTGGGTGGCTCAGTTGATTAAGCGGCCAACTCTTGGTTTCTGCTCAGTTCGTGCGTTCGAGTCCTGCATCGGGCTCTGTGCTGCCAGTGCAGAGCCTGCTTGGGATTCTCTGCCTCCCTGTCTCTCTGTCCTTACCCGGCTCATGCTGTCTCTGTCTTTCTCAAAATAAATAAATAAACTTAAAAAAAAATATTTAATGATACAAAAAAGCTTATAAATGTATTTCTATATGAAATCTTTTTCTTTTTTAATAAGGTAAGTTTTAATAAGGATAAATGATAGTGGTGGGCTATACCCCCAAAAGGTTCACAATGCTTTATCTCTTAACAGTAGGATTAAGAATGATTTTCCCTCATTTGTTTATATGAATTAAGTTTTCTAAAATGCACATGTATAATTTGGCTTTTAATAGTAGTAAATTGTATGGAGCAGGCTCCAGGCACCCACAGGAAATTCAAGCGAAGCCTTTGATGTAAGGAGAGTGGCCTAATGAGCATTTGCTTTAGTGTCTCATAGAAAGCAATATCTGGGGTCTGTTTAATAGCGATAACTTTCTGGTTCCATTATAGAAATATGAATTGCCTCGACTGCTCTTGTTTTAACTAGAATATCATGAGGTTTACCTAGATTCTAGACGATGAGTGTCTAATCACAGAGTAGTGGTCATTTTTCATCATTATTCATTGCTTCTCAAAGGAGACCTCATGTCCCAATTACCCCTGTCTTGTGACGTCCAGGGGGCTTAGCAGCCATAGATGCACATGGGTTGATGTGGCTGAAGCAACGCTATATTTCAGACTTCCTCTCCACCGAAAACAAAGCACAACACTTTGACGCTTCTCTAAGAGGTTGCTTTCTATTTGCAGCTCAAAGAACAGCGTGAAAGGGAACGTAAAATGAGGAAAGCAAAAGAGAATAGTGAAGAAGGGGGAGAGTTCGATGACCTGGTTTCAGCTTTACGCTCAGGAGAAGTGTTTGACAAAGACCTTTCTAAACTGAAACGGAACCGCAAGCGTATTACCAACCAGATGACGGACAGCAGCCGAGAGAGACCCGTCACAAAACTTAACTTCTAATTTTCCTTGGATACTTTTTTAGGACGCTCATTAGCAGCCCTTTGAAGTGACTAGAACTTTTCATTACACTGCCTTGCAATCCAAACAGTGGCAATTTCTTCCTTCATCTGTGAGTGAATGCGTGAATGTGTGTGTATGTAAATGTATGTGTACATATATATTAAAAAATGTATATAGAAGTCTGAGTGTTGTCTGGAGACCTATACGTATGGTTAAAAACAAAACTCTGTGTTAATGTATGTGCTCAGAAACCCTTTGTGTATGCATTCATATTGAGTATGGCTCATTTTCTTCCCCTGAACACCATGGCTGTTCAGAAGCACAATGCTGTCTCCTGAAAGAGATGACAGAGACATTCCCAAGAGTAAAAAAGAAAAACAAAAGCAAAAAAAAAAAAAAAAAGGAAAAAAAGAAAAAAAAAGGCTTGAGAAATATTTTATGGTTTCCAAGCTTGGTATACTTAGAAATTATTTTCACTGGGGAAACTGGTGTTGGAAAAATATAGATTTAAAATGGTTTTTGATAGTTGACGATGTGATGCTGGTGTAGAGCATCAGTAATTAAGAGGAACCAGCTTAGAATTTCTGACATTGGTGTGGGGGTGCAGGCTGTAAATGTTTATTGAGAATATCTCGCACACAATCTGAATTATGTAGAATATCAATCAGACTCTTTTTTAGGAATTTACAACTCGGGCATCAATTTTGTTTCCTAATTTCATCGCGTTCTCTGCCAAGCGCTCTTGAAGATTTCTTTACATGGCTTTTGAAAAGAACACTATTTATCTACATGCAATTCACGCTCTTGTTAAAAAACAAGATTGCCAGAATGTGCTTGTTGTTCTAACAATGTAGATATATAAACTTTAAAAATAAAATTTCCCACCCAAGACCTAAAAGGAGGAATTCTCTGAAGGGATAAAAAATTATTTAAATTTTTTTATGGGGTGCCTTTTTTTTTTCTTTCGTATCTTCTATTTTGTAGGACAAGGGTGCATCTTCTGTCAATATGAGTCTGGACTAAAGGACACTTAGCGAATGCACAAAATGCCAACAACACCAACAGAGATGCCAAGATCTATTTATCTCTAAGTATGTTTGAAATGGTTTGTTGTTTATATGTTGTCATTTTAAATTGTGTGTCAGTAAAGCTACCTGTAAAATTTCAGTCCAAAAGATAAAGCTCTCAGGGAGAAATGAATAAAAACAATGAACATTAGAAAATAAAATATAGATGCTTACCATTAACCTACCAACTCTTAATATCCTTAAATTATATATAAAGAGGACTGTTACTTTTTTGGTTTTTTTTTTTTTTTTTTTTTTGGCTTTGCTTTATTTATTTGTAGTGGGGGAGGGAGGGGCTAAGATTCTCTCTTTTCTTTCTATCAATCCTGTTGTGGTTGGGTTTCCTGTGGAGAGAGTAGTTTGTCCTGTTGCACTAGAACATTATTTACTCACGAAATTGAGTTTTTCAGTCAGTTAACAAATATTTATTAAACACCTACTATGTGCCAGGCTTAGTAGGGCTACAGTGACAAGCAAGACAAAGTCCCTGCCCCCAAGGAGCTCATGTTCTAATGGGGATAAAGGGGTGAATAGAATACCAATAGGCGCTGTACAGGAATCATGCTATTTAAAAATACTTTGTATAAACTTTAATGCTTGGTGCAGACGGCGAGGCCCTGCACTGCGTGAAAGCTGTGAAGTAGTGCTCAACGAGTTGTCAAGAGCAGTGGTTTTATGTTTTGTCCCCCTTCATTGCGAACTTAGAGACTTTCTACACGTTTTATGGAAGTAAATGACTCTAGCACATGAAACAGTCATAAAAACACAGCAGAGGTTGTGTTCCCCAGCCCCTAGTTACCAAGGTCTGCAGATACACCCAGTTAGAGGTGCAGACAGAGATTTGCTCCAAAAGGCTTGGAGAGGAGGAGTGGGATATGATGAGGGATGTGTCTCTTCCTTAACTAAAGTGCCTCTATCTTCTTTTCTATTCATAGCAGGAGAAATTTGGTCTGGCTCAATTTTGGAACTGTATTTTGAAAATGGCTTTGTTTTACAGTTTAAGGAATGGACAAGTGGATGAAGTGTCACCTAAAGGAGCAAGTTCGCATAGCCTGTCCCTCTTGCCCTTGGTAATCATCCTCATTTTGATACGGCCATCCTGGTAGGCCTCCTTTGCCATTTCCATTCTTGGTTTCTTTTCCCAAAAGCTTTGTGCAGGTAATTCCATGTGCCATTGTTGGAAAAAAAAAAAAAAATCTACTTTTTAGATTGGTGCTGGTGTAAGTAGCCACTTTTCTCTCTTGGGTGTGTATTTTAAAGGTTTTTGTTTGTTTTTTTAAATTAATGCCAAAAAGAAAGCATTATAATTTGTAAACTTAATTATATGTCTTGTATCTTATTAGCTTAGTAGTTGGAACCACTTAGTCTTTAGGTGCAAGACTGTTGTTACAGTACCAAGAAAAAAAATGTTGTATGTGTCATGAGATTGTACATTTTTTTTTAAAAAAGCAATATGCAATAAAGAGATGAATTCATTGGGTGTATGTATACGCTTTCGATGAGTCATTAGAACATTGCCAAACGTCTTTTTACTTTGCACTATTAAATATTGCAAATTGTTTAGTAAGTCAAAAATACATATTTTTAAATTTGTACATCCTGGATGGACCTAGAAGGGTATAGTTTTCTTCTATGGTAGCATCTGATATGTCCACAGACCTATGCTACCTCTTTCTGTCACTTTTCTGTAACCTCTCTGTATGACTCCATAGACTTATACGGTTGCCCAGTAGGACTACTAGTGAATAATTCAACTTGGGGTATAAAAAAGAATGTCTAGTCTCTAGAATCAAAGCCTTTTTTATTTTGAAGCGTTTCCTTTTTTAAAATTAATTTATTAGGGGCACCTGGGTGGCTCCCGTCATGATCTCGCAGTTCTTGAGTTCAAGCCCCGTGTGGGGCTTGCTGCTGTCCACACAGAGCCTGCTTCACATCCTGTCCCCCTCTCTCTCTGCCCCTCCACTGCTCACGCTCTCTGTCAAAAAATAAATAAAACATTAAAATATATATAGGCTACACGTCAGTATCAGAAGTGTCACCTGTATAGAACAAGGGATGTGTATCGTATCCTCTGAAAATTGGGCTTTTTCTTGGCCACATCACTTGGGCTGCCTGGCCATCCTCAGCCCAATTTGAAGTCAAGCTGAAAACAAATTGTCCTGGGGGTTGATAGAGGACCCAAGCCCTTCTGATCTTTGGAATGGACTCATGATGGTCTAAACATTGCCATCCGTCTTGCATTTCTTCTAGTCAATGGATACTGCATGGTATCCAAAGACTACTGCTTTTCTCTTATGCTGGCCTTCAGGTGGGAGAGAGCCTTCTGCATGTTAGATATTTTATTGCAAACTACAAACTAATGTACAATTACCAATTTATACATTTGAGGGTGGAGCTACATACAAAACCATCCAAACCTCAGTTGCTTATGGAGTATTGCATATGGAAAAAAATAGGAAACTTTTAGATCACTGTGTTTCCTTTTATGTCTTCAATTTACCCTAAAAAAATAACTTCGGGGTACAATATGTTTCTGTTAAGAGGATGAAGCTATCTGACCCCTCCAAGATTTTGCCCATTTTCTGTAATCTACTGTAGGTTTATGTGAGGCAAAATGATAATCTTTATTAAACCAGTTTAGACAATTATTCGAAGAGTTCTGAAAGAATTTTCTATGAATTTTGTTTAATAACATCAACTGTTGCTTAGCAAGTAGTAAACCTAAAATAAGAACTACTAAGGCTTAACAGCTACTTGATAACATTCAGTTCCAAAAACACTAGCTATCTTCAAGAACCTTTGGACTATGTGTAGATCTAAGTCAGGGTTATGGGGCTTTTCACACTGGAGTCATTTATAGATCATCACCATGTTGGTCTAGGTGCCCATTTTCTCAAAGTGTTGTATACATTGGTTTGTTTCTATAGCCCTGTGCCCCTATTAATATGAACTCTACTGAAGTTTAAAAGCCTGGTGAGTCTATAATTAAGAGATGGCTTAAAATCTCTAATTCTTTACCTTGGAGAGAGTTTGGAACCCCCAGAGGAAGGAGTTTCCTGTTTATAAGGATTTTCATGTTTTCCATAGCAAAGACCAGTCACAATTATTTTTCACAAGTCTTGGGGGCGGGTGGGGGAAACCTCAGATCTAACCTTTGGTCTTTTCCCTGACACGCTTTTGTCTACTGCGCTCAACTATGTTTCCATGGTGTCAAACAAACAACACAGACATAGGATTGCACACTAGGAGTTTTTGACAAAGGAGATCCTTATTTTTAACCAAACCTTGATATGTTCCCCCCCACCCCGCCACCATGGGAAAAGGAGAGATTCCCAAGTATGAATTTCTCATTTACATAAAGTGTTTTTTATGCTTCTGTGCCTACAGTTTCATTTACTGGAAGGTGGAAGAAACCATTCTGTACTGATCTTCGATGCCATCTCCCATTTCATTTACACCCATTACACTGCTGTGGCGAAGGAATCGCAGCCCCCCCACCCCACCCTGCCCGACCATGGGATGGTGAGCATCTCTTGTTAGTGTCCTTGCCCCATTCCCCTACCCCCACCTCCAGTGTGGAGAAACTTTCCTGAGTCTAATCAGGTTTGGGAAGCACCCTGACTGTCCTGGGATGAGAAGGGGTACCCAGAAAGGAAGTGATTGTAGTGCTGAGCAATGACGACTCAGGAAGACAGACACAGAGGAGAGGAGGTGTCTCCACCAGCTGCATAAAAAGAGAAAAGCCCGTGTATGGATGGCCAAGACACTTCCCTACCAAGTCAGGTCAAGTTGCCCTACTCCCTTTTACATACCCCCTTTGCTAAACTCCCTTTGATGACTTATCGTGCCCTTTGACTTCCCCCGGTTCATTCACATCTGTGTGTATCACCACAAAAAGCCCAGCAGAGTAGTTTCTCATACTTTCTTGGACTTCCATTCAGACCACTACCCTTTGAGACTTCAGCCCTGTCTCTAAAACCTCCTGATTAACTCTTAGACCAATAGGATCTTTGTGTCCATTCCTTAACTCTACTTGAGAAGCAGAGGGGTGGAGGGGAGAGTCAGAAAATAAAAGGAAGGGCTGATCACTAGTGAGCTTAATCAAGCTTAGGCAGTTCTGATTATAAGCCTTTAGGATTTCCAGTTTAAGATGGTTACTACAAGCTGACTGTCATTAGAAGGCTCACAAGAAGAGCCTGTCCTTTTTCCCCTGTCTTTCTTCCCTCGAACCTCCACCATAATAAAGGCTTCATTATTAAGAATTCTCGTAAAATGCCTTTTGCAGAAAACAGTCCTCTCCTATTGCCTTGAATGTGAGCTATTTGACCCTGAAAAGCAACAGCTGTTTAGTGACCTGACATTTTTATGGCTGGTGAGTTCACACTAAAAGCTTGGGCTTCTAACGGCTGTTAGAGGCGCTGCTAGAAATGGGGTCTCTGGAAAGGATTAATGCAATTAAGAAAGGAGATTCTCTTACGTGATCTGGGGAAATGATGCTCCGAGGACAATTAGCATTGACTTTGTCTCAAAAGAAAATAGCAAAGGTGACCCTCATCACTGACTTTCCCTCACAAGAATGTGGCAAAGGTGAGCCTGATCCAACAGCCTGATCAGTCCTGAAATTATCTATAGTCATTAAAGTATTTCTCACAGAAGATTACCCCCAACTTCCCTTACACAAATTTCTAAGCAACACTAGAATCTAGGAACTGAGTTCCAGAGTTTGTCTATTGCCATCAGATGGGAGCTGTAACCCTAGGCGAATGCCCTAAACCTTTTTGGGAAGTTCCAAAATGTCCCACCATAGGGGGTTGTAGTCCTGCCTCTGAGGCTCCAAGTCCCCGGATGCTAGGGATTCACTGCAGCCGAGTCACTAAAATTAAACAAATTCTCCCAGTTGCACTGTTTAATGACCTCTGCCCTGGCTGTTTGGGAAGGGGAGGTGGAAAGGCAACTGCTTAGAGCAGATTCTATTTCAGCAGCAAAGAAACTCACTTGAGGGCTTCCTTTTGTTTTACCAGGTAACGGCAGTAACGCTGATCTCAGAGCCCCACTGGGGCTACACCAAAACCACTTACTGTGTTGATTTAGTCACAAAATCAATGTCTGTCCTTAACATGGCTTTCCCCTGTAGAGGTTGTGGTAACCTAGGATGAGTGTGGTTGGAAGAGGAGGAAAGAACAAATCAAACGAAGTGAAGGGGCCCAGCTGAATGCTGTGTTCTCACAGACACTGCATGTTAAGAGCAACTCTGACAAAAGAAAATGCATCCTGGTGAGGAGGTTTAAAAACTGACTCAGAATCATCCACTGACAAGAAGCTTTAAGCCTGCAGAACAAATTACTAAGGAGATATGACAGCTGGCCTCGTCTTTGAAGAAGTAGAAGACTTATTCTGTATTTTACCAGACAAAAGGGCTGTAACCAATGGGGTGAAAGTCACCCAGACTGAGTTCATTTCTCTTAGCTTGTAGAGAACTTTCAGACTCTGGACAGGCTACCTCCTAAGATACTGAGTTCACTCATCCTTAGAGGCATTCAAACCTATAAACTCAGAAGTTTGGGACTAAGGGACCAATTGGATAGATGATTTTTTTAAAAGTTTTTTTACTTGGAAATAATTTCAAACTTAGAAAAAGGTTGCAAAAGTAGATATAGTGCAAGGAACACCTTATTGCCTTTTCTCAGATTCACCTATTAACATTTTGCCCCATTTGCTTCATCATTTCTCTTGTTCTGTCTCTGTGTGTTTATGCACACATCATGTTTTTTCTGAACCATTTGCTTATGCCATGGCCCTTAATTCCTGAATAGTCCAGTGTGCCTTTTTCCTAAGAATAGGGATATACTCTTCAATAACCTCAGTACATTGATCAACCTCATAAATATATTGACACTTTTATCTAAGTAACCACCCAAGTTCCAATTTTGTCAGTTGATACAATAATGTCCTTTATAGTATTTCTCCCCTCCAGAAAAGGATCTAGTCCAAGGCCAGACAGTGCTTTAGTTGTCCCCTCTTTCCAGCCTCTTAGACGTTCTAGTCTTTGTTGGTTATGATGTTGACGTTTTTGAGCATTAGTCCTATGGGAGGCAGAATAATACACCCCCCAAATGTGTCCATGTCGTAATCCCCAGAACCTGTGAGTATGTTACCTTACCTGGCAAAGAGGACTTTGCAGGTGTAAATAAGATAAGAATTTTGAGATAAGTTATCCTGGATCATCCAGGTGGGTCCAATGTAATCACCAGTATCCTTATAAGAGGGAGGCAGGAGAGCCAGAGCCAGAGGAGATGTGAGGACAGAAGCAGAGGTTGGAGTAATGTGACTGCTGGCTTTGGAGATTGAAGGGCACCACAAAACAAGTAAACAAGTCCCCCCCCACCCCCACCCCCGCTTTTTTAACTATAATTTTCCTCATGTTAGTCTGATTTTTTCTTTCTCTTTTTTTTTTAATTCAAATTAGTAACCTAACAGTGTAGTCTTGGCTTCAGGAGTAGAACCCAGTGATCATCCCAAAAAGTCCCCTCTTTAATGCCTATCATCCATTTAACCAATCCCCCCACCACCTCCCCTTTAGTAACCCTCAGTTTGTTCTCTGTATTTAAAAGTCTCTTACGGTTTCCCTCCTTCTGTGTTTTTATCTTATTTTTCCTTCCCTTCCCCTATGTTCATCTGTTGAGTTTCTCAAATTGCACATGAGTGAAATTATGTGGTATCTTTCTCTGACTGACTTATTTCACTTAGCATAATACACATTGTTGCAAATGGCAAGATTTCATTTTTTCATTGCCAACTAGTATTCCATTATATATGTATATCACATTTTCTTTATCCATTCATCAGACAATGGACATTTGGGCTCTTTCCATACTTTGACCATATTGATAGTGCTGCTATAAACATTGGGGTGCATGTGTCCCTTTGAATCAGCATTTTTGTATCCTTTGGACAAATTCCTGGTAGTGCAGTTGCTGGGTTGTATGTAAGATAGTTCTATTCTTAATTTTTTGAAGAAACTCCATGCTCAGAGTGGCTGCACCATGCTCAGAGTGGCTGCATTCCCACCAACAATGTAAAGAGGGTTCCCCTTTCTCCACATCCTTGCCAACATCTGTTGTTTCCTGAGTTGTTAATGTTAGCCATTCTGACAGGTGTCAGGTGGTATCTATCTATCTCATTGTAGTTTTGATTTGTATTTCCCTGGTGATGAGTCATGTTGAGCCTCTTTTCTTTTTTTTTTTTTTTTTTAATTTTTTTTTTTCAACGTTTATTTATTTTTGGGACAGAGAGAGACAGAGCATGAACGGGGGAGGGGCAGAGAGAGAGGGAGACACAGAATCGGAAACAGTTGAGCCTCTTTTCATGTGTCTGTTAGTCATCTGGATGTCTTCTTTGGAAAAGTGCCTGTTCATGTTTTCTGCCCATTTCTTCACTAGATTATTGGGTTTTTGGGTATTGAGTTTGGTAAGTTCTTTATAGATTGTGGATACTAACCCTTTATCTCATATGTCATTTGCAAATATCTTCTTCTATTCTGTCAGTTGCCTTTTAGTTTTGTTGATTGTTTTCTTTGCTGTGCAGAAGCTTTTTATCTTGATGAGGTCCCAAGGGTTCATTTTTGCTTTTATTTCCCTTGCCTCCAGAGACATGTCTAGTAAGAAATTGCTGTTTTCTCCTGTAGGATTTTGATGGTTTCCTGTCTCACATGATGTTTCTTTTTGTTATTTTAAGGTTATACATTTTTGGCTGGAATGCAGCATAAGTGGCACCAGGGAATCACATCCCGAGCATACAATCTTTGTTTCAAAATCACTTCTTGTACAACAATGTAAAAAACTAACCTACGAGAGAGTGCAGAATTAGTACTTCCTTCCTCTTCTGCTTCCCCTTCCCACATCCTACTCTATTCCATGTTGAGGATGTATTACCAAAAACTGTTCATAAATTACATGGGTTGGTTTTTTCTTTCTCTCCCTTCAGGATGGTTATAGTAATCATTTGAAATACATTTTGATCCATTTGTTTCCATTTTCATTTGGTGTTACTTAGGTTTTTCCTCCTTCTCAATGATTTAATTTTTATTTTTGAACATGTAGGCTGCTAACCTAATTTTGAAGCCAAAACTATATGAAAAGGTGTAGTCAGAGAAGTGTCACTCTCTCCTGTATCCCTTTTCCTCCCTTCCCACCCCCACCCTTCCTTGTAAGTATCCAACTTTAGTGTTTTCTGGTTTATCTTTCCTTTGTTCCTTTTGTAATGGTAAACAGATACATGTGTGTTTACTTATTTTTCCCTTTTTTGCACGAAAGGTAGCATGCTACATGTGCTCTTCTGCAGTGAGTCCTTTACGCTTAATACCTGCTGGAAATCACCCCGTGTCAATTCATATAGATCTTCAACTTCACTCTTTTTTACAGCTGCATGCTACTCCATCGTGTACAGGTAACATCGTTTGTTCAACCAACCTCCAATATTTTCCAATTACATATGACATTGTAGCGCATAACCTTTTGCATCTTTATTTGCTACTGTCGAAGGGATATTTCCAATCTAAAATCTTAGAAGTAGGATTGCTGGGTCAAAGAGTAGACACATAGGTCATTTTGCTCAAGATTGCTAAATTCCCCTTATAGGGATTGCACCATTTTGTATTCCCACCAGCAATGTGTACATGTGCCTGATAAATTCAATCAGCTCTCACAATCTCCACTGTTAACATCCCGGACACAGCACCATCCTCTCTCTTCTGAATTATGGCAATGGTCTCCTAACTGGTCTCTTGGCTTCATCCTTCCCCCAACTCTCATCACCACCACCCACCCCCCCCCAACCCCAGTCTATTCCCAACACAACAGCCAAAGTGATGCTTTCAAACCATATGTAACATCATATCACTCTACTTAAGCTCTCCAAAGGCATTCTATCTCACTTAGAAGTCAATGTGATAGTTCTCACAGTGGCCTCCTACACCCGGAATGATCTGGACACTTGCCAGCACCGTTACCCCTCTGACCTCATCCTCACTACTTTCCCTCTTCCTCCCCTTTGCTACAGCTGCACAGGCTTCCTCTTCCTTGATTGTACCAAGCAGCGAGCTACATCTGAGCTTTTGTGTTGCCTGAACGACTCTTCCCTTAGATACCACATCACTTTCTCTGTCATCTCCTCCCCGCCTTCCTTCCAACTTAACCTTCTCAGTAAGGACTTTCTTGCCGCTCATTTTACGATCATCACCCACGCCCATCCCAGCACCCATCCCTATTCTCTGCTCTATTTTTCTTCATAATACTTACATGTTTTGTGTATCATTGATTATGTCACCTGATCCTACCCTATCCCTTAGAATAAAAGCTCCATAAAGTCAGAGATGTTTATTGTGTTCGCTGAAGATTTGCAGCTCCAGGAACAAGATCTAACATACTAGAGAGGATCTCAATAAATACTTGTTAAATTGAATGAATCGCTTTAATATATCACTCTCTTTCTTTGTTGAATCAAATACACCAACAAACACATGATATTAATGCAATTGACAAGGTTGATCAATTGATACATTTTAAACAAAGATACAGTTTAAAAGATAAACCTGCCTTTTCAAATGTTAATGGTAGCGTTTCTCAACAGTGTTATATTTTGTGCTAAATAAAATTCTTTATCGTGAGGGCTGTCGTGTGCATCCCAGTCCTCTACCCATTTACACACCTCCCCAACTTGTGACAACCAAAAATGTCTCCAGACCTTGTCAAACATAGCCCTGGGGAGTAAAATTGTCCCCATTTGGGACCCAGTCACCTATGGTTACATTCCCAAAAATGAAACACACATACACAAAAAGAACAGAATTTAACAGTAAAAGTTTAAGCAAAAAAGATTAGGTCAAAGTTAACCAAAACTACCATCCAAGATCTATTTATAACAGGGTTTTCCAGATAAAATACAGGACACACAGTTACCTTATAAATTCAGATAATAAATCATTTTTTTTTTTTAGTGGTAAGCATGTTCTGTGCAGTATTTAGAACATACATGAAAAGTTTGATGTTTGTCTGAAATTAAAATTTAGCTGGGGATCTTGTATTTTTATGTGCTAAATCTGACACGTCTTATTTATAAAATAATGAATATAACATCATTACATATAAAAATATAGCCACTACATACAGAATACAGCAAAAACTGAACTCCAGGCAAAGGCATGTTTGCGGATGCCTTCATTTCTTAAAAAGAAATGACTAAAACTGAACTGAAAGTTTAACTTAGAAATGAGAAAACAACCAAAATAAAACAGGAAAAAAAAAATAAGTGCAGGAATATCACAGCTCAGTTAATTACAGGAATATCTCACAGCTCAGTCAATGTGAAGGAGGAATCTTGCCCATTCCTGCCCTGCCAGTGTGACAATAACACTCCAAGACTGGTGACTCTTGACGGTGCTGGGTACATTCCAATGATGCTTTACATCTGCTCATCCTTCTTCTAGGTGCTTTATCAATATCTTCTGTTGATATCCTTTAAATATACTACTTCATATCTCCATCATCTTGTGTAATGTCCATCAGATTTTGTTTACAGCCCCCTAGAGGAAGCTCTGTAGTCACAAGTACCGATATTATTACTTAAGCTCGTGGCTTCAAGAAAAGGCCTACTTCATGCCTACTTAGTCGATTAAGTTAGATTAACTGAGACCTAGAGAATCTTACTGTCAGGTTTATATATGATCCCTCGGCATCTTTACGGAGGAGTCAAGTATTTTCCAGGCATTTCCCTCATATATCCTTTTAGACATTTACAGGGACATGGTAATGCCTCCCTAAACGCAACAGCACTCAAGAGACATGAACCTGTGAGTGACTGGACTCCCCGAAGGAAGTGATTCTATCAGCCAACTTTGAGAACCAGGATGGAAACAAAGAAGTAAGCCCCATTGTGTTCAATCGGGTATCACCATATTGTCATTTCCTGAGCAACGTTCTTCTTATCAGCCGTTTCTCTGTTGCTAAATTTCAATTGGAAAGAGCATTACAAGGGGGGAGGGGGAGGGGGAATCCAAATCTTAATGTAGTATTTCCTAGGTAGTAAACACAGGATTTCCTGTATCCGAACTGACTTCAACAAATTGCCTGTTCCTTCAAACATGACCTGGTGACAAATTTGGGCACTGTTTCATTAAGCAGAGATAAGCTTGCTGATTGAAATCTCCAGCTGAGCAAGGGGTTTTGCCAAGTGTACAGGAGAGTTCACAGAGCTGCCCGGACCCACCAGGTCTGTGAGCCACAAAAATGAGCCTACGTTGCACACTGCTCTCTACTTGGTCCTAGTATTTCATGTGTTTACATGTCTCCCCAGGTAGAGTCTAGAAGTACCAAATCACCCTTCTCTTCTGAGAGCACCAGTGGGCAACATGGTGATGAATAAAAAGGTAGGTAGTTGGTAAACAAGTGCTTTTGGCTCATCGCTTTTAGAACTAATAAGATGGGGGAATTCTGGAGAACTGACATTGAAATTTTGAACACTGGCATTCGCAGCTCTCAACCTCCAAAGGAAGGAAGGGTGCTCTGTCAATGGAGGGACAGGCATCTTTCCCTCTCCAACCCAGATCTGGTCACACGAGGATGATTTGTAAATCTGCATTAGAAACAGTTCCTCTCCTCATTTCCCATCCCTAATAAGGTGCTTATGATGAACTAAGTGAGTGGCATTCTCTCCCCAGACTTCAGTCCCTCTGTTTTAAAAATCCTTTAGGGAGTTGCTTCTGGAAGCATGTGGTCATAACTCCCAGTACACACTGCTGGCCTGAAACTCAGTTGTACTTTAGTCACCACGGTGATCTGCCAAAGAGTCCTAGCAACTGCTCCAGTTTGCCAAGTGACGGAGGCCGTACAGATTTTGATTGCATGAAACTCCTACAGAAATAGGGAATCCATGCCATTATGAGGAAGTTACCAGGCAGGAAACTGTTTCAGGACAAGTCAAGGTAACTCTTTGGCATGAGCATTTGTAATATTCATTCTACAGTGTTGACCCAGTTGAAACGCTAGCTGTGTCCCTGGACACAGTCTCTGTGACAGGTCCCTGTGTTCCTGGAATACAAATCTGCATCTTCAGTGAATTACCAGAGTTCACTTTGTTAGTCTCCTGGGCTCGGTTGCTGAGAATCCGAGAATATCTATCTGTTCGTCCTGTCTCCAAGCTCTAATGAATTTATGAAAATGAACTCATTAAAATGTGACTATAAATATTCATGATTAACATTTGAGATAAAATTCCCTTTCGGGATAATGACATTAACTATCGTTTATTAAGGCAAGGCATGGTAAAAAGCATTTCCCATAAAACAGCCCAATAAAAACCCAATGACTCACATTTTACAGATGAGGAAACTGAGGCCTGGGAAGATTAAGAAATTTACCCAGTGTCACACAAATTCAAACATGATCTGACCAAAAATCTGAGCCCTTAATACATATTCATTAAAAAAGCAATTGCAGGGGCGCCTGGGTGGCGCAGTCAGTTAAGCGTCCGACTTCAGCCAGGTCACGATCTCGCGGTCCATGAGTTCGAGCCCCGCGTCAGGCTCTGGGCTGATGGCTCAGAGCCTGGAGCCTGTTTCTGATTCTGTGTCTCCCTCTCTCTCTGCCCCTCCCCCGTTCATGCTGTCTCTCTCTGTCCCAAAAATAAATAAACGTTGAAAAAAAAATTTTAAAAAAAAGCAATTGCAAAAGACATTGCTATTATCCCCATAATTTTATTTTACTTCTGTGTTGGTGCTGCTATTTTCTGAGATTAAAATTTGAAATTAGAGCCTCAGCTAGCTCTCTGGGGCCACCTTGATTTGCTCTTGCAAGTGAAAACTTAATTTTCTTTTCTTTTCTTTTCCTTTCTTCCTTTTCTTTTCTTTCTTTCTTTCTTTCTTTCTTTCTTTCTTTCTTTCTTTCTTTTGGCAGGGGAAAGATTGATCAAATATTTTTCCATCTTAATCAGTGTCTTAGTACAGATTTTTAATTTTACAAAACATTTTCTCTTTTTTTGTTATTTATTGAGATATATTTGGCATACAGCATTATATTCGTTTCAGGTATACAGCATAAATGATCCAATGTGTTTACGTATTGCAAAATGATCACAAGTCTAGTTAACATCCTTCACTATACATAGTTACAGAACTTTTTTTCTTGTGATGAGAGCAAGTAGGAACAGCAATGGAACAGTAGTCATAGAATCCAGGGGTTGGAGGAAACCTCAAAGGACAGTAGTGGACATATTTTAGTTTCCTACAATCAACTCCCCCTTCTGCTAACCATCCTCTCGCACCTGAAAATGTTCCCATCCCTCTGCATCAAGGGATGGACATGGGACCCAAACAAAGCAATCAGAACTAAGGAATACCAAGTGTGGTTCCAGTGACAATCCCTGAAGAGACTGTCCTTTAGTTCTTGCTACCCAGAACTCCAGAGCATCCCTGATTCCAGTCCTTTCTGAAGTTTGTTTCATTAGCTTCCCCAGCAATCTGAAAACTGGCCCAAATCAGGTTCTGTTGCTTGGAATTGAAGAGTCCTAACTGATGTAAGTGTCCAAATCTGATGTCATCAAGGGTCGCCAATCTGATGCACCAGGCTTCCACTTCTGCAACAGCAAAGGACTGTTTGAACCAAGGGTTTTATTATTAAAATCTGAAACAACACAAATCTAGTCCAAACACCCTCAGTCCTCAGTAGCTCAAACTGACCATTTAGCTCAGCTCTTGGGGCCTTTAATTGGGGCTTTTATATTTATTTTGCACATGAATTAAATATGAGGACAGGGTGGTATTTTAGGAGTTTATTTATTTATTGGAGCTTTTTTAATCTCACCACTGTTTGCACCCGATCCAGACAGACGTGGAAACAACTACCATCCCAACTCACCTCTTGTTGACAACTTTCTCAAACACGGTTCCAACTCACAGCTGAACTTTCTTTTAAACAGCTTATTATTACCATCAAATTGTAAATGTGCAACAGCACTTTTGCCTGTGTACATATCCAGCATTGGCAGTTTTCATTATTTCCTACTCCATGCCTGTCAAAAGAGATTTGTTCAATAATTTATTCTTTAGAGTTAGTGAATTTGGAATTTGTAGAATTTTAAGGGACCATTCCAAATTCAGAACTAAGAAAGCTGAATGGAACTTCTAAGCTATATCGTTATTCCTCATATTATCCTTCTCCAAAAAAAGGCAAGAATCCAAAATTCTTTGTAAAAAGAACATAGAGGCTCAAATCTGATTTGTAGTGTTTTGTTTTTAACTTGAGATTGGATGTAATCAATCTTTTTTTTTTTTTTTTTTTTTTTTTTTTTAGAAAGGGAGAGAGAGTAACAGAGCATGGTGGGGTGGGGTCAGAGAAAGGAGACACAGAATCTGAAGAAGGCTCCAGGATCTGAGCTGTCAGCACAGAACCCGGTGCGGGGCTTGAACCCAGGAACCATGAGATCATGACCTGAGCCAAAGTCGGACACTCAACTGACTGAGCCACCCAGGCATCCCTTAATCTTACATTTAATAGTGGCTATCTGTCCTTTTTTCTCAAAAATACGTTTATCTTTTTTCTATTTTGATAAATGGGCTAAAGTCAATGTGAAAAATTGAAGGGCCTCTAAATTATTACATCAAAGTTGGGGTGGTTTTCCAAGTTCTGGTTGGGAACCTTGTGGTATGGAATTTATAACAGATAGTTGCTTATATGGGAACAAATTGAATCCCAAACGTTCAGATGGGAATTAGTTGTTCAAACTTGAAACATGAAATCAAGTTGTTCAAAACTTGAAACATGGGGCACTTGGGTGGCTCAGTTAAGCATCTGACTCCTAATTTCAACTCAGGTCATGATCTCATGGTTGTGAGATCAAGCGTTGGTCGGGCTCTGCACTGGGCATGGAGCCTGCTTCAGATTCTCTCTCTCCTTCTCTCTCTTGTGCGCTCTCTCTCTCTCTCTCTCAAAATTAAAAAAAAAATGTTTAAAACTTGAAACATATTTTCCACTAGATATCATGTTTAAAATGATAGCCATGTTCTCAAGTTTGGCTTACAAAGTGCTGTCAGACTATTCAGTAGTCCTATTGTAGTAAACAGTCCTAGTTTATATGGAAAATAAAAGAAGTGTTAAAGTTTGACACCTCCTTTGCCCTTCCTCTAGCTTCCCAGTACCCTTTGCTTCCCCAGGTCTCCCCTGGGGATCTCTCTCCAGCTACTCCCCCCAGACGCAAATACCGTCAGCTTCCCTGCAGCAAAACTACATCAGGGGATCATTAAAAGATGAAGATAGCAAGTCTCATCTCTTACATAGAAATTTCTAGAAGTAGGGCCAATGAATCTGCATTTTAGCTAGCTTTTTTTACACACTGATCCTTTTACACACTGAGGTTTGAGAGTCACCGCCATTAAGTGTTTTGGATTCTAATTTCCTACTTCCATCTCTGCCACAAAGCCAAATTTCTCTTCACTCAGGCTGGCTGATCTCAGCTGGAGTGAAAATGAAGGCAATAAATTAATGTGAGTTTGCTGAAGATTTAGCTTACGTTGTCCTCAGGGTTCCTGTTCTTTTCTCTCTTTATGGAAGCTCCTGATCAAAAGATAATCATTTTCTTTTTTTTCAACGTTTATTTATTTTTGGGACAGAGAGAGACAGAGCATGAACGGGGGAGGGGCAGAGAGAGAGGGAGACACAGTATCGGAAACAGGCTCCAGGCTCCGAGCCATCAGCCCAGAGCCCTACGCGGGGCTCGAACTCACGGACCGCGAGATCGTGACCTGGCTGAAGTCGGACGCTTAACCGACTGCGCCACCCAGGCGCCCCAAGATAATCATTTTTAACTACTAGGTATATTTTTCTTCAGAGAGAGAAATTTGGGGGAGGGGGATTTGGAATTATTATATATAGAGATTTTCATCTTTTAAAAAAAATCCATAAAAGTACTTTTTAACCTTTAGGTATTTTATGACAGCAGAATTTTTAATGACTACCTAATATTTTAATCTTATGAATTTGAAAAGTTCCCTATCTGTTAACCATTTATCACTATTATAAAGCAAGGCTCTGATGAATATTCTTCAATATAAGTCTTTGCCAGAATCTCTCATTTTCGCTTGGCATTCATTTCTGGAAATAGAATTCATAGTTTCTCGCTACAGATTGCCAAAATGCCCTCCGGAAAGGATTGTACCCGTTTACACTCCCAGCATCTGAGTGTGAGTATCCCCTTCTACTAACCACACCATCATCAACATTGAGTCATCTCAGGATTAGAAAACTTTTAGGCGCTTTTTTTTTTTTTTTTTTTAAATTTGGAGTGATCCAAGCTGTGACTTCAAAGAACAAAGGGACAGGGAAGAGAGATAAATGAGAGTTGCGGGCAGAGCCCTGGAGGGGGTGAATCAGGAGCTGGCTGTACGGTACAGGGACTTGGTGACTGTCAGTCTGTCTGAGTCTCAGTGAACCACACCCATGGGGAGGCTGAGTGGATCATGAAGCCACAGTCCAGGCAGAACGACGCACCTGGAGGTGCCTCTCCTACATTTCCAGGCAGTTCCTAAACACTGATTTGGACATATCAATTTGGATAAAAATTACACAAGGCAAGATTAAAACTCAGATTCCTAGGTCCACCCAAGGATCCTGACTCAGTTAGCATGAGGTAGTACATAGGAACTTATATTTTTATTTAGAACCCTGTGTGGGTTCAACATAGGTGGCTGGGGACCTCACCTGAAGACATATTAAACTGAAGGAGAGGAAGAACATCTCTGGCGTGTCAACCCTGTAAACCCAAGTTTATTTTGTCTCCAGAAACGACTCCAGTATTGCTCTTTCCAAGAGGAATCTACTCTGAACAGCTCCACAATAGTCTAATGATTCTGTTGTATATTTTTGAAAAGGACATCTGTCCTCGAAGGCAGGGCTCCTTGAATGATATTCTTCAACTGGCCTACCTTGCGGTCTGGCACTGGGGCTGGATTTCTTCAGCTGTATGCAGTTCTGGTTTGTAAGCCTTCAGTGGTCTTCTTTCTCTCTCCAGCCTCATGCACAAGCCCTAACCTTGTTTGGTGCTAGGTTGGCGCTAACTAGAGAGCGGTTACAGCAAATGCCGGCATAGACTTCCAAGGGCACACTCATTTGTGGTATAAAAGCAGTCTGTGAAAGTAGGCTGCAGCATGTAGAGCCAGGGACCAAGGACCTTTTGACATCCTGCGGAAAGGGTCCCCAGGCCTGGTCCAGCCCATGCAATACTGCGAAGAGGGAGAAGAGAATCTGCATTAGCATCGAGGCTCCACACTGCCAGCTTCGATTACCATCTAAATGCGTGCTTAAAGGGGCTCTGTCAACACTGCTCAGATCTGAAGATGAGTTCAAAGAAGATAAAAAGAGTTTGCAGCACTGACTTATAAAACAAGCCTTAACCCCAGGCAATGTAGGTAGTTACCCACTGTGATGGGCTGAACTGCATCTCATCAAAATTCGTATGTTAAAGACCTGACCCCCAGTACCTCAGGAAGTGACTGTATTTGGAGATAAGGTCTTTAAAGACCTTAAATTAAGGTTAAATGAGGTCACTAGGGTGGGTCCTAATCCAACAGGATCGGTGTCCTTATAAGAGATCAGGACACAGAGACACGCAGGAAGGACCATGGGAAGATGGCGGGAGAAGGCAGCCATCTACAAGGAGCCAAGAAGAGGAGCCTCAGAAGAAACAACCCTGCTGACACCTGGATCGCGGACATCTAGCCCCCAGAATCATGAGAAAATTCTGTTTAAGCCACTCAGCAAGCACTTTGTTTTGACAGCAGAGCAAACTAATACACTATAGTATGATTTCAATAAATCTTTCTCCCGTTGGTCCCTGGAATACTTCCATTAAAAACCGGTGGTCCTTTGGCTTTGGCTGGTTCTTACTTCATTTTAAATGTTTATTTATTTATTTTGAGAGAGGGAGAGAAGGTGAGAGAGAGTGGGTGAGGGGCAGAGAAAGGGAGAGAGAGAATCCCAACTAGGCTCTGCACTGCAGGATGAAGGGCTCATTCCCATGAACCGTGAGATCATTACTTGAGCTGAAATCAAGAGTCACTTAACCAACTAAGCCACCCAGGCGCCCTTAGTTTCGTACTTGATATTAATCATACACACACACTCACACACAGTATTTGTTGTTCCTTCCGGACCAGGCAGCAGCTGGCTTACTCATCTCTGTTGTCTTAGGCAACATATCAGGACCTCAATGTAATGGAATTCAACAAACATTTATTAAGTCCTTACTATATTCCAGACATGCTAAGTGATAGTGACTGTAAAATAGAAGATGTAATCCTTGTATCTGAGATACTCACTGTCTGGGGAGGGAGAACCATGCACAGTTTCCAGGCTGTGATGGAGATAGCTTTAGGAGGATAGACCTGGAAATGACTGACTATGCCTGGGGCGGCTGGGGAGGCTTCGCCAAAAAGGTAAGATTAAAAGGATGAGTAGAAGGTTTCCAGAGAAGGAAGAGGGAAATTCTGACTAAAAGGAACAATAGGTACCCAACCACAAGAGTATCAAACAAAATATGTTTGGGAATGATGAGAACTTCAGTGGGGCTCAAGGGTAGGGTTGTTTGGAGAAAGTCAAGTGGTAACACATACCGTCCTCAGGATGGTGGGACGGGAAAAAAAACACTCTGCTTAGCACATGTCGGTCAGGAGGTTCTCCAGTCTCCTCAGACTTTTTCAGCATCTGTGGAGCAAGTGGACAATTGCCAACCAGAAGCAGCCAACGCCACTCCCGTGCGTTTGGCTTCACAGACACAGGGAGCCCAGCAGAAAGGCAAAGTCCTACGTCTCACTTTCAAGCAATCTGTTCTCAGACCCCAGTCTCCCCTTCAAGAGAGCTGGAAAGTAACCAAAATCAGAGAGAAAGCTTAAGCTAGCCCCTAACATCTGCTCAGGAGAACATGCTGTCTTTTTTGCTGTCCTTGGGTCCAAGGATCAGTCAGCTTGTCAGAAATCCTAATGGCGTCCCTACTCCTTTCTGTGTGGTCACACCAGAATCTGTGTGTTTTGGCAAATAACTGATATTCTTCCTATTTATAGACTATTTCCCATGTTATTCACTTACGGGGTTTCTGTGGTCCAGCATTCTGTCCAGTCCCAGCTGGCTGGGAGCGTGTAACAGTCATTAACACTACAGCTGCTCATTTTATGGTCTCCGTGGACAGCCTGTTGTTAAATGTTCCTAGATAAGTTTAAAACTGCTGGTGTTAAGACACATATATCCAGCTGGGTAAAAATGCTTATTTATGTTAAGTGCCTTTCACAATTAATATGAAAGCCAAAATTAAAAGTTCCCCTTTATCCAAATGATAAACTATTCATTTTTACCTTTGCAAGATATAGAACAGTAAAAAAAAAAAAAAAAAAAAAAAAAACCTTCTTGAAAAAGTGTTTCCTGACTGAGCTAAGCCAAAGCAAAATCTTTTATTAAAGTAAATGTACCAGGGGACTGGGCCAAGAACCGAATATCTTTTTCTTTCGTATCTCGTCTTTTCCTTATAATCCGTTTTTGAGAAAGAGAAAGCTTGGTAGATGTCTATTCAAATGTTGAATTTCCCCTTTCAAACAGAATTTTTAGCAGCTTATGTAATGATTAACTAGCATCTCCTCATCCCATAATAATCCTAGATACCATTTTGAGTGCTTCCTAAAATAACAGCTTTTTAAAAGTCTTTTTTTCCTCTTCAATGTTTATTTTGAGAGAGGGAGAAAGAGAGAGGGAGAGAGAGAGAGAATCCCAAGCAGATTCCACTGTCAGCACAGAGCCCGACACGGGGCGCAAACCCACGAAACATGAGATCATGACCTGAGCCAAGATCAAGAGTTGGACGCTTAATCAACTGAGCCACCCAGGTGCCCCAATAACAGCTTTATTGAGATACAATTCACATACCATACAATTCACATGTTTGAAGTGTACCATTCAATGGCTTTGAGTATATTCGCGAAATTGTGCAATCAGTACCACAATGCATTTTAAAACATTTTCATCACTCCAAAGGGAAACTCCATACCCATTGGCAGTTACTTCTCATTTCTCCCCACTTCCTTCCCCTCCAACCCTAGGCAACCACTACTTTCTATGTCTATAGATTTGCCTATTCTGGATATTTATTGCCTATTCATATGCATGGACTTCTACAATAGATGGTCTCTTGTGTCTGGCTTCTTAGCATTTTTTCATGGTTCATCCACGTTGTAGAATGTGTCAGTGTTTAATTCCTTTTTATTGCTAAGCTTATTGCCGAATAGTCAATTACATGGACATACCACTTTTGTTTACCCGCTCATAAGCTGATGAACATTGGGTTGTTGCCACTTTTTGACTGTGATGCAAAAGTTTTTGTGTGGACATGTGTTTTCATATATTTCACATGAAGTGGAACTGTGGGATCATATCAATTTGACTGGTTGTCAGTGTTGAAGGAGGACACCTTTAGATTTCATAACTAATGAACATAGGGGAAGGTATTTGTTAACGTTGCTCTCATGGGCATAGAAAGGAGTCCATTTTGTTGCCAACGTCGCTACATAAATCTCTGACCAAAACAAGAACTGGGTAATTACTCCACTCTGACTTACTGAAGACAAGTCAGCTGGTCAGTAACCATGTCTACTGATTATCTAAGAAGGCATATATGTTATTCAGATGTACAAACCACACAAACCAGATGTTCAATGTCAAAAGTGAAGCTTTCAATAAGACGTATTCCTCCTTTGTGTCATATCCAGTTGCTTAGTTGCTAGGTAGAACACTGTGATTTCCAGAAAAGACACAGGGCCTGTAACGTAGGGACGTTTTGCCTTGATTTTTCCAACACTAGTGTCGCATCTTTTCTGTTTATCTGTGGGACAACGCATTTCAGCACTGAGCACGTAGAATGTGCCGAGACTTGTGTCCAGTGCAGGGGGGTAAAATATGACTTAAGACGTGGCCACTGCCCTCACAAAGCCCACCAATGGTGGGCTTGCCAATCACTAATGCCAGGTACATATTACTGCGTGCGTGTTCAAATGATGGACAAACTGCCACCGGTTGGGACATCAGGAGAGACCTCAAGGAAGAGATGGCATTTGACATCTGTCTTGGAGGATAAGATTTTGATATGCAAATGTTATGTGTAGAAGATACTGCAGAAATTCACATGAAGGAAACTACATGAGTAGAGGCATATACAGTGTAGGGTGTATTTGTGGAGTTTAGATTTAAATTTCCTCAGTGCTCCCTACTAACCATAATACTTGGGACAATTTACCTAAATTTCTGAAGACACAGTTTCTTCCTATGCAAATGGGCAAAATAATGCCATTATATGGGTTAAGGATTAAATGGCATAATATGTTTTAAATGTCCATCACAGTGTCTAAAAAAAGTGTTCATTAAAATGTTGGCTTTGGGTGCCTTGGTTGGAATATAGGTAGGGACAAAGGAGCAGAAAGTAGGTTGGATCCATAACGCAGTGAGCCTTGATGTGGAATGAGAACTTAGAACTTAAATCCCTAAGCAAAAAGAAATTGTAAAGATTTTGGAGCAGGCAAGCACCATCATTGGACTTGGCCTTGGGCAGGAACATGTAAGATGGGATACAACTGGCTACTCTTTAGAAGGTGTTGCCATAGTCCTAAGGAAAGGTAATGAGGACCTGAGATGAGGCGGGAGGTATAGAAATTTAAATGAAAGGCGCCTAGGTGGCCCAGTCGGTAAAGTATCCGACTCTTAGTTTCAGCTCAGGTCATGATCTCACGGTTTTGTGGGTTCGAGCCCTGCATCGGGCTCTGTGATGGTAGCACGGAGCCTGCTTGGGATTCTCTCTCTCCCTCTCTCTGCTCCTCCCCACTCACGCTATCACTGTCTCTGTCTCTCTCCAAAAAAGAAAAGAAGAAAAAGAAAGACAAAAACAACAACACACTTAAATAAAAAATTAAAAATGAAGAAATTTAAATGAGTTCATTAGAAAGGCTTTATAAAGGCAGACTATATAGGATACAGCAACTGCTTACATTTTGGAGGCAGAAGAGAAGCCAATGTTTTTGAGCCTGTGTCTCTGAGTAGACAGCAATGTCATTAACCAAGATGAATGAGTTCAGAGGAAAGCCAATGAGTTCCACTTTGGCTCTGAGGAGTTGGAGGTATCTGTGAGAGACTAGTGTGAAGCTCTCTGACAGACTAGTGGAATGGGGGCCACAGCATGGGAAGAGAAGTCCATTCGAGAGTTTCTGGAGCTACCTGCCAAGAACTGCTGAAGGAAGTGAGGGGGAGCGTGACACAGATCTTCACAGGAGAGTGAAGATTGCCATAAAGAAGAAGAGAAATCAGAGCCGAGGAGAGTGGGATGAAACCAGTCCTGCATACCTCAAGAAGTTACCAACAGGAAAATCCTTTCCAAGCTGTCAAGCATCTCAAAGACTCAGATGAGAAGCAGAGGAATGAACAGCTGCCATGGAGAAGGTCCCAGGGAGTCCCTTCCTGAACCAATGGTACAACGGTGATTTTTTTTGATAGTTCTGATAAACAGTCATATGAAATAATCACACTGCTAGTCCTTGGATAGGATATAATAGCAAAGGATTCCTTAAACCAAGCTTTTTTTTTAACAAAAGAATTGCTCCCGTATGCTTCAGATAAGTCTGCTGGTAATTCTAACTGCTTTTTGGAATCTGCACTTTCAGCCATGTTTCCAAATTAGGTAATGATGCTTGGTGGCTTTTATGACAAGGCATTGGTATAGGATTCAGTAGTTCCCTCCCACTGTCCCTGTCTTTGGTGGAGACAATTTCCAGAACAAACTTATTTTCTCTGTCACACGTTTTGCATCAGGTCTTCAAAGTATAAACAGCTCCGCAGTTTAAAGTTAGTAATCAGTCAAGGGATGATGGCTTGTTGATGACATCTGCCTTTTAAGTTCTAGTGAAATCTTGATGTCTCCCCAGATGTTCATTTGGCAGGTCAGACCCCGAGGCTGGAGGAAGTCAAGGGACCATAATGACAGGAGGTCAAACACTCAACACCTGTAATCACAATGGTTTCTCACAAGGACCTTGAGAGGTAATTACTCTCTCTCAAATTTTCAGGCAAGGAAACGGTGACTAAGAAAAGTTAAAGTTGACCAACGTCAAAATCTAGTAAGGGGCCAACCTAGAAGTTTAACCTACGTTTGTCTAACTCAAGTGTTTTTCCCACTAAATAACTTCTGCCTGGCGTGTTGAACTTCTGCCTACAATGTTCACTATGGTCCCTGATGCAACAATTCTCAGACTCTTCAGGTGATGGAGTAGCTGTGACTCATGACATTGGATTTTTTCCCCCTTAAGTCATTTAACATTTTACCATTTTATGCTATATTCACCATCCCATAGATTTTCTGGATACCTTTTATTTTCAAATGCCTCTATAATTGAATTAAAGAAAACTACATCTATTTCAGCTTAATTTTATTTCCTTTGCCCTTCTTAGACAAATCTATAATGAGAGGAGGGTTAAAATAAACCTCACCAATGAAAAAGTGAGTCTCAGATAGCATTTATTATATAAACGCCATTTCATAACCAGGATTGCAGAAGTGAAAAGATAAATTTGAAAATATTTAGCAACAACAAAGCTCTATCCTAAACATGTGAGAATTACTAATAGTTGTATATTTTAGTGTCTCAAGGATAATGCAAATATAACAGCCATTTTGTACAAAATAAATGGCATCTCAGAGTAAGCTAAGAATTCATGTATAAATTAACTTAGGAATTTAATAGCTTTTATCCTTCCCCCAAACAATATGCTAAAAAAAACTCACTTGCCCTAGGGAAGTACATACACAGTAAAGCATGCCTAGTGAGGTCTGCAATTTTACTAAAATAAATCACTACTTGCCAACATTAAGGGGAAACAGTAATTTATAGGTCTGTAGTAAATACAAGTTTTTAAACTTATGGTATGTCCTAGGGGAAAACTACCCCTATACAAATGCATTTACAAGAAAAAAAAAAAAAAACTGGAAAGATTCAGAAGCCTGGGCACTTAGTATATTTTGCAGTGGCATAATATTTTATTGCCATCATTATTTGCCTAAGTTAAAGTGCTTATCAGACTTGATCTCAACCCTAAGAAAAGTTAAAGTAGTAAAAAAAAAAAAAAAAGTGGCATTCAAAGCAGACCCATCTCATTAAAACAATAGTCCTTCTAAAGTTTTCTACGTTCTTTATCAATCACACATCTCAGAAAACAGTTTCTTGCCTAAAATAAATAAGAAATTAAAATATACAGATTTATAAGCCATTTGACAAGGGTAATTTGTAAATTAACTTGGGCCTAAGGATGAGCCTCCATGTTTTATTTAGATTGTGCGCGCACATAGAGCTGTGCGTTTCTGTACATCACCCCTGCCTGAGTTCCACTTCATTGTCTTGCCAGCCGAGGCCCAAGGTCCTCCATGTTAAACCCCCTCTTGCTGATATCCACATCTCCCTTGAGCTCCTGGCAAATTTCTTCCTTGGATTAATTCCATTGTCTGACTTTTCAATGCCTCACAAAGGGCTGCTATGCCCTAATAGTATAAAACAAACAAAGAACACACCCAGTCATGTGGATTAGCGCCACCTCAAATTCCAGTTGCCTGCGTGCCCCCCTGCCCTGGGCCTCAGCTCTGTCCCACAAGATGCCTTCTGTCCCCACAAGGCAACCTTCTCTACCATCCTCTTCAGAAGCTTTTGCAAACCTCCTCTTCCTCCCTCAGACCCCATCACCTCCCACATCCTGTGTTCTCAGTACCTCCCGACTCAAACGTTTATCATTCCTTTCATTTCAAGGAACAACTTCTTTCTCAGGAAACTTGCTCCGTTACTATCACTCTGGTCTGAATACTGTCTCTCTCTTTCTTGGCCCAGTCTTTTCCTTAGCAGACACAGACTCTTCTGTCCAAAAGAGTCTATCCCCAGCACCTCTCTGGTCCACTCTTTGGGCTGACAGCCCTTTAAATGTAGGTAGTTTCAGATTCTTTCCAAGGCTCTCCTCTTCGTGACTCTTTATACTTTCCTTGGGGACCTATATTCACCCTACAACATCCAGGGTCCAGTCAGGAAACGGAACCACACCAGTTATTTTAACCAAGAGAAATTAATATAAAGAATTGTTAACTGGGCATAAAGTTGTTAATGAGGTAACTGAAAGGGTGAAAAGAGAACTCTTAAGATATGGCAGAGATATGGCACCAGCAGGAAGCAACTCCACCTCTAGGGCTGAAGGAACAAAGGAAAAGGCTGAGTTTATTAAAACCAGAACTCAGAGAAAGTTCCTGTGGGGTGGGACCCAGACCTCAGGGAGGGGGTGTAGCTGCGTGTTGAAATGTCTCTAAGTGGGGAGAAGGAGAAGAAGGTTCTGCAAGTGTTAGACAAACAACACACTGCATCCTGAAATGAACAGTTGCTGGAGTGAAGAAGTGAGGTCAAGGGTGCTCATACCCCTCCCTTCTCCAGTTCCGAGGCTCCCTCTGTTGGCAGAGATTATAAGAAGGAGGCAACTGGCAAGGCAGAAATGTGATTTTCCAAGTCCCAGCTCCAGTATCTGAACATGAGCACAGAGAGTGAATTTGGATTGAGAGATAGAAATTGGCACAACCCATCAGAGCGCCTGGGTGGCTCTGTCTGCTAAGCATCCAACTCTTAATTTCGGCTCAGGTCATGGTCTCACAGTTGAAAGATGGGGCCCTGCATTGGGCTCTGCACTGAGCATGGAGCCTGCTTAAGATTCTCTTTCTCCCTCTCTCTCTGCCCCTCCCTCATTCATGTGCTCTCTCTCTCTCTCTCTCTCTCTCTGAAATTATTAAAGGAAGGGAGGGAGGCAGGTAAGGAGAGAGGGAGGGAGGAAGGAAGAAATTGGCACAACTCCATAGCCTCAAAAACTATAAGAGGATTCAAAAACCTATTTCCCTTGCCCAAGCCTCTCTCTTGTGCCCCAGACTCATTCAGCGAACCCCCTGTCGGAGTATTTACATGGATGCCCCATAATTACGTCAAACTCAACATATTCTAAATTGTTCTCATCCTCCTTCTCCTTCCTGAGCCTGTCCCCGCTTCCACCCTGCCTTCCCCAGCTGAATAAATACCACCATAGTGTATGTGTGGAATATATAAGGGTTACTTCACCGTTGACACCCCTGTCCTTTACCATCCACACTGAATCAGTCCTCAGAGTCCTTCCACTTCCCTTACGGTCTCTCAGGTCTATTCCCTCCTCCCCATCGCCACTTTTAGTCTACACCCTCGTCATTTCTTACTGGATTAAGGCATTGTCTCCTAACTAGTCTCACTATCAAAATTAAATTCTTTTTTTGGCTTGACTTAGAAAGCTCTCCAGTCTTTTTTGGTGTTTTTTGAAAGAATGCATATGAGCAGGGGAGGGGCAGAGAGAGGGAAAGAAAATCCCAAGCTGACTCTGCACTGTCAGCATGGAGCCCAGTGCAGGGCACAACCACACCAACAATGAGATCATGACTTAAGCTGAGATCCAGAGTCAGACGCTTAATGGACCGAGCCACCCGTACCCCGAAAGCTCTTCAGTCCTAATTCCTATTTCTGCTTCAACTCCCCACCCCTCTTGGTCAGTGCAACCAAAATTCAAGTACACTGCCCCTCTTACTTTTGTTCCACCTTGCACCATTCTCCCTCGCCTCTGCATGCTCGCACATCCCATTTCCCATTCTGGGCTAATCTTTCTATTTCCTACTTCTGACTCTTTGCCATTCCAACTCCTTCCCATCCTCCATGACTGAACACAAGCTTTGACTCCTAGGAGATTTCTCTCCATCTCAGCCCCCACACCTAGCCCATCTGTTAGTGTCTCTCCTGTGAGCCCCCATAACCCATTTGGGTTTCTTCTTGGTGGTATTGCTGGATGGTTTAGCATGACGGCTCTGGAGCCAATGTTCAATTCCCAGCATTTCATCTTGCTACCTGTGTGACTTTGGGAAAATTATGTAACCTTCCCACCCTTCGGTTCCCAAGTATGTGAACTGGGGCTTATAATAGTACCTTCCTGACAGGCGGTTATGAAGATTAAGTGAGATGATATTTGTAAATGCCCAACCCAAGTTTTTAATCATTCTTTTCAAGGTGTCTCTCTCACTTCTCTGGTTGTTGGTAGATGTAGATTATTTTGAAACCTGGACACAAATTGAGAGTGTGCTGCTTTAGAACAACGCTGCTCTTCTGCTAAAACTCATAGCCACATTTATTTTGGAACAGCCAGGACCAGATGGATACTATAATTGCCTTGATTCCATAATTATTTGGGGATGGGCTCAAATCTCACATTTTCTCAGGCACTGGGGCCTTCTACTTCCTCTAAGAAAAAGAGTGAATGCTTTGCCAGCCCTGGATCCTCTGGCTGGTGTTAAAGTGAGTTTTGGTGGGAATGACATTAACTTTTTCATGGGAATGATGGAATTGGCCGGCACCCTCTTTCTGCCTTCCAGTTTTGCTGGGGTCCTTACTGGGCCTGGGAAGGGGAATCCAATGAAGCATGAGTTAAGGCAGCATGAGTGCTTCCCCGGGGCCCAGTCAGCCAGCAGGCCTCTGTTCTACCTTGATGCGAACACTCCTCCTAAACATTTACTTGTGCTTTCAAACCCAAGTTCCAATGGGAACATAAAATATATCATTCCAAAAGAGATTACCCCCCCCCCCAACTAATTCTTTCTACCACACACAGAGAGAAAGAAAACCACACGCAAGCCAATAGCATGGAACTTCTCCAGAGAGCCTCTGACCACCATGTTTGAAGCCCTCAAATATAGCCGTGGGGATCACAGTATTTGGGGAGGAACATGTGCAGAGTGAAGACACATGAATATGTTTTGTTTTGGTTCTCTTTTCACCAGACCTATCCTTGACTTTTCACAGATTTCCCAGCAGAAGAATTGGGATGGATGACAACATGGGAGAAAAAGGTTCCACTGTGGTCAGTTTGTGTTCTGCCGAAGAGCTGTTGGCATACACGTGGATAGGCAGCAGTGAGCCCCAGTTGGCTCACACAGTGGGTGGGGAGGTCATGCTGCTCCCTGGGAGCTGGGATTGAGTGACCTCTGTCTTTCGATCCCCTGGGAGGATGCGGCTCACGCTGGCTCATGTCCTGCCGCAGGCTGTCACCTCAGATGGCCTCACTGAGGCAAACTTGAGTTACTGGCTGGTTTGCATAGCCTGGCTGCATAATGCCCCCTCGTGTCTCCCCTCCAGGGAGGGGACTCTGTTGACTCTGGCACTGTCACCACTAGGCTATGAAAATTACTAGGAAAAGTGTAATAGAGATTTCTTCCTTCCTTCCTTCCTTTCTTTTCTTTCTTTCTTTCTTTCTTTCATGATAACTTTTTTATCCTTGCTCAAAAAGTCCTTAATGAAAAGGCAAGAGAGCCCGAGTATGGAAAGGAAAAGCTAAAATCCTAGTGTCTCCAGGGGAATTTTCAATTTTCTTCCAGAGGAATACAAGATGACAGTGTGACTCATGCTCCCGGGGAATGGTTTATTCTCTAATAATTAATCTACAAGCACAAAATCAGACTGTGTGTAAGCATTTTGCGTGTATTCGTGATCACTGTTAGACATGACAAGTATATTACATTTACATCTAAGATATCGCAGCCACAGTACAAGAGCCTTTACTTCCTTTTACTCCTTCTTCCACACTACAGCCCTCCTGCCTGACACGTAGGACAGCTGACGCGCTGGTCCTACGTGAAAGGAAACTGTGTTCCAGACTGTAGGTGAGAAATGTTTTAACCATTTCTCAATTAGTAAGAGATACAATTTTCACTCTTTTTTTTTTTTTTTTTTTTTTAATTTTTTTTTTTCAACGTTTATTCACCTTTGGGACAGAGAGAGACAGAGCATGAACGGGGGAGGGGCAGAGAGAGAGGGAGACACAGAATCGGAAACAGGCTCCAGGCTCCGAGCCATCAGCCCAGAGGCCGACGCGGGGCTCGAACTCCCGGACCGCGAGATCGTGACCTGGCTGAAGTCGGACGCCCAACCGACTGCGCCACCCAGGCGCCCCAAATTTTCACTCTTAAAAGGGAGAGCTTGCAGTCGTTCACTGTGAAGAAACAATACAGTTAAAAAAGAACACACGCTGGCTTTTGAATGTATTTGTACATAAATACAGGTATTTGTTTCTAATTCTGAATTCAGTGTTTGTCCAGGACTTGGGGAAGTCATGTCCTGTCAAATAACCTGTAAAACGGATCAGGTTGATTTCGCATTTCTTTTAAGCAAAGAAAACCTTTTTAAAATGAAATCTTGCTTAAAAGGCTGATACGTAAAATAGGCTTAAAAACAATGGAAGGGCTTTGGCAGAAGCAGAGGTTAGAGCTGCTGAGCCTGGCTCTCTTGGCTGTCCTGTCCGCCTCAGAGTGACTCCAAGGACACTCAGGAGAGAGTAGTTGAAATAAACAAAAGGAGCACATGGGAAGATGCTCACCATCATTAAGGGAAACGCAAATTAAAAGCACATTAATTAAAAGCAAATTAAAAGCACAACGAAGAGTCAGTGCATACCTATCAGAATCACTAAAATAAAAAAAAGAATGACAATACCAAATACTGGCAAAGGTAAAACAAAACCAGATCACCCATGCATTCCTGCTGGGAATATAAAAGGGTACAGCTACTCTGGGAAGTAACTTGGCAGTTTTCCTAAAAAAACTAAACATACGACTACTATACAACCCCAAAATTGCACTCCTGGGCATTCATCCCAGAGAAATGGCAACTTATGTTCACACAAAAGCCTGCACACAGATGTCCATGTGAGCTCTATTTGTAATGGCGCCCAAATAGAAACAACCTAGACGCCTTTCAACAGATGAACGGTTAACCCAACTGTGGTACATCCATGCTACAGAATACGACTCATCAGTAAAAAGGGACCAATTACTAATATATGCAACAACCTGGATCAATCTCCAGAAAATTATGCCACGTGGAGAAAGCCGATCCCAAAATGTCATACACTCTATGATTCGATTGATATAACATTCTTCAAATGACAGAATTATAGACATGGAGAACAGGTTAGTAGTTTCCAGAGGTTAAGAATGTGGGGGGCGGTGGGGAACGGATGTAGCTATAGAAGGACAACATGAAGGAATCTGATGGTGATGAATATGTCCTGTATCTTGTCTGTAGCAGCATCAATATCCTGGTTGTAATAGCGTACTATCATTTTAGAAGATGTTGCTATTGGAAAAAACTGGGTTAAAGGTACATGGGATCTATTATTTCTTAAAACTGCACGGGAATCTACAGTTTCCTTAGAATAAAACGTTTAAGAGTAATTTTTTTAAACTACCAAAAAGGTTGATCTCTCTGAGTATTGTGTCTATGATTCTGAATAACCCCATACAGCGATGATTTGGATGTCCCTTGCTGTGGTTTACCCTGTTCAGAACTGATGCAGATATCACTCTAGAGGGGGTCATGACGCCCTCTCAGGCAAATGTCAGGCTCCAGGTTAAGTTCAACTTTCCTCCTTTCCAACTGAGTCAAAAACACTTACTTGAGTAGGTATCCTGAATCGACACAGGATTCAGTGTTAAAAATGAACCATTTGTGCTTAAAGTCCGTATCTTCTCTTAACTGCATAAATATTTAGGTGTGAAGGCAGTGAAAGTAAATGAGATAAATACTATCAACGAGAGATGGTTGGTTGGTTGGTTGGTGGCAGGTACCTAGCTAACTCCAAAACACGTATTATATAGTGTGGTAGGCTGGATCATGGTCCCCCCTGATAGATGCCTGTCCTCCTCTCCGGAACCTGTGAGTATGTTATCTTACATGGCAAAGGGACTTTGCAGATATGATTAACATAAGGCTTTTGAGGTGAGCAGACAATCCTGGATTATCCAGGTAGGTCCAATGTAATCAGAAGAGTCTTTACAAAAGGGAGGAAAGAGGTCAGAGAGAAGGCAATGTGATGATGGAGGCAGAGACTGGAATGATGTGGCCCTGAACCAAAGAATGCTAGAAGCCTGTAAAAAAAAAAAAAAAGCTAGAAGAGGCAAAGGATAGATTCTTTTCTGGAGCCTCCATAAGGAATCATCTTGCTGGAACCTTGATTTTAGCCTTCTAAGACTCATTTTAGACTTCTGACCTCCAAATGATGAGAAAAGAATAAATGTGTGTTGTATTAAGGCACCAAATTTGTGGTAATTTGTTACAACAGGAACAGAAATTTAATACATATACCACAAATCCACTAAATTAAGAGAGGAGAAAATAGGGGTGCCTGGCTGGCTCATTCAGTGGAGTATGCAACTCTTGATCTCAGAGTTGTGAGTTTGAGCCCCATGTTGGGTGTAGAGATCACTTAAAAATTAAAATGTTAAAAAAAAAGAGGAGAAAACAAAGAGAAATAAGATAAAGCAAGAACTTATTCTCTATTTCATTTTATTGAAATATTTGTAGGCAAGATTTACTTTTTGTAAATTGCATATAGACTGTATATTTGAAAACTTAAAAAAGGACCTCAGTCAACTCCCATAGCAAGTAGTTGGACCATCTCTAATAACAAACTTTTTTGAACTCTGCTAGTGAACAAGCCCATAGTAGTAATTCTTTAATTATTTTAAGAATTTTATTCAGCATTTCTATCATTTGTCTTGACCTCAGTAAGAGTTGAACTCAATATTCTCCCTTTTTTTTTCTTTTTCTTTTTCTTTTTTTTTTTTTTTTTTGTATTTCCATTTTGGAAAACCAGGAGTCAAGTAAGTCACAGTAAAATTATTTAGAACTGTCCATGCAATTCTCTATTCTTCCCCTGTTTCATATTTTGGAGGCAGCTTTACATTCTCTAGCATCACTCCCATTGTGATTAAATCATCACCATTCATTTATTCTTTCAATGGGCTAATTACTGACATATATATGTCATTGTGTGTGTATGAATGTATATATATGTATATATGTGTGTATGTGCATGTGTATACATACACACACACATATATACATATATACACATGCGCACACACTGACATATATATATATATATATAAGCATACACATATATACAAGTATATATGTATTCCATATATACATGGAATTATTCTCTTTATTTATAGTAGATATTTTAGGATAGTGAAGATTCTGTTTTTCAAAAAAGTGAATCTCAGAATGTGATATCATGCCCTAGAGAGATCTCTAGGACATCACTGTACAGTGGTTTGAGAGCATTTAGAAAAGACTATAATCCTCAGGAGTCAGCAAAATATTTTTCTGGTGGTTCCAGGCATGACTAATCCAGACGGAGTAGGCATTCATGTAATATAGGAGCTTCTGAAAAGTGCTGATGTCCCAATATACTCCATATTCCACAGGCTTCACCTGGTATGAGACTCTTGTTTTCCAGAGTACCTATTGATACGTGAATGACCTGATTAGAAATAACGTTCTTGCCAAGCTTCTATAAGTGTGGCTTGAAAATTAATCACAAAATACTCTATGAATCTGCCACACTGGTTTATAAACCACAGCGTACCAAGAGTAACCTTAAAGGATCCTTCTATAGCATCTACTTAAATACTCCTAGAGAATGGGACCCTACTCCCTCCGTCTTCAACCTATTCATCAGACATTTCGTTTACATAGAGCTAAATGCCGCCTCTTTTTAAAATCAACTCTTTGCTCATCTGTAAATAACAAAGAAAACTCTGTCTCTCTATTCTAAGACTTAAAGATAGCTATCAGGCCCTCCTGCCTAAATCTTCATTTTTCCACAAATACCCTTTTTTTTTTAATTCACTATTCTTCACGGGAGAGTTACTAGGGAAATGCAAATCAAAACTACCGTCAGATACAACTTTATGCCTACTAGAGAGGCTAATATTAAAAACAAACCAATAATCCATAACAAGTGTTAATGAGAATGTGAAGAGCCCTCATACATTGCTGGTAGAAACATAAAACGGTGCAGCCCACCCTGGAAAAGTTTGGCAGTTCTTCCAACTGGTAAACATAGACTTACATTGAACCTGACATTTCACTGCAAGATATATACCCATGAGAAATGAAAACATACGTCCACACAAAACTTATACATAACGTCCATAGCAGCAATCATTATAGCTAAAAAAAAAAAAAAAACCCCACAATATTCATTAACTGATGAATGAATAAACAAAATATAGTATATCTCTACGATGGAATACTATTCAGCAATACAAAGACTAGAACAATAAAAAGAACGAAATGCAGATCCCTCTTACCATATGGATGACCTTCGAAAACAAGGTTCATTAATCTGCTAAGGGAAAGGAGCCAGTCACAAAAAAAACCATATATTGTATGATTCCATTTATACAGAATGTCCACAGCAGGCCAATCCATAGAGACAGAGAGTAGGTTAGAGGTTGCTGGGGGATGGGAGGAGAGGGGACTGGGAAACCTGACGAATATGGGGATTCTTTTCCAGGTGATGAACCAGTTCTGAAACCATATGTGGTAATGGTTGTGCAAGTCTGTGAATATCCGAGATCCGGCTGAATTGCATACTTTAAAGGGTGAGTCATATGAATGTGAGTGATATCTCCACTAAGCTGTTATGAAAAACAAAGATTCTGAACAGCGTTTTCAGTTGTACCTGACCATTCACTATCTCTGAGGCCTCACTGACACCCATAGAGTTTTGAAGTGAACTTCTCAAGATGTCTAACGTAGAATCTCCCATTTAGAAAAAGAAAATTTCAACACAGTAATTTTTAGTAAATCCTGAAGTTTGCCGTGTTAGACAAATGAAACCAAACTATTGACGGCATGAAGTTCCAAAGTAATAAACTGGAGGCTTAAAAATGTGTGTCATGACTGCAAAGCTTAATTGAAATTTTTTTTGATAAAGTAAAAACATGACAAAGTAAAAGCATATCATCATTGGTGTTTATTTAATGAACCTCCGATGTTATGAAAAGAACTAAAGCTGTTTGATTTGGCTGAACATATATTAATTACTTAAAAATATAGCATAGTCTGTAAAATAAGCATGTTTAGAATGCCTGTCCAGTGATTTAGAATTACCAAATAATATTCTGTTGCTCAATCTTTATATTTGTTTTGCTGAAGTCTGCTAAATTAGTTAACATAAACTCAAACATACCATATTTCTAGCATACTTTTTTTAAAAGTTAATTTATTTATTTTGGGGAGGGGGCAGTTGGAGAGAGAGCATGCGTGCACATATGGGGGAGGAGCAGAGAGAGAAGAGAGAGACAATCCTAAACAGGCTGTGCACTGCCAGCACAGAGCCCAAGGCGGGGCTCGATTCTTATGAATTGTGAGATCATGACCAGAGCGGAAGTCAAGAGCCACTTAACTGGCTAAGCCACCCAAGTGCTGTTCTAGCATACTTTTGATAAAATATGTCACAAACACGTTCTTTTCTTTTCTCTTTTCTTTTTTTAAATGTTTACTTCTTTTTGAGAGAGCGTGAGCGGAGAGGAGCAGAGAGAGAGACACAGAATTGGAAGCAGGCTCCAGGCTCTGAGCTGTCAGCACAGAGCCTGATGCGGGGCTTGAACTCACTGGCCCTGAGGTCACGACCTGAGCTGAAGTTGGACGCTTAACCCACTGAGCCACCCAGGCTCAGTCCCACAAACATATACTTTTCTACCTATGTTTAAAATAGTTAATAGGAAGTTCTCTTGCATTGTTTTTTCCCAGGAAAAAGATACAGTAACAGGAAGTTGCACACAGGAAGTTTATTGTAGCGTGGTCCGGGGAATAAAAATTGTAGGGAGTTAAGGGAGCAGAATTGGACAGGGGAAATTGAACTGTGATGAAATTGCAGGAAAGGCTTCAGTAGATCCCACAGAAGCTCGGGAGCTGGGATGGTCCTCAGAGTTGTCCCAAGTTAAGGTAAGAGGACTGGATGTTTGCACACCCACATCAACCAGTCACTGGGTCTGGGCTGCCTCCGGGGGTAGGTATAACCTTAGGTGAAGCAGTTCCTTTCCTCCGAGGGCAGGCCTTGGGGGAGGGATTAGCGATGAGCCATCAACAGGTAACACTTGTGCAAGCTGGGGAGATGAGAGCCTTACTCCAGAAGGGAGTATCCAGACAAAATACCACAGTTCACCCCTTGCATTGCTTGGATTCTCTTGTTTTATATAAACCATTCATTCCACCCGAGTACAGCTTCTTCAGCGTTCTGCTTGGTTTCTTTCCCTCGGGAAACTTGGAAAAGTTAGCAGGATGCAGTATGATCCTCGCTACTGCAGTTGATCTCGGGCCTGCACCTTCCTTCCTCAGCATCTCCCTTCGCTGTTACCCAGCCTAAATCCTTCTCATCCTTGGCTAGAACCTCCGCTAGTCTAGTTGGCTTACCTGCTCGGGTGACCCAGGCCCTCATTACTGTGCGATCCAAACCCCTGCTCACCATGCCCTTACCAAGTTCTGCACTTGTTCTCTGTCACATTAGGCAGGAGAGTACTAAAAACTGCCCAGTTGGGGCGCCTGGGTGGCTCAGTCAGTTAGGCGTCCGACTTCAGCTCAGGTCACGATCTCGCGGTCCGCGAGTTCGAGCCCCGCATCGGGCTCTGGGCTGATGGCTTGGAGCCTGGAGCCTGTTTCCGATTCTGTGTCTCCCTCTCTCTCTGCCCCTCCCCCATTCATGCTGTGTCTCTCTCTGTCTCAAAAATAAATAAACGTTAAAAAAAAATTTTAAAAATGCCCAGTAGATCGCATAGGACCAACCTATCCTTTCCTTTTCCCTGTTGTGCCTCCTGCACCACCTGTGGCTGTTTGCACTGCAGTCCAAAGCATGGCTACGTTCTCCCATCTGGGGCGCTTGGAGTCTCCACCCTTTGACCTCTTTCTCTATGCGTCTCACGGTAAGATTATTCATATTTCAACGTATACTAAGCAAACATCTATCTCCCAATTGCATCGTCTATATTTTTTCAACATGGTGTCGACAACCAACATGCCAGCACGTCAGTTTAGAAATGTTCGGAAGGTCTCCGAAAGTGGAGAATCTGTTCAGGAGGAATGTACCCTCCTCTTTCCCATGTTAGCCATGTTATTTGAGGATGACGTTGGTCATATTAACTCTTCCAAAGGAGTCACCTAGTTTCTAATGGGCTGGGGGCAGGGGGCATCTCATTGCATGCTAACTACCTACCAGTTTCCCCATAATTAAGGTGGATATTTATTCAGACAAGATGCATCAAAAAAAGTACAGGTATACAGACAGCATCCGGGTCCATGCTATTCTGGTTTTTAAATATTTTGCCTAACACACCTGCAGTTTGAGCGTTCAAAGGTAAAATGTAGATACATAAAGTTGATTAGTCTTTTTGGCAGCAAAGGCAAAGAGCCAGTCTGGAATCTATTTAGAACTTATTTGACGGCACTGACCTCAAGTTCACCTCTGTTATCGACTTAAATGCTTTGGTACACAAGAGTACTTGATTTTTAGTTTTTATTTTTTTGATAGCCTGTCAGGTTATCCGCGTCGTGTTAAATCCAACATTCTACGTTTAATTTCAAATTATATATATCCTGCCTCTATCCCAATTATTGATATTTTTAAAATCCACTCTTTACTCTGACTTTTCTCCTCTATACATTTCTCAGGAAAATTTTGCAAATAGGCTGATAAAGTAGACTACATGGGAAGGAACAAATATATTTTTACCTGCGCCTTTAAAATATGCAGACGTGTACTAATATAAAAACATTACCCCGATTAAGAAAGCAAAGGGAACGGGTCGCCTGGGTGGCGCAGTCGGTTAAGCATCCGACTTCAGCCAGGTCACGATCTCGCGGTCCGGGAGTTCGAGCCCCGCGTCGGGCTCTGGGCTGATGGCTCAGAGCCTGGAGGCTGTTTCTGATTCTGTGTCTCCCGCTCTCTCTGCCCCTCCCCTGTTCATGCTCTGTCTCTCTCTGTCCCAAAAATAAATAAAAAACGTTGAAAAAAAAATTTTAAGAAAGCAAAGGGAAAAATAAAGTTAAATTGGAGAATATTTTTATGAAGTGATGTTACATTTTAATAGTCCAGAGTAGCCCATTTCTATTTACTTGGGTTTATGAATAAACTTACAGAGGATGAGAGGAATAGTGTAAAAAGAGAATGAACTAAGGATTTAGCAGCAACCTAATTTACTTTATTTAATACATTTTGTGCTTCCCTCAACCTGCATGCTCCACAAGACAAAACAGCTGTTTCCCTGCTTTCCATTAGGGTCTGAGAGCCTAGCACATGGCAGACGCTCAAAAAATATACGTCAAGCTAATAAATGCACAAAGTTTTTATTGTTCGTCGGACACTCGATAATTGCAGCCAACTTCTCTCCTTCCCTCTTTTTATCTTTTAAAGATATTCATTTTTAACAAAAAATGTTTATTTTGAGAGAGAAAGTGTGTGTGTGTGCACGCAAGCAGGGGAGGGGCAGAGAGAGAAGGAGAGAGAGAATCCCAACCAGGCTTCACACTGTCTGTGTGGAGCCCAACTTGGGGCTCCATCCCATGAACTGTGAGATCGTGACCTGAGCCGAAATCAAGAGCCAGACGCCCAATCAACTGAGCTGCCCAGGCGCCCCTAAAGATGTTCTTTATCCCCTCCACCTCCTTATCAGTCCCCTTTCCTGCCTTTCCTCTCTCTAGGAAGGGATTTCTTCCCCTCCCCTCCCTTCTCCTTTCAAAGTAGGTCACGGGAAGAAACCTAGGAGACGGTCATTAGAGAATGTTCAATAGCAATGAGAGAACAGAAAGTTTACACAGGATCACATTTTCTATTCCTCCTCTACCTTTTTTTCATTTTTATCAAGTTCAGAGAAACCTGAATTTACATAATTTTATTTAGTGTTTAAAGGGGATGTCGTTCTGTTGTGTGGATGCCTCACATAATTAAGACAAGGAACCCACAACCGAAAAGCATTCCTGTCCAGACCTTGCCTTGTTGCACATGATTTCTAAAAGAATCTGACCATTTCCATTTCCCAGAGATAGCCTTTGTGGGACAGTCTGTCTGCATTAGCCTTAGCGTAAGACCATAAGACTAACTGGCCGTTTCCAAAGACAAAACTGGGAGAATCTTCTCTTTCCTCTAAAGAGGTGGGTCTGTATATAAGTTAAGAGCAGTCAGAGCCAGCTTTCATGCCGTCTCCTGTCCTTTCTATGGGGAGGCTAGGAGAGGCTCCTAGCCTTGCCAGTTTTCACCACTACATGCATCGTGGGTGGTGTAATGGCAGGGGGAAGGGAGTGGAGTTGTTAAGGCAGCCTGAACATCCCCAAGGAAACCGGGTTCCTCCACGTGCACAGGGGGCATCTGTGAGTCTCAGTGAGTACCTCACCAGCTGGCTGAGGCTGACCTGAGAAAGGCCACTAGGTCTACTCTCTTAGTAGGGCTGGCTAGGTATGGTCGTGACCTTTAGGAAGCGTGATCAGACTTTCAGAAGCCGGTGGCATAGGTGCCCAGTAATCATTAAAAAGTTATCACAGGAAGCATAATATTGATGCTTAAATTCAACTGACTAGAAAAACAGAGACCCATCTGGCAGCAAACAGGCTGATGAAGACGAGGGAGGCTGCTAATGTGGATAAATCACTCTTTTTGTAAGCTCCCAGTTAAGATTGCCCTTGTTGGGTTTCCTCTCATTTTCTCTTTACTTCCAGACTCACAAACCTTCACCCCTATTCACCTCTCTCCCACCCACCTCTCTTCCCCTCTGGGCTCCAATATCAGTAATTCCAATACCAGCTGTGATTCTGCTAGAAACAAATGAAATAATATAAGCCAATGATCTAATGAGGCACTCAAATACTAGCTACATCCAAAATCCCACTCTCTAAAGAAGCCTAAAATCTTAGAAGACTAAAACTCCTAAATCACAAACCTACTTCCATTTTCCACGTAAAGAAATTTGCCTCATTTCTCAGTTTCCCTGACGTATTTTATTCATACATTATATGTTATAAAATGAATGATTAAAACACAAGGTTAACTGAACATCTACAGCACTAATCATGTTCTAAATTTTTATTCAGAGAATTAAGGAGGCAAAAGAAATAGTTTTAACATCATACAGTGTTATATCATCTATCTAGTTTTAACGTCGTACGTGGAAAAAAATCTTAATTGTATAAATTATTTGTTATGTAACTAGTCAAATTTATAGCCATTTATAAATGTTACTACCAATATTTTAAGATAATACATCATCCAACAAGAAGTAGGCACTACTTTGATTTTAAGGAATGATTTTTGGGGTGCCTGGGTGGCTCAGTCGATTGAGCATCCGCCTCTTGATTTTGGCTCTGTTCATGGTCTCATGGTTGTGGAATCGAGCCCTGTGTCAGGCTCAGTATAGAGCCTGCCTTGGATTGTCTCTCCCCCCTCTCATGCTCGCCCCGTTCTCTCTCACTCAAAAGAAATAAATAAACTTAAAAACAAGTGATATTAAAACAATGCCATGGCCATATGTATTATTGATGGGGCAAAGAGCTACGAAGCTGGTGATAATGATTAGTTTGCTTTATAAAGAGAAATAATTTTAGCCAAAGATTTTCTTATTTGACTTGGAAAGCCCACGTTGAATCTGTATGACCATTCTTGGATCAAAGTAATAACAAGCATAAGAAATTTCTTTTAAATTCCTTTTTATTACAATTACCAATCTCCATCTTTTCTCTCTCTGTCTTGTTCTGTATACTCGGCTTGAATTGTGGACTTAACATGTGATATGTTTACCCTAGCTTTGCCTAGCACTAAGATGATACACTACCTTTTTATATGAGAATGAGAACCAAACTGTAATCAATGGGAATGTTAAAGCATGTAAAGACGAAAGGAATTTAATGCACCATGATGGGCTGCTGCTTTTGAATTGGTGGATGCTTTTCCCTCTTTGAAAACTGTTGTACTTGATAATGGAGCCTCCTTGTGGGGAATTAGTAGTATTTCAGGCTTCCCAATCACAGGTGAAATGCTGTTTAACACCTCCTCCCAGCTTCACAATGGGAAGCGTGGAGTCCTGCTCTCAAGAAATTATGTACTTGCCTTGGGTCCCTGGCATCCAGAAATCCACAGGAGCTCAACGACCACCAAGGAGGGGTGAAGTCTGCTCTCTCTCCTTTAGTTTGTCTCTAGCCCCCTGCAGCTACAGGTAAAGCAGGGTTAAGAATGTTTTCAGTTACACTCATTGTTAGGGTCTTTGAGAGAGAACACGTGGACAAATTGTTTCCTTTCAAAAACTGGCCCATGTAGTGGGACCCTTGAGAACGTACGAGGCAGATGTCTCTCTTGGCCAAAGGTCTAGCATCCATTTATGTTCTTGTGTCACTAGTAGTTCTTTTGTATTGCAGAACCCACAAAACGAGGTAGGTGGATGCTTATACCTCAGTGTAGGATCACAGGGATCGCAGTGGCTGCAAATGCAGACTGAGGCAAACGTTTTCTTCCCATTCCATGACCTCCAGAGCGGGGGCAAAGTGTGATGCAGCCCTCTAAAGTGGTGAATATTGCTTCATAAAACCCAAACAGAACAAATATAATAAATTTTCTATTTATAAAACACTTGCATTTTAAGAAACTTTTCAGTATATTGAAGTATATTCAGTGTATATTCAGTATATTGTATATCGAAACCATTTTTTTTTAAACGGAGTTGAATCCTCAGCAGCTTTTTTTTTTTTTGTAAGTTTATTTATTTTTGAGACAGAGAGAGACAGAGCATGAACGGGGGAGGGGCAGAGAGAGAGGGAGACACAGAATCGGAAGCAGGCTCCAGGCTCTGAGCCGTCAGCCCAGAGCCCGACGCGGGGCTCCAACTCACGGACCGCGAGATCGTGACCTGAGCTGAAGTCGGACGCTTAACCGACTGAGCCACCCAGGCACCCCAAAACCATTTTAAAATACTATGTTTCTCCGCAGAATGGACTAAAGGTATGCAATTACCCAAGTGTCCATAGGTTCTCAGCTGTTTCAGGGTCTGGTGGGACATTTGAACACTGTCTGGAATGAAGGAAGATTCTTCCTTGGACAGTTTTCTGTTATGCTTCGCAGGACACCTGGCATTCCTGGACACCGCTCGCTGAGCGCCAGTGACATTGTGATACTGAAAATGCTCCCACAGATTTCCAAAGTGACCCTTAGGGAGGAGTAATGCTCCTATTGATAAGAATGACCCTGTCTTTTCATCATGGTCGTAATTGTCAGATCCATGTTTTGTTCTGTTTATGTTAAAAAGGGCAAGATAATGAGAAGACAAGCCATAGCCTGGGAAGAAGTTTTTGCAAAAGATAAAGGACTGTTATCCAAAACATACAAAGAACTTTTATTAATTTTTAAATGTTTATTTATTTTGAGTGTGTGTGTGTGTGTGTGTGTGCACGCACACAAGCAGGGGTGGGGCAGAGAGAGAGGTAGAGAGAGAAAGACTTCCAAGCAGACTCTGTGCTGCCAGCGCAGAGCCCGACGTGGGGCTTGAACCCGAGAAATGTGAGATCGTGACCTGAGCTGAAACCAAGAGTCTGACGACACTTAACCGACAGAGCTGCCCGGGTGCCCCCAAGGAACGTTTTGAAAAAAAATTTTTTTCAATGTTTATTTTTGAGAGAGAGAGCAAGCAGGGGAGGGGCAGAGAGAGAGAGAGAGAGAGAGAGAGAGGGAGACACAGAATCAAAAGCAAGCTCCAGGCTCTGAGCCGTCAGCACAGCTGACATGGGGCACGAACTCATGAGCTTTGAGATCATGACCTGAGGGGAGGCCTGACGCTTAACTGACTGAGCCACCCGGGTGCCTCTCCCCGCCCCCAAACAAACTTTTAAAACTCAGCTATAATAAAAGGGTTTTGTTACTTATTTCTTTCCCTGATTCTCTCTGGTAAACTAGCTGGCAAACGTTTTAGCATGTATCTCTCTCATGAAGCTATTAGCCTTCTCTTAATTTTTTTTTTTTTTTTTTTTTTTACCATCGAAACTCCATTGTTTTGACAATGCCCTTAGACTTAAACTTCCCACGCTCTGTTTCAAATAAAGTTAGTTGCTTTGGGGAGAGCCGTAGCACTGCCTGCTTCGAGTCCTGTCTACACCCCTGGCCAAAATAGCTGAGCCAGAGCTCTAAAGCTGGGGGTCGGGGGGGCGGCAGACTTCTTTCGTCACTTCTTTTGGAGTGACACCTTGCTGTAGGAGCAGGGCACCGGGTGTGGGCAGTGGCCCACAGTCTTCTCAGCTTGTGTCTCCTACAGCGGAGTCTCCATCCTACAAATGTGCTGGGTTGAGCGCACTCACGACCCTGGTATTCCCAGCACGCCATCCCTGAGGTCAAGCACCTGTCCTATGGATGGAGGCTAGGAGGAAGAAGAGAACTCTCAACCCCTTGGGTACGCTCACCTGGAATTTAACCTCTGCAACATGTAGCTGAAAATATGAGAAGTTCTCATGGCCTGCTCCTCCCAGGGAGATACCATACCCTCCAATTGGAAGCTGGGGAAGAGGGAGCCTTGTGTACGTGGTTGTACTCACCTGAAGTGGAGTTTCTGTCACACTGACCTGGGAGCAGGGAGAGGGAGTAGGTTATAGTTCAAACGCCACTGACTCTCGCTCTTCTTACTGAATTATAGTAGACTTTCTCCAATAAATGTTTCTTCATTTGCTGTATGCTGTTATGACAACTTCCAGAGACTTCAAATGGTCGCTTTGTAAATAATTTTTACTGCCTATACTTGTTTCACTGGCTAGCAGGTCCACAGAGACCCTCACTGCCACTCCACAAACGGAACTCCCAATCCACACTTATATATCATTTTGATTTATTGACGCAACAATATCAAAAAGTATCAAGCAATCAAAAATATTTAAGGATAATTGTTAGGGGCGCATCCGTAACTCAGGTGGTTAAGCGTCTGACTCTTGATTTTGGCTCAGGTTATGATTTCATGGTTTGTGAGTTCGAGCCTCGCGTCCAGCTCTGCGTTGAAGGTATGGAGCCTGCTTGGGATTTTCTCTTTCCCTCTCTCTCTGCCCCTGCCCCACTGGCTTGCTCTCTCTCTCTCAGAAAATAAATACATAAACTCTTAACCTAATTTTTAAAAAGCAGCCTGAGACAGTATTATGGGTGTGGCATAGCCCTCCATGATGCTGAGACAGGGTAATTATCTTTGTGTGTCCAAAGAGGAGCTCTAAAAGTGGTCCATAGTTAGAGCTGGGTCCTCCCGGACTGAGTGAGGGAATAATCATGCATAAATTTTGGATGTGACTGGAGACTGACTGGTGGATGCCAGGACGGATGAATCACCACTGAAAACTGATGTTTACCAATGCTTGGTACTAAATAAGCCCCTAGAACCTAGATATTGCCATGTTAAGTTTCTATGTGGCAGAACAGAGGATTGGGGAAAAATTTAATTGCATAAGAATGACAATTTCTTGCACCATCAAAATTGTAGACTAGGATTTAGATCAGCTGTAAAAGTATAGGCTTTTTTTTTTTTTTTTACAAGTTCAGCTGAAGGCAGGGAATTGAGAGAGATAAAAGGGAAGGAGGAATAGGAGAGGCTTTGCGGTTTTTTTCCTTTTAAGTGAGAGCTTATGGGTTCACAAGAGGGATTTGGTTCAGTGAGAAAGACTAAGGATACCAGGAAAGTATCGATGGCATGAGGTTCCTGGGGCTAGAAAGGGCCCCACTTTCTTTACTAGTGGAAAGACAGAGCTGAGGACTGGTATAAATCCAGGTTAGCTTGTAATGTTCATCTTTCAAGAGGGGAAGGTCAGTTATAAGTTTGAGCAGACAAAGTACGAAGGATCACTAAAGTGAGCAGAAAGAGTGAGCTGGCAAGCAAAAAGGTTTAAATTGTTGGGCAGGGTAGAGGGGCTGAGAGAAGCCATGGACGCTAGGTGCAGAGGGTACTCGATCTGATCTACGATTTTCCTCCAGTTGTGCTCAGCTCTTCTGGAGCAGGAATGGAGAAGACGGACGACTGGGGTCTGCCAGGGCTGAGATTATACAAGAAAATAGCTGCCCAGCATCTCTTCATATATTTGAAAATCACATATCTTATATAGCTGTTCTCCAACTCAGACAAATCTTGTCTTTTACATTTTATGATATTTATTTCCCCATCCCTTTAGTGTTGTCTTTATCTTCTCTGGCTCTTCTCCGGGTTTCCCATTTTCTTTTACACGTTAAGAGAGGCAGCACAGTGCGGTGGTTAAGATGGGACTTTTGGCGCCCATCTGCTAGGTACAAATCTTATGTACAGTGCAAACGTCCTGTGTCACCGCGGTCAAATCACATAGCACCTCTGTGCCTCAGTCTTCTCATCTGTAAAATGGGTGCAGTGATAATATAGTATCTTCCTACAGAGTTGCTTTGAGGAGCAGATGGGGTAATGTACGTACTATGGTGAGCGTGACTCGTGGCTCTTATTGTCATTCAAAGGAAACACTCAAACTGGGAGCAGAATGACACATGAAGGATTACATGCTGACCAATATTTAACATATCTCAATATTTCATAGCTTCTCTTTCTCCTTTTTATTTTATTATTTTTTAATTTTTTTAACGTTTATTTATTTTTGACACAGAGAGAGACACCGTATGAACGGAGGAGGGCCAGGGAGAGAGGGAGACACAGAATCAGAAGGAGGCTCCAGGCTCTGAGCGGTCAGCACGAACTCACGGACTGCGAGATCATGACCTGAGCCGAAGTCGGACACTTAACTGACTGAGCCACCCAGGCGCCCCTCTTTCTCCTTTTTAAACACAATCACTATAATCGTGCACTCAATGTGAGGAAAGGTCTGTCTTATATTTGAGAGTCAATCTTTCTCCGTCTTTTATTCAAGGCATCGATTTCTGTCTCTAAGTATTTACAACTGGACCAGATTGGTTGCTGGCCTTTATCTACATATCTTTTGCTTCTAAATCCATCTCTTTTGATAACGGTTTCTGAAAATGTGACACCTTTTCTTCCTCACAGGTAGAGTCCGGATTAGGGCCAATTTTTATAAGCTCGAGGTCCTCAATTATTTTTTTTTTTAATTTTTTTTTCAACGTTTATTTATTTTTGGGACAGAGAGAGACAGAGCATGAACGGGGGAGGGGCAGAGAGAGAGAGGGAGACACAGAATCGGAAACAGGCTCCAGGCTCCGAGCCATCAGCCCAGAGCCCGACGCGGGGCTCGAACTCCCGGACCGCGAGATCGTGACGTGGCTGAAGTCGGACGCTTAACCGACTGCGCCACCCAGGCGCCCCATCGAGGTCCTCAATTAGACTGTAAGCCCTCTTAAAGCAGGTACTGTGATTTTTACCTTTCAGTAGACTTAGCACCCAGGAAATTGCCCAATGTGAAGTAGGAAATAAAAACTATAGATGATGATAATAGTGGTGGTGGTGGTGATGCTAAGTTCTCATCTTTAGTTTCTCTATCCTCTGACCGTTGGGGGAACAACAGAGGGTAAAGGAAGAGAACACAGGGCTCCAAAGCCAGACAGACTGGTGGTTCAAATCCTAGTTCTATCACTGACTGGTTGTATAGCCTCAAATAAACAAACAAGCAAATGACACTATACTGTTTTTAGTAACTTATTAGCATTGCTTTTTCTTTTCCCTCCCATTTTTGCCAACCATGACTCTCACAGGTCCTGACGGAACGGTCTCTTCCCCAAGCTATCCTTTTCTTAAAACTTCCTACCACTACCTACACCGAGAGTTAGGATGGGACTCCTTTCCTGCCTTAAAGTCCCTCGTGCCACCCCCTTGTCACTTCCAGTCTCTCAGATTTTCCCTTCCCTCACCAGAAGGGTTATTCCACGCCATGTTTGTTTTTAAATATCTTCCTTTGAGTTTTCTCTTCAGGGAATACCCCACTCTGTACATTTGCCTCCTTCCCCTAAGATCCCTAACTCTTTGCCATTATTCACAGTTGCTGAATTCCTATTCTCTGATAACTCTCCTAACTGGAAGACTTTATCATGTCCTCCCAAGTGCCAGACACGACTTCCATTTTCTCAGAATGCCAAAAAATACACAATTGTTTTGACTTTAACAGGCAAATACTGTAGATATACGTTAAATATTTGCTCAGCTGCATTAAGTCTGTGTGTGTGTATATATATATATACACACACATATGTATGTAGACATATACACACACACACACACACACACACATATATATATAATAAGTGCTAAAGAGTAGAGATTATCTCATCTACTTTGCACTACATTGAGTATAGCAAGATATATACAGATAATGTATAAACTTATGAACTTATGATTGTGATGATGCCTTGAGCATGGGGGAGAAATTAAATACCTTTAGCTCTGACAGAATCATATTTCTCCATCTTTGATTACAAAATACACCCACCTTTCACACAGAAGTGTAAAAAATAATTAACATCTTTAAATGCAAGAAAAAAAGGTGGCTATTTCACATTGAAATTTTAACATTATAGCTGATGTCATTTCATATCTAGTTTAAAGTACTCATTCAATGAAGGCTGGGAAATTATGAAGGCAAGAGGAGCAAGTGGAGGGAAGGAAAGAAAGAGGGAGAAAACAGTATCTTTCAAAATTCCGAGTAAACGATTCTGTGAATGGTGGCATTTAATGTGCAAAATTTCAGACACACAAACCTGGAATTGTGCTTTTGAATTTTAAGAAGCGTCTTTGTTTTAGGGGCTCCTGGGTGGCTCAGTCGGTTAAGCGACTGACTCTTGATTTCAGCTCAGGTCATGATCTCACGGTTCATGGATTCAAGCCCCTGCATCAGGCTCTGCACTGACGGTGTGGAGCCTGCTTGGGATTCTCTCTCTCCCTCTCTCTCTGTTCCTCCCCACTTGTGC